>NC_043761.1:7087850-7400350 GCF_902148845.1 Salarias fasciatus | reverse complement strand
TAAGTTTGAGATTACATTGCTTAACAGGGTTTGGAGGATTTTTAGGGTTTCATTTGATTCCAGTTCATTATTCTAGGTTTTTATTCTCTGTGCAGCAGAGACTGAATTCAGTTTTGTTTTAGTTCATATTTTCCATAAACTGCATTTTCTCACCAAGCCTCATATTCATCTCATGAAAACAGCAGCGGTGCAGATGAAGCATGTCAACAATAATATTACGTCTGAGTATTGGAGAAGCGACGTTGTGCAGTCAGACTCATAAAATAATAAGTCTGTAGGAGCCTTGATTAAAACTAATTCGAAGAAAAATCTGGAAAGGTGTTGGGAGAACCTGCAGTGGCCATGAAACTGGCTCACACCCTTTGGTCAGTGTGTGTCAAAGAGAACAGAACGTAGCCGAGAAACTTGACAAAAAAATGAAAAATAAACCTTATAAAATCCTTTAAAATGCACGAAAAGAACACACAGGTCATAAAATTCAGAACTTCTAAGCTTGAGGTGATGCCACACACAAAGATTCTTTTTCACTAGTAAATCCAACAACAAAAAAATACTCTACTCTTTATTTTTTCTGGTAAAATAAATGGAAATGAGAGTTATTACCCGCCGTCTCTGTCCCAGTCATAAACTTCAACCTTTATTGTTCTGTTGAGAGAAGCACAAGATGACACTCATGTTACAGACTGCAGCTGTTTTCACTTGACGTTTTTTTCTAAAGACACAATCAATCTCATATGATGGAAAAGAATATGCACAGCACTGTGTTTGACAGTCGGATTGAAGCCGATCTAATTCATAAACGCTGCTTATCGTCATTCCAGCACACCGTCCGCCTGCCACTGCGTTTGCCCTTGGTAATGCGCTCCCCTCATCTCCAAAAAAAAAACATCTATTTCTGCATCCTATTACAGCATGGAGGGGAGCCGAGGGGTGGAAAAAAATGAAAGAGAGTAGCCTGCAAGAGGCAGATATGTCGACGCTATCACTCCATCTACAAATAGCTTCGGAGCAGAAGGGTCATTTGTCTCTGACAAAAGCAGGAGAGCGATACCTGGGAGAGAGAGGGACCGAACAAAAGGATAAAAGAGCAAAAACATCTAATTAAAACAGAAACGGCTGAAGGCGCTGCTGTGAAGAGAGCAGAGGAAGAGAGGATGAGGGAGAAATCTGCCACTCATATTCCCTCAGTGGACATTTTCTCATTTTGACACTAAATTTACAGACAAATTTGGAAGTCTGAAATATCTGAGTCTAAGTTTGCAAGCAGACAGTAGGGTTTCATGAATAGTGCATGAATTTATTCTGAACTTGCACCTTTCGACAGTTCTCCCAGGCATCCGAGCGGCAACTAATTTAAAATCGGAGCCAGAGTCGCGCTCTTCCGTCGTCTTCGTCGTTCGGCGTGGGAGGGAGGAGAAATACAAACTGCTGTTAATGGGACTAATGTGCCAGATTCCCATTAGCGGAGAGGAAGCTCTAGGAGGTAAGGAGGAGCGGGAACAGGCTGGTGATGATGAGGATTGGCGCTCCCGGGATCAATGTGTCCCCCCGGCTGTCGTCAACAGGTCCTCCCCGAGGGAGAAGCTCGCAGTGCGGAGCCGTCTGCGTGAAGTGGCGGCGAGCTTTCATGTGTTCCTGGGCTGGCGTCTTATTATCCCGGTGTTGTGCCACAAACCAGCAGGAGACATCCGTCACTCCCAGCTTTGATGATGCAACTGTCAGTGATTTCACTTGTTAATCCGGCGGCCCTGCAGCGTGTGTGTGTGTGTGTGTGTGTGTGTGTGTGTGTGTGTGTGTGTGCGGGCCCGGTGGAGCACCTCCGAGCACCGAGACACACTTCTCTATTGTTTGTAAGCTTGAGCTCCCACTTATCTCTTTCCCCAGGCTCTCTGTGTGCGTGTGTGTGTGTGTGTGTGTGTGTGTGTGTGTGTGTGTGTGTGTGTGTACAGTGCAGTGCACAGTGAGCTTCCTGTTGATAAGGCTCGGTGTGACTGGGCTCCTCCAATAAGCTTATTGGAACAAACTTCAGATCGATGCGGCTGTCTGTTGGCTCAGCTAAGCTGGATCCTGTCGTGCGCTTCCATGCGCCTTGTTTTTTTTTTTTGTTTTTTTTTTTTAACCACAGCTGCTATCAACACCGGAGATGGACACGCAAGGCTGGAAGAAAGAGAGACGTGTCTCGTTTTCTCCTCACACGGACTCCGTGCAACTCCCGAGGACTCAGACAGACCAGATGAAAAAGTTTTGACTGTATTTCCCAACTAAATCGCTAATTTCTGCTCCTTCACACTTCTCATTAGGAACATAACCTCTGGTGCATCTTCCAACAAAGTGGAGACACAAAGTCACATTGATCAACTGTATTTACTGACTGAACAGTAAAGAGATCTATTATTACACATTATTCACAACCCAGCCTGGACATTTATGCTTGAAAAATGTGGCGAGTTGACAGTTAATGAGCAGTAAATAATGCAAAGGTTTATGCAGCTAATTACCTCTCACATAAAACAGAGCTGATAACAAATGGAGTCTGGAAGATTCTCCTCTTTATCATGTTATGTTTTATGTTATGAAAGCCAGAAGAGGCCATTAAGAGTGCAGGAGCATGCATGACATTTTCAGTATGTTTGATGCTGAAAATAACCCTCCTGGGTGATTCAGATGGCCGTCTGCATTTAAGCCGCCATATCATCTATAAAAAGTCGGCTTACCTGTCGTAATCGCCGTTGCAAAGAGCCCGCACGGGGATCTTAAAGGCCTGCCACACGGGGTTCAGCGTGTTCTTTTTCACCTCCGTCTTGTGGGAGATGGTAAACCTGCAGAGACAAAAAGGGAGCGGAGAGAGTGAGGGGATTAGAAAAAAAAAAAAAAAAGAAAGAAAGACATTAGAAGAGAGTAACAGCAGGCAAAAGATGACAGACGGAAAGAGGAGAGTCGACGAACGTGAGCAGCAGATTGAAAAACTTCACCCTGATTTTCTACTCAGTGGAAATTGATGTGGAAGCTCCCTGACACGGACACACACACACACATCTACACACACACACCATGACAAGAGGTAATTTCATTAGTCCCTGGGCTAGCAGGTGGAGTTGGTATCTTCCGCCCTCAGAGCACAGGGTCTTATCTGACTTGTAGCACACTGCAGGATGGAAGGGAGCGCCTACAGAGCAGGATCGAAGCTGGACTCACACTCACACTCACACACACACACACAAACACTTGCGAAGAGTCGCAATTGCTCCCACACACACACTCACACAGCAGCTTCTCCACCGTGTCATTCACACACACGCTTAAACAGGCAGCCCGGCTTTTGATCTGGGCCGAATCGATGAAACCAATTTCCTTGGGATGCAGGGGAGGATTAAACCAAACATGAAAGAGGAGAGCGACGGAGGGAGGGGAACTCACGTGCCGTCCTCGTTGCTCCGGTAGAAGACCAGGAAAGGGTCGGACTTGCCGAAGAAATCTTTTTTGTCCAACTTGTTTCCACAGAATTGCATCATGACTGATTCCTAAAGACCAGAGACGGAGGAAGAAGAGGAAGAAATGAGTCTGGAAAGTACACCCTTCAGATTTTTATGCCTCATCGTGAAAGTTCTGTTTTAGTCTCTGGAAGAAAAGTTTGAATATCTTCTCCATGGATTTCTCTCAGCATGACTATCGAATACTGCTGCAAACAGAAGACAAAAGTCGTCTTTTATTTTATTTTCTCACGACGGACTGAGTCCAAAAGCTGCCTTTTAATATTGACGACAGAAGAGAAAAATGCGTCTTCTGCATTATCAGGATGCTGCGGACTTTAAGTTCATGATGAGGAAAAAAAAAAAAAAAAAAAAAAAACAGACGACTTTCAAACTTGAAAGAACAAAATTATAAAAACACAATATTGAAGAAAATAATGTTTCAGTCGATTATACAAACCAACCATTTGAAGAAAATGAGTAAAATGTGGCATATTTCTTCTGCTGCTTTATTTGAACTGCCCTATAAGTGATTCATTCCATTTGTATTATTGAGTTTTTTGTTCTTTTTTTTAGTTTTCTTCTGATCTTTCGATTACTTTTGTGAGTTTTTTGGGGCTGTATTTATCACAGTCAATCAGCCTGCTGCTCACGTGCACTGCAACCAAAAGAAAAAAAAGCCAATAGTTCATCTCAATTCAGTCCTTTAAAAAACTGATATTACAAATTATTTAAGAAAAATACATGCATGTTTTGTCTGCACAGATACAGTCCTTTTCATTTTTCATTTGTTACATTATTTGAGCTAATTCTTGCTTATTCTTTTTTACTTACATTGCATATATTCACAAACACGTTTTGTCCTCAGCTGAGGCTGTGTTGCTCTCTGGAGCCGATAAAAACACTCATAAAACTTAACTTCTCGAAGTTGCTTTGTATTCACGTCCCTGTTTCCAGCTTGATAAAGTTAAACATGCAGAAAAGGAAAGTGACATTTCATTAACTTTACAGGTGGTCCAAGGCAGAAATGCACAGTTCAATCACATTTTGTGAGCCGATTCTAATCAGTGGGAACAAAATGTGGATGGGAGAATAATTACACAGTGATATTTTATCAAGTCGAGAACAAAAATGTTTCTTTTTTCCCCCTAAACTTTTTAAATTTGAATGAATAAATCATGTGTGGCGTAGCACAGTAACAGTGAGAACTCCAGCCTCACAGCATGGAGATCAAATTATAGTTATTCATTATAAAAAGAAAAAAAATTCAATAAATTATTTGACTGGATCGATTTTTCCGTAAAAGGATGACTGGATAAACATTGATAATGATGTTCCTGATGCTAAATGTGATAAAATGAACTGCTGAAAACATCATTCAATGATCATTGGCTTTTTGTAGTTCCTAATTAATGATGAATCCATAATGAGTGAAATACTTCACCAGCGGAGTGCAGGTTACAGAGCGTATGCATATTACAGGTTATTAAATACTGGATAAAGCAATTCATTCTGAAAATAAAATAAAACCATTCGCCGATTAACTTTGACAGTCCACTAAAAATCGACGATCCAATTAATTCCTGAATAGATTCTAAATGTTTTAGCTCCACAACCAAATGATTTGTGGTTTATTTAATGATCTTTGATTAATTTAGGGGGATGTTATGGTTGTGAACTGATGGTTTAGTGTAATTGAGCACATTTGGTGCAAAATGATTCCCTTTTTTTCCCTAGACTTTTAGGACTCTTTGATCACAAGACAGATACGCCAAAGATTCAGCATCGGTTCGTATTCCTCACAACAGAAAGGTGTGATAAAAATGGACGGACAGAGAGACCAAAAAAAGCACAGAACACTTCCTCTCCACTTTGTGACACTCACCCTGCAGTTGTTCAGCTCCTCCGCTTTCACGATAATGGTCCCGCATTTCTTGCCTGGGATGCCCCTGCAGGCGACACAAAACACAACACAGGAAAAGGTCAAGAGGTCGGCATCACATGGATTAGAGGGCGCGTTGTTTGATCCACATCATACGTTTCGCCACTTAGCGGTCAGAGGCCGAGCCGGCGGTAATCAGAGGACATCTCCTGACCGGGATCACTGTCGGAGGTGTTTTTCGTCAATGCCAGTCTTACATTGTGGACAGTCACCATGACGGCTCCCCACATGATGAAATCCACCTGAAACCTGCAAAACTTCTGCAGACGCAGCCAAACAAGGTTCTTCCTGCGCGAGAAAACTTTGCCTTGTGTTCACTCACCGATGCCGAATACCGACGATGTGACGTGATAGCCACAGGGGACGAGACAAAAAAAAAAAAAGTTTATTTTTCAAAAAATCAACACAATCAGTCTTGTGACGGTTTAGTCTAATTGCGGCTGATTGCACTCTCGAATGATACAGGTTCCCACAAGACACGCCGTGCACTGAATAATTTCAACATCGTTTGGGAAGAAGAGCCAAAAACGAGTTGTAAATTATAAATTACATGAAGTTGGATCACTGTAACCATTACTGAGCAAAACACTGAGCTCCAAGCTGCACTCATCAAGCTCTTTGCACCTTTCGGTTGAAACTTTGGTCCATTAGTGTGTGTGTGTGTGTGTGTTTGCCGGACATTGTACAGCTTTGACTGCAAATGGACTATACATGCACACCATTCATTAGATGTAATAGTTACTTATGACAAATAGTTATCTGAACTGCTGAACACGTTCAACAGCATTATTACTAATATTAGCTTCCAGACGGCTGTGCAACCGCAATGCACCGTTTCGATCTGAACGTGTCCTCAGATGACTTCTCTCAGCATTATCCATGCATGTATTGAGCTTGCTGCTCACCGGGTGGTAAACCCTTCCTCATACTGAAATCACGTGTATTCCGAGGTCGCCGATTTGTGATGAAATGAGCAACGTGACGACAGCATAAAGTACAGAAATGAACGCCACAAAAGATAGAATCATCTTGCTCCCAGCTTCTAAAGGAATCTCTAGCAGCTCTGCAAGCTGAAAATGAGAAAACGCTGAAGCGTGTGTATTATAAACAGTTTTTGATTTGCGTTTTTGGCCCATCTGATCAGAGAGGGGCCCCGACGTTCCACAATCCCTAAGGACGCCAGCAGCTGTTAATCACATCCCGTTAAAGCGGAAAATGCAGGACGTCCACAGCTGCCGAAGCTTTCATACTGTAAATCAATGGCTATCTGCTTCCCAGCGTCGTCAGGATCTGCTGAGGAGCTGGGTGGCTTTCATGGAGGGGAAGCGCATTTCCTCTCCCTCCTCGCAGAGCAAATCCTTCATTCGCAGCAAATCTTGGCACCACCGCCAGCAGTGTGCCAACCAATTACCTCAGGTTATTGTCGGTGTTTCAGTGTACGTATACTGCAATGCCGCTGATCTAATTAGCATCGTTTGAAACATTGTTATTCACCAGCGGCTGTGGATTTTTCACTGTTTATGAACACAGTCGGGAACAAAGACAGTCGAGTCTTATTTGAACAGGAAGCCTTGTTGTACATTGCTCACTGATTTTTGACTGTGGTGTTAATTACACCTATTTTCTAGGGTATAAAAACCAAAACACAGATTTATTACGGCTTTAAATGGACTTTGACTGACTTTGACTGGTCATATTTATGACAGAATTTCAAACAGACTGTGCATTATAATCTGCAGAACCTCATGAAGACTCCTGCAGCTCAGGTCTCGGCTCATTTTGCCATCTTCGGGCCAGTATTCGGTGAGTGTGTGGATATCCACGCCCAGCAGGAGGACATAATTTGACTCAACTTATACTGAGGTCCTCCAGTCTGACAAAGACGAGTGTGATGAGCTCCGCTACGAGAGGCCCACCTGGCACAAATCGACTCGGGCAGTCATTTAGACAGCTCAGAATTGGGGTCGAGGACCTTTGTGTGAATGTAATTCAAGTCTCTTTCCACTCAGGCACAAAGAACTGAGAGGAAAATGTTCCCGAAATGGCAGATTTATCAAAATGTAATAGATCCTGGAGCCTCCGCCTTGCAATGAGGAGCTGAAAGGTTTTTTTCAATTTTTTTCAATTTTTTTTTTTTTGGATTACGTGCAAAAGCTATATGTTTCTCAGAAGTGTGAAGATAGCGTGACAAAAGGCTCCCCCAGCCGCCAATACAGCATGGGGAGGTGAAATGAGATCATTTAGTATGTGATCTGTTTGCAAAGTGAATGAAACGATTTTCAGGATAAAGACTGAAGTCGCTGACAAAATGAATTTCAGATCAAAAATAACAGCAGACAAAAACCCTCTTCAGTTATATCTTTAACATAACCATAGTTGCCAGCCTTCAAATGCTTCAAAAGTTGGAGTTATCTCTGATTTTTATAGTCAGGAATTAACCAGATATAAGGTGACGAATGTAAGAAGACGATCACTTCACAGATATTTCTTTTTTTTTCTTCATCCATTAAGCTGAGATCAATAATTGGTTTTCAAACCCGTCATCCAGCTTCAACCACCTTTCAGACCCACACTTTAAAAAAGCCACTGGTCCATTGTGTGGTCGAACAATGGCTGACATGAACAGTGTGTGCAGAAGACACGGCTGCTGGTCAAACATAAGAAAAAAACACAGTCAATCAATAATACTGAGCTCCAAAGTTTGAAAGTGCGTTACATGGCAAACCAACATCTTATTGAAACATTCATTTTCTTTCCTTGGTTCAATATGCAATGCTAAAATTTATGTTTATTAAATGTCTATTTCACGGTTTTACCAATTCCTCACCAGGCTTGTACCTGAAAGCTTCTTTAAATCTTAAAATCAAGAATTTTCTGTTCAACTTGTTTAACTGAATAACCTCTAAACAAAGAGAAAATGTTTGTAATCAAGCAGTAAAACCTTGTATTTGGGAGTCTAATGAGAGGACTTCATTACCACCTCAGTAAGTCCACCAAATTGGCTGCGGGATGAATCGTCCGGGTTTTATTTTCAATTTGAGCTTTGCGACTCCACAGTCCATTTACCACAAGGATGGAATTGCAGCAGCACAAACTTTTCTGTTTCATCACGACAATAAAGACTTGGTAGAACTACTTCTTCCCTGTAGTTTCTCCTCCTCTCAGGCTCAATCATGTCACATCATCGCGGCCGTACGCGGGGAGAAACGGTTGGAGTCGCACACGCGACCACACAGCCGTGTCGCCATGACAACTCATCCGAGCTCGGGCCCCAGCGGCAGGATATCGAACGGGATTCCTCATTCCTCTGCTCGTTAGTTTCTTCTTTTTCCACCGTTTCTCAGAGAGCAGTGGTCGCCAGAGATCGGGCGTCGACTGATTTATCATAGGGAAAATTCCCGCCTGCCACACAAACTGTATTAAAGTGCTCGGGGTGTTTGCTGCAAAAAGAGACAATTTATGGTAATGCTATTTATAACTACACATCAAAAAGTGTCTTTAGCTGTTTTTTTTTTTTGTTTGGTTTTCTGAAGTGGATGATTTTAATAAGCACAACTCGAAAGAATTGATGCAATCTCCTTCCCGCTCTCCAGTAAATTGCTTTCCTCTTCTTGCTTTATGAAACACTCCAAAGTTAAGCCGAGAAATGCTCCAGGTATACCACTCGTTTCTGAGTGTGTGTGTGTGTGTGTGTGTGTGTGTGCGCGTGTGTGTGTGTGTGTGTACGTATGAAGAAGCGACGGTGAAGCCCCCTCATCAGGACGCATGGATGTGCAATCAGTGTCTGGCTGGAGACGGCTAATTAAGCCCGGGGACTGCAGAGCAACACAAACACATGCGCACATGCCGTTTTCATTACATTTCCAATAAAGGTGAGGTATCTGAATGAGATATCAGCTGTCATTGTTATTCCACAAGGTGCTCTATTCACACACACACACACACACACATACACATCCACTCCACCACACTCTTTTGTTTTTGTTGCACAAATGCTGACAATCAGGCACGCATTCACATCCTGCAGCTTTTGTCTGACCATGTTTGTGTGTCCGTGTTCGAGGCTCGGGTCTAAAACCGTCGCCCATTCGACTCTTTACAGTCCACCGTAGCTTCTGCTTGACCCTTTGACCTCCCATCATGACACCTCCTTTTTAGGAACAAAGCAGGCAGGAGTGACAAAAGAGAGGTGAAAGTAAACCGAGGAATGAGACGATGGGAAAGGCAGAAAAAAAAAAAGTGATACATTTTCTTTTTGCCTTAAGATGGTGTGTCGATAACCAGCATTTACCGTTTAAAGAGAGAACGTTATTAGTGCGAAAAAAACGCAGAATGCCTCCGGTGATACTCAGCGAGCCGCGGCTGCTGTCATGCAAATTTAATACTCACAATGACTCAACGTAACAGGTTCATCCGTCTCTGAAGTTTAAAGTGAGAATAAGCCCTTCCCGAGGGCTTTATTAGCTTCCAAGTGCGGCGTGTCTAATTTTTGCTAATGGAAATTAATGACGGGGGTAACTGAATCAAGTCTTAATAGGCTTAACACTTACAAGAATGTCAATAGAAGACTTCGCCGTTAATGAAAAGTTTGACATGTTGGGAAATGAACATTAACCGACAACAAATAGGTGGATAGTCATGCTTGATGTCTTACAACTTATACAAAGAGTACACGTTTCTGTGGTGAAGCCGTTAAAAGCAACCGAAAAAAATGAAACGCCCGGTCAAGCACTTCCTGGTTCAACGAGCGGATTCTCCAGGAATGAGTGAAGGTAGACAAGCGACTGATCCGATAGATGAATCGATCATTTAAGCCAGATCTTTCTTTCCATCTAGAAGACATGTACCCGAGACAGCTCCGCATCTTCTCTCAAGTGATGGCGAAACAATTGCAAAGTTTTACAGTAAACATGGTGAATTTCTCAAGATATGCATCAAGGACGAGGACACTTATGTCCCAATTCTTCTGGAAGCCCAGTAAAAAATGATCGGCTTCAGCAGCTGAATGCTGATTCCCCAGACAGCCACGGTGCAGGGTCTTCAGAGAGACCGTCGGTCCCAGAAAGGGAAGCGATCTTCACTATCTTTAGAGTCGTTGACTCAATGTCAAAGCCAGAGCGACTTACCAGCAACGAAAGCTCAATAATTACCAGGCTGCAGGTTAAGAGAGTGAACGTAGAAGAACAGTTACATGCGAGTCTTGAAAGATACTGTACTTGTGTGGTGTCGTCTCACACGTGCACGCACACACATAGACACCTGAATGCCCACTGGCATTTGATTGAACAATGTAATTACTCATAATTATCACCCATTAAAATTGTTAAAGAGCCCCCCCTGTCTTGTCAGGGTGCAGGTGTGTGTGTGACGGAGTCCGTGTGTGCACACAGACACAGCAAGAGAACGGCTGCAGCAGCTGGAACCTCGTCTTTAATAACGACTGACAGGGTTTCTATTCCTGACACCATCTTGACTCCAGCAATAACAGGACTTATTAACGGTCCTCATGATAACATGTGGAGCATGTGAAGGTAACAAATGCCACCAGGTGGGTTTGTTTTCTTTTTTTTTTTAGCTTGCTTTAATTATGGTTGCAAAAGACCTTTAATGGGTTTGCTTGTTTTAAGTTTTATTTTGGACTTTTTAATGATCATGGTGCATCAGAGACATAAAGGTTGAATCGGGAATGTTACTTAGTTCCTACAAGCAACGCATGGGATTAAACAAAAAATAATATCACAGATGTGTGATTTTTTTTGTTGTTTTTTTTACAGTGCAATTCAAGCAGTGATTAATTCACATATTTTATGGAATTTTTGTTTGAGTTCTGATGATTCCAGCTCACTTTATGAGAACTGGATTGTGTCAGCTGGAAAAAAAAACAAAAAACAATGAAGTAAACAGCTTCCAGTAGCACATAAAAGTTCCTACACTGTATCTGACCCTGAATGCAACACACTACAGTTCACAGCAACAACAGCAACGCACATGTGACAGTCAAAACTGTTGGTTTGATCCTGCAGGGACAAAGAAGTTTATCTTTAGATGCTTCCTTTTCCAGAGTCATTTTAACTTGAACTCAGCTGGAATTTATGCTCGATTCCGTTCCTGCTGTAACCAGAGTTGAAACACTCAAGACGGAGAATTAACCAGATGTGTCGTCAGCAGGGAACTGATTTTACCATCAGTGTGTTCGATGTGCAGTTAGCTGATATCCGTGTTGAGTCTAAAGACACCTCAACATGGTATTCTGAAACGAAAATATAATTTTAAGTTCTATTCAGACGCTTCAGAAAGCACAGATATTTTTCCAAATATCAAATGTTACTTTTGTTTCTAAAAGAAAAGATGTTATTACGGATAACACTGTTTTGTACTTTGAAAAAAGCCTGTGTTGGACTTTTGAGTAAAATTGAGTTTTCTCTCTGAAAATCTGGAGATGAGTGTAGCTGTAATGGATTTGATTTAGGAAGCTCTGCTTCTTTGTTCATGCACTTTATGATATGGCTTTGAAAGTGTAAGTCATTACATTTTGTTTCTTTAAAAAATAAATAAATAAATAAATAAACACTTCCCTCTGTTCACTGTGTGCAGAAAATGTCCTGCTGGGATTGTGACTGGAATCGATGCTCTCAAACTTGACCTTTTTCATGGATCCTGCACCAACAACGCAGAGGTTGCTGCATTGATAGTTGGCCATCGGGATCTTGGGCTTGCCGTCTCAAAATTCTTCAGTATCTCCATTAAGTTTGTAAACAAAAGCATGAACTCTTCAGAAATCTCGCACTGACTTCTGACTTTTGGACATAATACAGTGTAGAAGCAGCAGCAGCCCGAATCCACGCTTCACTCTGGACAAAATGAAGTTTGTACTGTGACTCCCCTCCACTCTTCCTCCATGCTCTGGGACTCTGGCTTTCATGTGAAAAGATGTCTTTGAAGCACAAAAACTTTTCCCCACCGGAGAAACTTCGAACATGCAATACAAAACTCATAATCCATTTTCTGGCCGCATCGGCATGCCGGGGTTTCAGCTTGTGAAGTTCCCCAACGTCTTCACTCTCCTGGAGGTTGTGCACCTTATTTATCTGCCCGACTTTCTTCTTTCAGGTAATTTTCCATAAATCCACAAAACGGCTGTCGTTTTTAAGGAATGATCTCCCATGATTCACCCATGCAGGGTAGACCACGCCATTTTGAATCTCAGAGAGGTTCATGTTGGCCATACACACACACTCTGAGTGGAAAAGAGTGTTTTGAGATGGAAATACACGCACAGTCACATGCAGCAGGCCCAGGTTGCCAGGTTAGTGACAATGCCCAGTGAAGAGCGTTCCAGCCCTCCTGTTGTTTCATCTCTCTTTTTAGATCAATGCTTTCAATGAACACGCAAATTGGATTAAAAAGACATAACGAAAAGGAAGCCAAGAGGGTTTTCATCGTGGAGGAGGGGGAAATATGTGAAACAGAGAAGACCAGAGGTGCAGCAGCATGGGTAGGGGGAGATAAGGATGTGTCATCGTGAAGCCGATTTCTCAGCTTATCTGGATATTGACTAGAATAATAAGGGGAGGACTTCGATTTGCTCCGTTATGTAACTCTTGTGACAAACGAGCTGATGTGGATGACATTAATCACAGCAATGACTCCTTAAAAACAAACGCTCCTGCACATCAGACACAGCTGAAACTCTCCTGCTGCAGTGGGAGCCGAATCAATATTAGCAGTTAGGTTTTTCATGAAATACACACAAAGGAAGGGAGTTACGGAAGCACCATAGTGTGTAAACTAATAGCTAACGATTACAAAGGTTTCAATAACAAAGGTTTCTTTATGGCTACACTGAGCCTCCCTGTGCCGTCGACCAACAGTTACGATGTACAGACTCCAAATAAACTCATCCATTCACCCACCTGACCGCTTTCCGATGGCTCCAAACACGCCTGACATTTATCTAATCACCATATCTTTTACAAATGCACGACTTCAATGAAATAAATGTACAGTGAGACTGTTTTTTTTTTTTAAATGTCACTGATGGATTAGTAGGGACAACAGGGATTATAGGAGTGAAATTAACCTCTGATCTTTGTGGAAATATGCAAACACCAACATCATCAAAAGAAAATCCGCGGGTGGCATGGCTCAGGCGATCTGAAAAGCCTGTAAATACGATCGCTGTAATGAGATTTGGTGTCGCGTGTCTTGCATGGAATGCCCTCCAGTGTTATGCGCGTGTGTTTACACGGATGTTCATTAGCAGCTGCTGGAGGTATTCACAGCTCCTGAGCCGAGCGCCCCAAGAAACAGACTTCAAAAATCAACTCCCGCCTGTTGCCGGAGTCCAATTAGCAATGTTCTTCCTCACTGGGTAAATCTATACCGATCTCGCCGCCGTAAAGCTCCCTTCCTGACGCCATGTAACTTTTTTATCCACTGGACTGTAACTGTAGGTTAAATTGACTCAGAGGATATCGACGATTTGCTCCGGGATTTAAAGGCTTTTCACGCTGCTTGTTGAAAAAAAAAATCGGCTGGCAGTGCAGTAAGATGGCTGGATTTACCGTCTCAAATAGGACGGGGGGGGGCAGGTCATGCATCGAAGATCTTGAAAATCACTGGTCGCTTATATCTGGGGAAACACAGTTCAGCCCACTGTCCACAAAAAAAAAACCCACCTGTGAGCATGTCAACATGTAAACACTGACTGCTTAAGGATTTGTAAGGATTTGTCTTTGGAGAATTGGAGTTTTTAATGACACAGACCTTGCAAAAGTGCCTTGGATATAAAACAGGTATTTTAGCATTTTGTATTTGTCGATAAATGCACATTTGTGTACATATGCACTCACCCAAGGGGTTTTTCCATTCGACTGCCCAACGATCCCACCACCTCTCCAAGAGTACAGTAGGCCTGGCCCAGGAAATCCTGCAGAGAGAGAGGAGCGAGGTCACTTCAAACAGTTTTTGATTTATTACTGACAAAACACAGACCCATAATGAAATCCAGGAAAACCGAACTGACATAATCTCAGCCGCAGCCAGTAAAGCAACAAGGCGCTCGGTGATCTCTTCAGGCCCCAGCCTTTTCCAAACACGTCCGCGTTCCCCACTGACGGATAATATTAGCAGGTAGACTGAGCCTTCCTCCCACCAGTCCTCACACCTGCCCCGTCCTCCTCCCTTGTCACTCTACCGGTAAATTAAACTGCCATCACATATTGAACCTTTACAGCTAACAGTGAGAGAAAGGCAGAGAGACGGAGAGAACAGCAGCAACACAAGAAATACATACGGAATCCATAATTGCTGTACGCAGAGCTAAAACACGAGGATCGGTTTATGGGGGCCTTAAAAAAAATCAAAGAGATGCAAAGCTCGAACATGTCAGATCTCTGTGGCTAAAAGAATGGAAGCTATTAAAGAATCAGCTCTTTTCCACCGCAGGCTTTCAAACTATTTGTCATTTTTGGACACCGTGTGTAATATCTGACTGGAGCAGCTCCAAGCAGCGCTAATATAATGGATTCGCTTTGCTTCACTGATTAGCCTCTTGTCTTATTCTGGCTCTCCATCCATCTCGCTGGCTTTGAATCTGCCCGTCTAGATGCCCATCTCCGCCGTCAGACAACTTTATTTGCCATAAACTAATTTGTTTGGCCGCGACACGCGCTGAAGCAACATTAGAGAATGTTCTGATGATATTTTCTCGGGGTCTCGGATGTAGAGGCGGCGCAGCAAAGTCACAAATCACCTAGCAACGGCGGCTGTTGCCAGCATGAGGTCCATCTGAGAATTGGCTTGGTGCAACTAATGGCTAAATATATAACAGCATGGGATGGAAAAAAAAAAAAAAAAGATTTAATGCGAACGAGATAGTTGTGTGGGCGTCGAACCATCCAGTAATGATGCTGAAAAATTAACTTTTTGATGGGCAAGGCTGAGATCCAAAGCAGATGACGCATTCAGGGGCACGAGACGAGCCAGATATATAGACTATCAATCAGTTTTTAAAGACAACTAAATTGTTGAATACTGGTTTCCTGCTCAATTGAAAATGATGCATTCGTCTTGACCGTCTCGTGTCTGTGTGATCAAAACAGTGAGACGTGCCTCAAACATCCCTCACATGCCAGACATCAACCCCAAACAGTCAACAGACCCAAGCTGTTTCCAACCCAAACAAAGCAAACTGCCTACCTGTATCGAATCGAAGCCAAGAAAAAAGTTATGTTATGAATGTATTTGTAAGTATAAGTAGCACATGGTAGCTGTGAAAAGAAGGTGAACTCTTAACTTTCAGCTACACAGTTTGCATTTGGCAGAGTAGAAGTACATTTTGATTGAGTGCTGATCAGCTAAGATCTCCTGCTTTTGAAGTAAGAGCATTATTTAAGCAAGTTTAGAAGCTTTCATGTGAAGGAGAAGATCGGGCTTTGTGTCTATCTGTGCAAATGTTGCACTTGATATATATGTTTGCATGAAAACCTATTTGGAAATTGAAACGCCTCCTCTGCTACAATAATAATTTACTGCACTATCGTCTGTATTACTCCTACTCTTCTTAGAGTTTTTTTGTGAATTGTGGCAATTTCTAAATTGACTTCATGTGCCATTTAGTGACATTGGTGTGGCTTTTGTTTGTTAAAAACAAACAAACAAATGAGCTAAAATTGATCTTACTCTCATTCCACGGAAATGCACAAAGTACAAAGTGGGTTTGATTGACAGTGAAAAGATACTCTGGCATCTCACTATTGATCAAGATCATTAAGATTAATTCCGCACATGATAATGGGAGGCCAATAAATGCCTGGCACTTTAATCGGGTTTCTTTTCATGAAGGAAAGATGGTTCATCAGTAAGTCTTTCTGTGTTCTATACTGTGATCTGCTCTACATTTCTGCATTTGAATTGAGCTACTGTAAATTTGCTCAGTGACGTCGGCTGTGCCCTCCTGAGCGAGTCACTCTGCACTCCCCGCTCGCTCTCCTCCCACTCGGTCCTCAGGTGTGCCCGAAGCCTACAGTTCCCGTGTTAAAACACCATCTAATGGCCTCCACCACCATCCCCCACCCCAGAGACCCGAGAGAGCAGCCGGCGGCCGCCAAGCCAACATGCACGTCTCTTCATGTACGAGATTATTGATTTCAAGCAAGCGGGCGATGGGGGAGTCGGGACCCACCGGGGGAGAGAAATGACAGACGAGAGGGAAATGAAAGAAGAGACGGAACGCAATGAAATGAACTAAAAGGAAAAAAAAAAGGGTGAGATGAAGCCACATTGAGAAAGGTGAGATGAGAGAAAGAGATAAAGACAGCACAAGAGGAATGGAGAGCTCCGGGGAGAAATATCCTGGAAGGAGGGAATGAGGCTCTTCACTCGGATTTGACCCGCAGCGTTTCGAACTACAACCCATTTCATCTTCCTCCGGTTTTCAGCGATACATGTCAGCACGGAGTCTGATGATGTTTCTATCACTGTTTTATAACAGAATCTTCAAAAACTGAAGACGTGGGAAATGACCGGGTACGTCTGGCCATCAAACATTTGATCTTCCGTGACACTGATGAAAGAGGAAGATTCTACACTCATTTAGCTCAAAACAGGAGAATAGTCATCTGAAAAACAGCCCCGTTCCTGTTTTTTGCAGTATTTTGTGCACACTGCATTTCTAGCTTTAGAAACATTAGAGTTAAAATGAAGTAGCTATGAACTAAATATTGTATAAGTGTGGAGAAGTGAGTCCGGCTGTTGGTCAAAGCAATATTGCCGGTAGATGAACACTCTTCAGATTAAATATGGTGTTTAACAACATGATACCGCTCTTTTCTTGCATTGTATCTATTCAATCTGATGTAAGGAACCATAATATTACACATCTGTATGGAGCAAAACAGCAGCAGGAACCTTCCAGAGAGTTTTCTGCCCTTTAATAGGTGAGTGGGACCCCAATGAGGTGAAATATGAGCACAAACTGTGTGCAATGCTGTCACAAAGAGTCCTAACTCCAGCTATTATAGGTATGAGGTTATAATGAGGCAGCAAAATAAACACAACTTCATTACTAATACAGCTTCAGCAACGGGATTCTAACAAACATCGGCTACTTTCTGGCCATAGTTAGCACTAAACAAGCCAAAAGTTCATGCACGATTTAACAAAATGTGTTTCTAAGGCGAGATTGTAAATCAAATAAACATGACATGTGCAGTATTGACAAGTAATGTGATAATAATGTGACTGATGATTTTGGATTTTTGATATTGCATTAATTTTCTACCTATAGTGTTTTTTTGTTTTTTTTTACCTGAAATTTCTAAAATAATTCTATCCACAAGCTGAATTAAGACGGCCATGTATACAAACGCACGGTAACTCAAATATGAAATAACAGTGAGATTAAACCATCATCGCAACACTTAATATTGTATATTACACGTTTTCCAGAGATCCCACCTGAAATATGCATAAAATAAGGTCAGCTTGTTTACTGGTAATTATGCCCATAAAGTAGCAAATGTCCCTGTTTCCCTTTAATGGGACTGCTGCTTTGTTAGAATCCCGTTGCAGAAGCTGTATTAGTCAAGAAGTATTTGTTTGTTTGTGCTCAATTGATGGCCTCATTATAATCTCAAAACTGTAATAGCCCCAGTTAGGACTCTTTGTAACAGCAGTGCACGCAGTTCGTGCTCATTAAGGTCCCACTCACCTATTAAAGGGCATAAAACTCTCTGGAGGGCCCCTGCTGCTGCTTTGCTCCATACAGATGTGTAGAAATATGTTTATTTTTACATCAGATGGAATTGATACAGTGCAAAGGAAGATAGTGATGCTGGGATCCGACGGCAATAATCGGAATCCCAAAACTAACAATAGACATGTTCATCTTTCCCACTGCATGATCCACTAAATCCAAGTGTTTCCAAACACATAATAACTGTGTGTGTGTGTGTGTGTGTGTGTCACATGCTATGTGGGCAGACCGGTTGAACGAGACACTGAAGAGAGCAAGACGAGCCGGTGTGTGTCTGTCTGCAACATCGTTATGAAGGACACAAAAGTCGAATGTGATTTTTTTTTTTCTCCCCCCCCCCACCACCACACAGAATACACACATTTCAGTAAATTATGAACAGTTGCAACACTCTGCTTCCAGACGGTGGCCAGAAGTGAGTGTGTGTGATTTCATAGGGGTTATTACAGACTCCGAGGCGATAAATATATATTTATAGCAATCCGATAAGAGACTTAATAGAAAAGGGAGCTGTGTATTATTGATACCCACTTTGTTTTCCCGTCATCCTCTATCATTTTGATTGTCGCTCGCATTAAGCAGTGACAGTTCAGGTGAGCGCTCCCTGTTGCCACAGCAACACCTGCAGCCCGAGCGCCGGCTCGGATAACACTGTAAAGCTGATTTCGCCAAAAAACAGGTGTGTGTAAACAAGATTACAGTTGGTCACACAGCTACAGGAGACGCGCACAGGGCCGAGCGGATCAAAGTTATCGCTTTAAACAGCCCACTTCCTGAGCCACCTGTTCCATTCTTGTGAGATCGTGCGTGGCGAAATACTGCGCCGCGGCCGAGTTTTTCCCCAACATGTAAATAGAGATTTAACAATCACTTCTCTGACTCAGTGCCTGGAAAAGAAACATCAGAAAAAAAAAATAAGGCTGCATCTGCATCTTTTGAAATTGAATTCCCAAGACCCGGGGTGCAGGTGACAGCCATGATTGGCTGCCAAGGAGGACCAAGTTGGGCTGTTTGTAATCAACGTTCGGGCTCTCGCACTTGTCGCCATGGCCAGATCACTCTGGCGAGGCTGAAACGGGGGCTAATGGGAGGTGGCGGCAGGAACGGCGATCGCGCTCGCACAAACATCAGATAGAGTCAACAAAACATGCGTTCAGGCAGAAAGAAATGCGATGCAATCCGCCTCCACCAGAACAAAAAGACAATTACTCACGTGTTTGGACAGGTTGGCACTCTTTGAGTCAACATCATACCTATAAGGGAAAAAAAAAGAAGTGAGGGTAAGTGCATCAGATAGAGATTGGGGGGGCGGGGGGGGGGGGTTGGCGGGAACTCAGCTGGGAGCTGCAGGGATTACAGGCCGGGTAAATTAGTAATGGGCCCCAGCAGCTTGTCACCAACAATCTCAGCGGAGGCTCTGATTATGACACTTTCAGGCATCGCAAGCTCACAGGAATCCTCCATTAAGATGGCAACAAATGGACTAACTGCTTGTCACACGCGCGGTCGTTAGAGAACAAGCGATTATACATGTGAAAGACACCCACAAACTGAGAAATAAAGTGAGAGAATAAGTAAATCCTCCCACTTCTGTGTCTTTATTTAGAACGCGTGTTCCAACATATGGAGAATATTTAGAGGATTTTCTGAAAAAGGAGGGAAAGATGGGCAGTGTAGCACTAAATTTGGGACTTAAATTGCTACAAATCTTGGGGCCTATTTTTGGGCACGTCTCAAACTGTGAGTGATAATAAGAATGCTACTTAGAGCTACGAGTTTTCCTCCACAGAAGAGCTCAGCGTGTTGAGGATGAATCAATAAGTCTATTTACTGAGGAGTCGCAGTAGCTGTTGCGACATGGAACATAAGGGACCTGATCTGATTAAAAATCTGAAAACGTGATCGGATGAATGCACATGTATCCCTGACCTGATCCGAATGCATGGATACCGCATGTGGGCGTATCGCCTCCATACATAACGTTACCATATGATGCGCCGTGCAACGCGTTTTGGCGAACCAACCGGGTGATGCAGGTGTCGGAGCTGCCATATGCTCTGCCTGATCAGTCTCCAAAGAAGAACTAAGAATCCACGGCCTGAATGAGATGAGTGCATATAAACTCACAATCTCACCACGTATTAGAGTTGATCAAAAAAAATGAGAACAGAGCTGGAGGCAGGCGATTGAGAATATTACGGTCGTACAAAGTGTGATTATATAGTTCAACTTGGTAGACAAATAGTTACAACTGAACCAGGTGGACAATAGTGGATTTATCATGAAACATCAAACAACACAGCTTTTATTCCTCGATTTTGCCTCTAAGCTCCTGGTGGAGATCACAGACGCTGAGAGAGGAAATTGTCCCGCGGTGCTGAAGAATGGGAGCCAATCAGACCGGCCATTCACCCAGTAATCTGAGGTCATTTCACAGCTCAGGTTAGATTACCCACCGCTAAAACGGGGCAGTGCAGTTTCCTGACAGTGTTCAGGAAACTGTACAAGAGATCATGTGTGCATTAGAGGTCAAATCATCCGGATTCTAAAAGGCAAACTTATATTTATTTGCAACATTATCACTTCAAACCAATAAGAGCGTGAAATGCAGCGAGTGTGCTGCTTTATTCTTCATTCATGTGACTAAAATTTCCTCTGCAGGCTGATGGTGTCGGCTCTCTGCAGCTCCTGACGAAAGGGGACGCACAAAATCGAAGTGAAAGTCACATGCAGGTTTCTCCCACCCGGATGCACACAGTCAAAGAGACTCGGGACGACGCATGCACACACACGCGCGCGCACACACACAGCTACAAAAAGCCAGTGTGCCGTTTTGTTCCTCCGATGCTGCGTCCCATTCAGAAAACCACTCAGGAGACAGGGCCGGCAGAGTCATGCATTCATTTAGTGGCAGTCACCTCGGTAAATGAACAACCGTTGAGGCAACACACAAGTGTGCGTGCACGCACGTGCACACACAGAAATGTTTTTATCGGTCTTCAGAGAAGGAATGTTGATGTTCCAGAACAGTCTAATTTTATAGAAGGCTTCACACAACCTTTATGTCTGTGTGACGTCAAGTAACACACACACACACACACACACAATTCATGTTCCGTATATGTACACTGCAGATGAAGTGGTGACTTTGGTTGCTCATGTATTTAGGTGTGAAAACAAATCTCAGGTCACAACATGGCGGGCAGAGTAGATAAGAAAGGTTAAACGCTTCCCTCCTTGAAGCTGATCTGTCTTTTCTTATATCACACCAACCATCCCCTGCAACTCCAGGTTGTTATGGCTACCTGTTAAAGCACACACACAAACACACACACATGCAGTATGGGGGAATGCGCACACATGGACACTTGTGCCAGCTTTGCTTTTGTGTTTGTGAGTCTTCCCACCTCATGGCCTGGTGACACTTCACTTATTCATAGGAGAACGTGCTGCGACAGAGCCGCCAGCTGGGACACTAAAACACTCACGTTCAGAGACACATGCTGGGGAAAGTACCAGAGTAAAAACTGATACAACACACAGAGATCCAGGAGGCTCAGGGAAAATGTTATAAACATCATCCATTATCTCTTGTCAAATCGTTTTTCCCCTCTGCCTTGTTCTTTCTCAGATAAACTCACATCCATCAGACACACTAGATCCTCGTCACAGAGAGTAACTCTCACCTCCCAGTTGGTCTGTCACCATGGCTCCAAACTTAATACATTACAATATGATTAGTCTCTGTCTAATAGAATGAAGACACAGAAATCGCTGCGCAACTCGGCCAGAAATGTGATCAGAAAACAAAGAGAAGAGCGTCGTCCTCGCTGAGAGGCTGCCTGGTAGTAAACGTGAAAGAGCTCCGAGTGCATGAAGGGCGTCCATATGAACGTATATGTTGTGCTAATTCAGAGAATTACTGACACAAGAATCAATTGAAGTGCATGCACAATATTATATAATGTAATATAATCAGGCTATCGTTACAAAAACCAGTTTAACATCTTATTAAATACATGATGGCTTGTGAGGCATGAAACCGCGATCAGAATTTTCACACAAATTTCCTGAAGCTGTTAAGTATCTTGCGCGTCTCATTTACTGGATGAGTTGAATGAAGGAAGGACGCGGCGCTAAACGCACCAGGTCAACAATCTGCTGAACGCGAGCTGTGAAAATAACACTCGGCCAAAGCCAGCGTTGCTTTTAAAAGCTGCTCTCAGCAAACAGGAACAGTTCAGACAGGCTCAGCTGCCCACTGGCCTCGTCCCAGCTTTTTAGAGACGTGCTGCTCCCATCGAATTCAAAATGAACAGAGATGTTTTCAATCCATCTTCTGCGCCGTTTTAGAAAGATGGTGGTTCACACTAATGTTCACACATACATGCAGTGCGGTCTTATACCGAGGGAGGAAATCAGAGAGCCAGGGGAAAATAAAAAAAACAAAACCTGTAAAGTCTAAGCAGAACAGAACCCAATCTGAGACTGGAGAAGCAGAGCTCCACTGCGCAGCCATCCTGTAACAAACTGGCCAAAAAGGCAACTTCTGCAAATGATCATTACAATACGTCGCGTCGATTTTACTCACAAGTCGAATCTGATGTTTTGCCGCTCTTCAAAGAAGTAATCCAAAATGAATTTCCGCACAAAGTCCGGGTTTAGCGTGTTGTCGATGACCTCCGTTCTTCCAAACTGAAACACAGAAATGGTAGTTAAAAGGCTGAACAGATGAGATCAACATGAACAGATTTCAACATGTTTTACCTCAGGAGAAAGAGGATGACGTACAGCTTTAGGGTGACGTTTATGCGGAGCAGCTACAGTATGGAGTCAGTGGGGGCCAGGTGGGTCCCACTGTGGCATTTAACTTGTTCTGTTTAATAATGCAGGCAGATGATGGGCTACTCAGATCTATGAATAACCGGGAGTGATTGGGGCTGTGAGATTCACCCCCTCATTTGCAACCATGAATATTCATTGGGGTGGAAGAGGATCGCGGTGTAGCCAATGCAGTGCTGCTGCTGTGGGGGTGGGTGTCTGTAGCTTCGACCTGGCTTGAGCTCAGAATTGGAGTTGTGGCCAATTGTGCAAATAACCAATCTCTCTTTGGGAAAAAAAAAAAAAAAGACCCTGTGATGGTTGAGGCTTACCTCAACATATGAGTAAAAGGAAAAAGGTGCGATTCATTGCAGTTCCAGTGAGAACAAAGGAAAAAAGGTGCCGACGCTCAGAAAATAGCACCGTGTGGAGGGTGTGATTTGCCAGGGGCATTCCCACGACTACCAATTTATGTTTATCCCAG
This sequence comes from Salarias fasciatus, assembly GCF_902148845.1. NCBI lineage: Eukaryota > Metazoa > Chordata > Actinopteri > Blenniiformes > Blenniidae > Salarias > Salarias fasciatus. Next base: position 7,376,876 of record NC_043761.1, on the reverse strand, counting down.
GAGGGGATGAAATCTATTTCCCGAGTGGCTGAAGCTGTTTGATGCACACGCTGGGCAAAGCACATCACAGCATTGTATTTTAGATTGAAACAGCTGATTCTCACAGAGTGAAATTCATGCTTTATTCTATAAAACATATTCCCACAATAAGTAAATTGTATTAAAAGTTGGACACTTAAGGATGTTTTTTGATCCACTTGTGCGTTTAGAAACTAATTTAGTTATCTTGGTACGAGACTAACTTGAAAAGCTCGTTACTGACCTCTCTCCACTCCTTGTTGCCCATGCCTTGTGTGTAGAGGACACAAACTAGAGGAAACAGAAAAGAAACAACATTATCTGTTTTGAATAATAACCCATTCAAACAAGTCTCCACCACGTTGTCCTCAGGCTTCGGTGATATATTTTTTAATTCATGGTCTTTTGCATGAAAATGACTCTTGATAATCACACTTCTAAGCTGTTTGGTGAGTAACGCAGCTCACTTTTATAAGACACTGAGCAAATCAACGAATAACAGACTGAAATGTCACGGCATTTCAAGGTACCATTAGAATATGACTAACGTGGCAGAAAAAGGTACGAATTAAAAATAGCGAAACAACATCAAAGCATCTAATAGTTGCACTGGAGAAGCTGAATGTATGCATTCTGTTTTCTGTCTTAGGAGGTTGAGGGACGTCATTTCAGGCCATTAGCTGCTGCAGGAACTGAGAGCGGATCAGTGAGTCCACTTGTCATATACTTCATTTCCAAAGGTCTTTGATGTTCTCTCCAGAAAAGCGACGGCAGTGCATATATATATATATATATATATATATATATATATATATATATATATATATATATATATATATATATATATATATATATGAACGTGCGTAAACAGGTAGGAGACATAGTGCACTGAGGAACATTCAGGATTGGCCTTGTATGGATCACTGCTTTTTACATTTCTATTATATTTTTGTCTTTGCAGGACACATACAAGACAGACGGTTTAATAATCTTTTTTTCCCCGTCCTCTTTTCTGTTACCTTCCTTCTCTTTTTCTCCTGTCAGGGCGATTCTTATCAGGAGACCGAGGCCGCCGCGCTCAGCAAAATCAAAGCAAAGCAAGTGCCACTCTGGATGTACGGCTGAGGCCGAGGGTTGCTCCTCATCCTCGTCACTGTCATCATCGTCCTCATCCTCATAACTTCCTTGAGTCATTTTTATCCCGTGCAGCTGGAAATGTGCTGACATGCTGTTTTTCCGCCTCTGTGTGCGCGTGTGTGTGTATTGGTAAATCACTAAAGAAGCAGAGCTTTAAAGGTCATTCCAACGTCACTATTTTACTCTCCGCACGGCGAAAGATGACAAACACGATTGGTGATCACGGCGATGTAATTATTTTAGGCATGAATCTTAACCTTGATCTCGTCTCGCCCTCATTCCCCGAGCGCCGCCACCCACGTGCACATGTCCTAAATTTGAGGCAGCCAGTTAAATTGGCTTTTAGCCGAGATGAGGAATGACGATATTAGCTTCAAGTCACTTCGGATGGTCCTCTCAGCAGCTAATCTGCAACTTTGGTTGGATCGTTTTGCTAAATATGCCAGAGTCACGTGAATGAATCCAAGCTAGTGGTACATTTAATGAATAAAAGCTCATCGTGTCACAGGCAGGCAATATGCAAACTGAGTACACCTACCTAGGATACTGTTGCTTGATTTCGAAAATAATCCATATTTAAATATAGTTCCTGATCCTTTTGAGCGGATCCGAGTCATTGTTTCATTTTACTGGGTTGTATCATTCCAGCTCATGAAAGACTTGGAGGCTGGAGAACAGTACAGATCTGTGCTACTTTTCTAGTAACATATTATGCTGTATTATAGAACTCTTGGAGAAGCATAATGCACATTTTCCATAATATGAAAGTCTCCTCGTGTCTCTGCTGTGGAGCTGATAGCGGTATTATGCTGTTTTTAATCTGTGAGAACAGAAGACTGGGGTTTTTTTTTTTCCCACTGGTTCTATAGGAAGAAGCTCCAAAGCCGAGTTGTTGCATTAGTCAGAGCTGCCACGAGCCAAGCATACACATTCAGCGATAAAGCAGACTCACTCAAAAAAAACAAAATACTTAACACACACAAGACTGACTCACAATCAAAACTCCTCTGAATCTCTGTTCAATCCCTTATGAATTTCTCATTCTTAAAGAACATAATTTATACTATTCTTCGTGTTTTCTGAAGTTGTAACCTCTCAAGTTAACACTCATGCGCAAAAAAAATAGACGTGGAGGGTCTTACTTGGGTCTGACTTGGAGAAAGTGTCCCGGTCCAGCAGGTTTCTGCAGAAACACACAGGAGGAAGCGGTTAGAGACACTCAGGCAGTGAAGGCATCCAAACACATAACATGATTATTTATGTGCAGCGTTGGCCACGACTGGTGTTACCAACACAGGTTGTTTATAGAATTCCTGTGAATTTTTTTTGGGGGGGGCAAAGTGTAGAAACACAAATTAAGTGAAGCTAAAACATGAAGAGGCTTTTTCACTGATTGTGAACAATAAAATAGTTTAAGTTGAGCATTTTGTGTGGAAATGTTTCAAACATTTATATAGAGACAAACAAAGAAGATTGCAATGCATAATCACTGCTGGATGCTGAATAAACTATTCATGTTGACTAAACAGTGAGAGAATGAAGGCCTGAGATCACATGTGACACTAAAACAAAGCACGAAGTGGTTTCATCTCAAATTTTTAGGGCCTCATTTCCCGCTTGAAGAAGCAGAAGCCTGAAGCTAATATTGTATGTGGGGAGTGATGTACTGGGCGGTCCTCTGTTTCAGCGACCCACTGAGCGGCAGCCCAGATGGACATTAATAAGACGGTGAGGAATTTATGTCCCCCCCCAAAAGAGGAGGGAGGAGGGCTGCGGGGAAATTAAATGGCCTGATATGAAAGTGTTATGAGCTTATCATTAATTTGGGCTTTTGAATAATGAAATGAATAAGGGCTACGACAAACTGGTACCTAAGAGTCTGCAGAGAAAGGAGCAGAGCGCAGCGGAGGACAAGTGGGGTCGCTAATGTGGGCGGGTAAATCAGCAGGTGCACCACCTCCCAAGGAATTCAAATCAAGTCCACGTTTACTCTTTGCCCCCATTTAACCTTCGGTGGCAGGGAGGGCAAGAAAGCACGGGCCACACTTTCCCATTACGCTTTCAATCTCGAGGATTTCGAAGGACTTTGAAGGATTCGAGTCAAAGCCTGGAAACCTAAAGCCTGCAGAGAGACCAGTTTTAGCACCAGCAACCCCAACGACACCAATATTGCTCCCTACAGTTTCGATCTGCCTTGAAATCTGAATCTTTCTTTCTCTCGTGTGAATAGATTATATCTCACCTATTTTTGTTGTTTGTGGAACTTTCTCCTATTGAGTGCACTCCGATCAGATTGATACAATCCATGTTTCAGTAGATAAAACTTTTCTATTAACTGTGCAGCTGATATGAAAGCATTGTAAGGTTAAAGAATGCAGATAGCTATAAAAGATTCATGAACACCACCCCTCTGAGATTACTGGAGCCCTTGCACTGGTACGTTTATGTGGCACTAATGTGTTAAAACAGTCCACTCCCTTTCATCGTCAAAAACCCAACAATTCCACATGGGCAAGCACAGGAGGCTGCGGAACGGGAAAAAGTCAACATCAATGTAAATTTGTCGTTTATTTTGCCAATATTCTTGGCAATTTAAACATGTATAAACAAAATGCATACGAGACGACTGGATGATTGTGGATTAAGTGATGCACGCTTTCTGATTCAAGTTGGAATCAACAAGTCCAGAAGAGGTAAAAACAGATTAAACGAGCTACTTCAGCCATCCAACACCCTCTATGAATAAACCTGGACACCGAAAGGTGAGCGAACACCTTTATTACCAGCAATACCCCTCCATCTGCCCGCTTGCTGGGAGTCGTGCACGATTTTTTGAATGCACGGACTTCAACTGAGAGACGTGGAGGCTGCACACCCTGACCGGGTGCCTCTCAAAGCACATCACACGTGGTGGCACTCCAAATGGGCTCCTGGGCTCCCCCCTGCCCTTCTGTGTGTGTGTGTGTGTGTGTGTGTGTGTGTGTGTGTGTGTTTTCCTATGTGTGAGTAAGACACGTTTTCAGGATTTCCACTTCAGAGGATAATGTGAATGAGTCATGCCTCTCTCTTTTCCTCTCACTCATTCTCTCTTTTCAACCGGAGCCAGGCAGCGGAAAGCTAAAAGCTGCCATCCGAGTCATGGAGAGGTCTGCGGGAATAACGGGACTAAAATAGGCTCCGTATTTTTAGCGCGGCTTCCCAAAAACACTCATACTCCTGCTGTTTAATCCTAATTTGAAATCATTTTCATTACAAATGCATGCAAACAGAATGCATTGCTTGTTTTGTGTGCCAACAGTGTTAAGAGATGAGTGGTGAACCTCAGCAAATTAATAAAATGAATGTATTATAGCCTTGATCCATTCCTAATAATGCTATAAATATCAGACAGAGACGAGTCACACCTACAGAACTAAGTTAAGACAACTAATCGCCACAATCTGCAAACTTTATATCAAAGGCAGGGTAGCAGCTAATAGCTCATGTACGAAGCTATAGCATATTTCTTTCCCTCATTTGTTCAGACGACCTTCTAATCATCTTCTGATGAATGTCCACGAGACACGACACGGCATCCGAGTCAATCCATTCAGGAACGCCACGTATTTAATTAAAACTCTCATCTGTGTCGTTAGTGTTTAATCAAAGAGGCAGTGGTTAATTTGCAAACTATGCATCAAAGACTCCATGGTATCTCTTAAGCCATCAAAACAAATCAAACTGTAATGCTGATCAGCAGAGATTTAATGAGCAGCTGTCCTCCATTAAGTCAGTTTTTGGGAAAGTTTTTTTTTTTTTTTTTCTTGTTGTCACATCGTCTTCTTCCAAAAAATGAAAACTGCAAATACATTTATAAACACAGAAATATATTTAGTTGGTATTGTTAAGAAAGAATATATGCATAAATGCTACAGAGATTACACATGAAGTCACAGGGAGATGTGACAGTGCTGATCCGGCACTGCTGTCGAACCGAGCCTGCTCTTCCGTCTTCTGGGGGGAACTCCCCCACCGCCACCACCGCCGCCGCCGCCGCCACGGCCGTGCCATCGATCCATCACCCGTGGCAGCTGTCAGTCACCGCATCGGGAAGTGAAATCTGATAGCAGATGGAGAAGGAAATACACTTTGTCCTCTTTGCGGTCTTTCCCTTCGAGTAAAAACTAAAACGAGAGGGAAAGAAGCAGCGATGACGGAGAAAAGACGCTCAGAGAGGGGGTGGGACGGCTTCTGATGACAACTCTCTAATTACACGAGACGTCTGCTGGAGCGTCAGAGGGGGGGTCAAAGAGGGGGGGTTGTCTCTCGTTGTCTGGCACACACCTTCACTGGCGGCACACCTCTGTGAAAGGGGGCGGTACACAATATCTCACAGGCGATGGGGGACTGTTACCGTGGCAACTGCTCACATCCAACTGCGGCTACTTGACTGATTTGACTGACAGCTGCTGTACATGTGTGTTTGTGCTGATTTTCCACCTCTGCGCTCGGCACCGCTGTTCTCCCCCTCCTGGATCAATCGTCTCTTTCTGCCACTTATCGCTTGCCTCTTCCCCCTTTATTCACCTGCGCTTTTTCCTCCTTTCCCTTTAGTTTTCCTGTTTTCAAACAGATGAATACATTCCTTTTGGAGGAGCTTGAGAGGAAATGTGGCTGACAGAGTGTTACCTTGAAGACACCACGGCAAAAAAAGAAAAACTCCCCCAGGATGTGCCCAACCCTCTGCTATGCTACAGAAATAAATTGGGTTTTTAGCCCAGTGGATGAGGGCAGAGAGGAGATAAAGGCAACCAAAAGAGAGAAAACAAGCCTTGAAGAGGGATAAAAAGGAGCTAAGAGGATCAAAAACAGTACAGGTGTGTCGTGAAAGAGTTGCACTTTTCAGAAAAAGAAGTAAGCCGAGGTTATCTGACCCTCAGCTGCAAGAAGAAGAAGAATCTTTTGTGAGAGTCTTATTATGCTCTATTTCTGTCGTTTGAACTCTTTTTGGAATCAAGGCTTAACCACGGGCGGAGGAAGAGAGAGAAGTTGAGAGGGGACGTGTGAAAGAGGAAGCATGGCTGAGTGTAAACATCAACGCACAATGCTCCATATGAAATATATGTGTCACGACGCCAAAAGCAAAAAACAAGTCAATTGCAGTAATAACACGGAAAGATGCAATATCTAACATCTGCAGGCGATGTGGAGTTACCATTAAACCTCAAGCCTCTTGCATTGTGGGAGGACAAAGTACCTGCATGCAGAGGGAGAAGATGCAAAACCCTGCAGCCTTAAATCATCATTTTTTTCTTAATAAAAAACATATCAGGAAGTAGAAGTATTTCTCCAAGTACTGGAATAGAGTGCAAATAGCCATTTATTTCTCGGTTCTCTGGAAGCAATCATTCTGTGTAGTAAATGTTGTTTTTCTCCCAGAATGATCGTTCACAGTGACCATTACACAAACAAAAGAAGAAAAAAAAATCACTGAAACAAAACAAAAACAAACTTAGTAAGAAAAAATTGAAAGGCCACATCTGTACTCATGCATGAGTGTCATCTATAAAATGATTGCTACAGGTGCAGAAAGCAGAACTGACAGCATAATGAAAGGTTAGTTCCTGAACAAAACATGAAAAAGCGAGAAAGCAGCTCCTCTGAGTCACCTGAAGGGACCTACACTCTGTCTGATTAGACGTTTCAATGAATATCTGGACTAGTGGAATTGGTTCTGAATAAATTTCGTCAAGATGAATGTGAATTGACAGGAGACCTGTTCAGGTTTTGCCCCGAACGTCCTACAACCCTACGATAAAACGGCATTAAAGAATTAAAGTATAAATTTAATGATTATCGTGGCTGTATTTCACCGCTCAAGATGAAAATCGGGCTGCACGTGGGCCCTGAACTAAAGTGTGTTTGACACCCCTGCCCTAACCACACACTTCATATTAAACACATCTGACTAGAAAAAGACGAAGCGTCTTATTGCCTTCGGATATCAACAGCTGTCAGGGAAAATATCTTATAATCTGAAAAACATCCTTCAAGCAAAAACACTCCTCAGGATAACGCAAACTTCGTATGAAAGTAGAAAAAATATTTAGAGAAAAATGGGCTTACTACCCAATATTTACTGCAGGTCATGGGCTGAATGTCCACCTCCCTGCTGGGAGCTTCCTAATATGGGCAGTGTTTTAATCTCTTTACCTCTAACTCGTCAAAACCCCCCTGTCCTTACTTGAGCTTTTCCCGAAGCTCAAATCCTCGTTTCGCATCAATACCCGTCTTTATTGCTACACTTCCTCTCTCTGATCTCCTGTCCTGTCCTGCTCTCAGGGGAGAGGGGGTTTTCTCACTGAGAGGCCCACAGCGCTCGTACCCTCCTCCGATTCTTCCCTCTCTCTCCGTCTCTCTCTCTCTCATTTCGACCGTGACCTGAATAGGCTCAGCGGAGACTTCGCCACCTCACTGAACTAGATTCGGTTACACACATATGTAGATACACACAAGCAGCATGTGGAGCAACCTCTGCACGCTCCGGTGATTTTCCAGTTCAACTGCTCCCACACACACACACACACACGAGAATACGCAGTAGTACTTCTTCAGAACTGATTCTAGCTATGACAGCTAGAAGTCTGTCTTTACGAGGAAAAAAAATAAATTATCTTGAAATTACCTTGGGTGCACCGTTCTGACAGGTCTGCACCCCCGCAGAACACATTTGCATATTTAGATTTGATCGCATCCCTGGCAGGACGGAGATAGTGACAGACCATATTAGAAGCTCGTGGATCAGATGCCATCATCCAGATTGTACATCCAGATACAGACTGCTTGCTAATAGGAGGCAGTGACGGGGTCATTTGAACCATGTGAAGAAAATATAAAGGAAAAAAAAAAAAAGCATACCAAAGCTTGGAGAGTCAGTAATTTCTCCTAAAATTCATCGTTCTCCTCGGCCAGTAAACAACAAAAGGCCGGTGACAAGTAAAGGATGCAGGGCGTTGGTGCTGACGGGGTCTGGCAGCGCAGAAAACCCTTTCACCCAGCAAGACCTTTCATTTAGAAATCATTTTAACTGAAGCTTCAAGGGCTTCCAGGGAAGACTGCTGGCTTAAAACCTATTTTAACAGCATTTTAAAGCCAATTTACTGCGTTTTCTTGGTTTCCGCACTAAAGGGAATGTCTACGCAGACTGGACACCGACCCAAGGAGACTTACGTCACTGCGAGGACACATATGGTTCCCGAAAAGAAAACATTTTTTACCGTTACAAAAAAAAATGAAAAACTCAGAAGCAGATGCATTTAGTGTTAAAAATTTACTAAAATTAGTTTAATTAATTGAATTTTTGCTCATTATTACTACATTCCTTTCCCTTCATCCTTCTTTTCAGGCATTTGTGAACACGTTTTCATTTTTTCCCCTCCTTTTTCGTTGTTTTAGTGAACCGTTTCAAAATCTGTCTTTAGATTTTAATGCCATAATCAAATTTAAATAAATGAGGTTTTGTGTGTGTTTTGGTATGTGTGTGTGTGTGTGTGTGTGTGTGTGGCACCAGAGGAGGATTTTCCTGGGGGAACATGTGGAGCGAGATGACAGCGCCGAGCATGCTCAGATGCTCTCAACAGGTCGCTGAACACGACGCTACAGGTACCTCCGTCTGTCCTTTCCCTCCTCTGTGTCCTCTCTCCAATTTATTATTCTTACAGCATGTTCTCCCTCCTCCTCCTCCTCCTCCACCACCCCGTCTTCTGGATTCCTCCTTATTTGTAGGAGAGCATGAAGAAAAGCACTTACTCCCCAATCTCTCTCTCTCTGTGTGTCTCAAACACAGCATAGTGAAGGGAAGCATCAGCAGCTTGTATTCTCACTCTGCTTCTCCAGGAGCGCTGCCCTAATTCTTCTTGACAAGGGCTGGGAGAGCCAAGAGAACATCTCAGCGCACACACACACACACACGAAAATGTGCCATGCCACTATCCATTTACACACCGGCATGGGCAGCAGAATACACATCCTTCGCACACAAACACACACGCACGGAGCCGGACGTCCACGCTGGAGGCATTTTACCTTAATTGCCTTTGTCACCACGTTCAGATCAGCCCAACGGGGCTCGCTTCCCCTTCCCTCACCGCATGTCACTCGCCTACGAATGGCTGTCACGGCTTTGTAGGGAGGCAGAGGGTGAGATGCTGATAATTAAACGGATTTTTGTAAAACAAATTCCTGCATGCCACTTTCCTCGTTAACATCGTCAAAAATAAGAGCGCGATTATGTTTGTGTGGGAAACTAAGAGACATGTTCGGATGTGAAGACTGAGGCCACAGGGTTATCCGAGAGAGAGAGAGAGAGAGAGAGAATCCCTGGAGGAATTCGAGCCGCCTGTGTGCTGTGTGACCAGGATGGAGATGACTTCATTAGTCTGGCCAGTTTCTCTCTCTCCAGCTGTAAACAAGGCTCTGAGGGAGAATTACTCCACGTCAAATAATCGTACTTGTCAAACCATCTCAATCTGTGTTGCAGCTGACAATTGGAAAGCTCGTTTTGTGGCAACACGTTTTTTTTTTTTTTTTTGTGAGGCAAAAAGGGCACAATAACTTATCAGGCGTTTGTTCCATCCAGTGTCAAAAAAGTGTAATTGCCCTGGTGGTATTTGCAGGAGATGTTTTGATTTGTTTTACTCTTACCTTCCCGTCCCGTGGGAAGGCAGCTGACACTGGTGCGAAAATAGAATGTCAGAGCATCAAATGCGCACGTACTTCATATATATGTGTGTGTGTGTGTGTGTGTGAGAGAGAGAGAGAGAAAGAGCGCCTTGTGCTGAAAATGTCATCAGCTGTCTGACTTGATGGGAGGCACAGCGGCAGCACAAATGTCTGCTCACAAACACACACACACGCCGTTGTCTGAACACTCTGAAATGAATCCGGTGCGTGCAGGCAGTGTGTGTGTGTGTCCTGTAGGTACCGGCCCATACGCAGCGTGTGCGTCAGCTGAACCGCTCCCCGGGGCTTCCTGCTGGAAGCGCCGGTAGTTACTGATGAATTCATTTGCTCTTGTGACTCTGACGGCGCCGTTGAGCAAAGCTTTTAACACTTGCTTGACTCGGAGGGCGGCGGGTCGACTGCGCATTTGTTCAGACCAATAACGATGAAAACACTTAAGAGGAACTTCTGCTAGGAGCAGACTGCAAACACAGATGGAACCACATGAAAATAACGTCATTGTGGATATGCCGCTAAGTCCAGGAGAATCTGGACTGGGAGTCATGACACCGTGGAGGTCGCCATCGCCGTTACTTTCTATTTATTCACTATGTCTGTGATGTGAAGATGCGGCAGTATTATTTCAGAAAAGTTCTGTTTTCCCTCGTTTTGAACTTCTCCTTATTGGGAGAGATTTTCAAAAATCTGTTTTCAATTGTCATGTAAAACAAAACGCTAAATACTAAAGCAACCTCACCCAAAACACTGCTTCACATGCAAAGATCCAAAGGACCAAGTGAAGATCACAACTTGGATGACTTACAACAATCCAAAAGAAGGCAGAACAATCCTAATTGGCTTTTGTCTGGAGCCCCACCAAGCACTCGTTTATGCTCAGGCATGTGAACGGACACCCGCAGAGAGGGAGCCAATTCAATCAACGTTACAAGCAGCTGGAAAAAAGCTGAAGCCGTGTGACATTAGAGGTCAGTGAAGTATGTCGAGCTCTTCCAGCAAAACAATCGGCTTCAGCTCCGTTTTCAACTCCCTCCAGTTTTACTGTCCTGATGCTACGGTTGCCACGGCGACCGGCGCGCCGCCGCACGACACAAACGAGAGGCCAGGAGCGCCCCGTAGACTGTCTCATGTTATTAGCTTTACACTGCGAAGCAGCCAACCATCAGAGGAGCCGTCGAACAAAAGGCTGCTTCGTTCAGAGAAGGCAGCCATGAAATAATGAATCTTATATGTATTCAAATTGAGTTTTGTATTGGAATGCCGATTTTTCTCCTGAAATCTAGCAAAAGGATTCTTTTCTTTGATCTAGCAATGAAACATCAACAAAACTGAAAACTGTATTTCCCAACAAGATGTTTTCCAGTGAAGTCAGATTTTCCTTCCTTCTCAACTAATTTTAAAGTTGCACAATAGTGTTCAGCAGTAGAGAAGCATGACAGCAGGGACTGGTGTTCATCATGTGTTGGAATTTAAGATTTGGTCACGTTCCACACTAAAAATAAGAAAAAGGAATGACATACGTTTTGCAAAGTGGACTGGAAAATGGGGAAAACACTGGAGCTGGATTTCGCTTTACAGAGAAAACATAAAATAATTTTTGAGGAATTTTGATTTCCTTGTTTGAGAAAAAAATGGTTACTTTCGTAGTTCTGAATAGTTTTGAAACAACACCTAAACAAACTGGAAAAATGCACACAGTCAGCACAAACGATACACTCCCTGGAATTAATACGCTGCATAAACAACCGAAACAGGATTAATCAGTCACTGCTGTTTTATAAGAATCATTTACAAGCGTATCACTGTCGAAGGAGGTAACTTTGTAAGACGTTATCTTAGACACTGATCGTCCTACACATTAGGGTGACCTGCAGCTCATTTCTATCACACAATATGGATCAGAGTGACAAGGAGTTTTTTTTTTTTTTCCTGTTGCAAAGGCTAAAGGTGTGCGAGTGTCCTCGAGTCCATATTTCATCACCTGCATCTTAAAGTAACACCACATCCATCTACCCTTGAGAGTAATGGCACCATGGAGGTTATTACTTCTGCTTGTAGTAATAGAGTGGTACACAATTGCTTCGTGTGTGTGAGAGTGTGTATATCCGCCGTGACCTTTGCCAATGACTTCTCTCAATCTCAGTCAGATCTTTATCAACGCTTTTTCTCACCATGGTTGATGCGGGAAGCTTTGGGGGTGTCAGGCGGTGTGTGTGTTTTCGGAGGTCTGGCGGACAGCACAGTTAAACACACACCGACAAGCGTGTTGTGACAGAACGCCGTCTGGCGACTTACGCAGAAAACCTACCTGGAGCCAGCAAACAACTGAAAGGCAGAGGGTCGATAGTAATTTCCTCGGAGTGCATAAATCTCTACAGGCTCGAGTAGAGAAGGCCTGAACCCGATTACAGAATGGGACTTTCTCTGGCCGTACAGCGCGCGCTCAAACGCGCTCGCAGACGCACATTAATGGTCTCAGAGTGCACGCTGAAGCTCGCTCCAAAACCGAGAGAGACAGGACAATTGTTCAATTCATGGCAGCCCGCAAGAGGTCTCTTCAATGGCGCTTTGTGCGAGTGATTGCCAGCGCCACTGACATCTCATCCAAAATCATTCGCCGCTCCCCGCTGTCGAGAACCACATGTAAACAGTCGTTGGGGGTGGGACCGGAGGATGGGGGGGAGAGAAAAAAAAAGTTATAGCGTCACCGCGCACACATCTTTTGTGCCTCTCGCCGGCATTGAGCGGCGGCTCAGCAGGTGACTCCATCTCGCCTTCAAAGTGATGGTTGTCAGCACCGTCTTCAATAAGAGGACTATTATGTGAGCTCTGCGGGGCCAAAAAGGTCAACGCAATCACTTCTCATACACGGAGTGGGAGTGAGCAACCTGAAAATAGATAGCCCCCTTGGCCCTGACGGCTGATGTTAAAAGGGCGGGGTCGTGGGGTAAGTAGTTCACCCCGGGGGAGGTGGGGGGGATCTCCTCAACAGACATTATGGCCACCGGAGAAGGAAATGCTCCTGTGTAAATGATGAGTAGGAACGTAGAGGCTCAAGACTCTCGAGACCGTTAATGGGATTTATGAGACAAGAGGTCGGCTGAGAGGAGCGTCTTTCAGAACGCCAATCAATAAAATCCATAGCGTCAATCTAGACCCTCAGAAAGAGTCACATCCTCCCAGCAAACACCAAAATCAGACCCTTTTTGTTACTGCAGTTTAAAAAAAGCACAAGAAATACCTATTTTCAAATTTAGAAACCATAAAACCTTTTGTTTCTCCCAATGTACCCAAATTCTAGCAATGACGATGTCTCGTATAACTGCATCTTCTATCCTTGTGTATATTTCAGTCCACATCTATCCAACCTACTTTTCACCCTTTTCTTGGCTGTGCTCCAATAAATCCCTCAGACTGCAGGCAAAAGCGGCCCAAATCTGATTTTGTCACCCATATGCAGCTCAGATCTGATTTTTTATGACAGTCCTGAACCGTACAAATGACAAGAAATCGCATTTCTTTTATATGAGGCCCCCTAATCGGATTACATAACCAATGTTTTACAATGTGGCCTCAGTCTGAAGAGTCGCGTCACAGTTCAGCATAATGATCATCACTCCTGGAGCAGTGATGGGAATATGACTCCCATCAATCGGTCCACAGCACTGTGGGAAACCTTATCTCTGTGGGAGGCCTCGTAAGACACGCCGCAGAGGAAGTCCAATGTAATCAGACATGATGAAGTGACGAACGGAATCAAAAAAGTCACGTACAATTAAAGAAAAAAAAAAAAGAAAAAGAAGAGAGGATGTGTTACTCCCAGAGGCCGGACGAGCCGACTCCAGCACGCTTCTGCAGGAAGTTTAGACCCTAGAAATGAGTGTGTCGGCCAGTTTTCTGTCTTGCTTTCTGTAAACAAGAAACCGGTATGTAGATAAACTATTAAAGTCGCCTGATTTATGTTTGCAGTGTTATTACAGTAAACTCGAAGTTGTTCTGAGAAGTTTTTGTAAAGAAAATTTACACTGTATACCTAAAATCCAACATGTGAAGAACAAAACACGCACAAGGGAAAGAACTGAGACATTTTAATGCTACTTTTTAAACCTGTGCCAACAGGAAGCTCAAGACTCAGCAGTTAATTAAAAAAATACTTTTTTTCGAAGACTTATGCCTCTGGATTGAAACACAGACACACATCCGCACCCTAGCAGTGAAAAAGATCAGTTTGGTTTAACTTGTCAGTGATAAAACATCTCATTACACACGACATGCCGTCAGCGCAGCGTCAAGCCTTTCTGATTTAGCAGAATAACCCAACACTCGCAAAAGTATTCCTCATGAGTGACAGTGATTTTCTCAAAAGAGAAACTACTCCATTCACAGTTTCACCCAACATGATAGTCCATGATAACCCCACCAGGCAAAAGGAACTTCAAATTTTGCTCGAGCACTATCAAAAGAGCGAGGAAGGAGTTCCCTTCTTCCGTGCACGTACATGGACGCAAGCCACAGGCGCGAGCGTTTCAATAAGCTGCAGTTACGCCCAAGGCCTGCAGGGGCCGTTGTTTCGCATGAAACGTGCAAACTCCTTGACGCACCTTTAAGTTATATGACAGAAACAATAATAGTGTCATCCTAACTTTGAGAGATGCATCACACCGGAAATCCTCTGCATGCATTGTGCCAAAGCAACATTTTGAACACAACAATCATGTTTCATCATAGAAATCGTCAATGCAGATTCACAATAAAGGCACATCCGTCAGATTCACGGTTTGCAGCCTTCCTGTTTGTTTGAGGGGCTGCTCCCTGTTAAGATGATTTAACTTCCTCTTGCGATGCCGTTAGTTTGCACAGCGTGATGCAGCTGGTAGATCTGATCAATAATTACTTCACACCCAGAGAGTAAATATGAACTGTAAAGAGCTTATTGGGTAAAAGTGATCAATGCTCTCTGCCCTGGAGACAGTTTAACAGTTGAGATTAAATGTAAAAAGTTTGAGAACTACTGATCCATAAAACTTCCTTATGCCATAAGAGCAACTTAACTACTGTTTATATTCACTTGTCTGAGTTCAAACATGGAGGTTTAACATCATGGGGGTGGATTTTTTTTTTTTTTTTCAAGCTTCCACTGGTCAACTCCAAACAACTCCTAGTTTAACCTGTTTGTGCAAAACGTAAGCAAACTGTGATTTCACTGTAAAAACACCAACTGGAGCTGTAAACATGGACACAGTCGAAAGTGTAAATACAGTCTCAAGACATTAGCAAAGGTGTGTTTGCATCAAGCAAACACACACGCGAGTACACACACACACATGCATGCGCACACACACACAGTTCTTAACAGACCCACCGCTGCTGGTCGAGAAGGCAACGTGACTAAATTCTGACAGTGTGACTGACAGTGATTTGTCTGGGTGGAAATTAAGTCATTCCATAGTGACAGATCGGCAGAGCAAGTGGGCTGCAGAGGGAGCAGGGACCCAAAAAACATGTGGTTCATTTTAATTCCCCAATATAAGGGCACCGCTTCACTTTAATTCCCCCATCTGGTGAATCCTGAGCTTCTCTCCGCTGCACTAAACAGCACTCACCTTGAATGACAAGTGAAAAACATTCCCCAAAGGCAAACACTGAAACTTCCATGTGCCAAGAGTGTGAAGGGTAATGACGTTAAATCAACCAAATATTAAGAAGAAGAGGAAAGTTCTTTTTACATTAGAAAGTCAAAGTAAAATAGAACAAAAGAAAGGGAACAGAAGACGAAGGTCAAACTCGCCCTGATGTAGTTTTCAGTCATTTTGCAGGTCGGACAACTCTAGACAGGAAAATAAACCCGAACGACAACGACTGGGCTTTCCTGCGAAAGCACAGAAAACCTCAACAAAGCCATATTTTAAGTGATTGCACTAAATATATACACAAGATGATTTGAGAAATAATAATTACTATAATGCAGCTTTCAACACCACAAGTATGCAACCCTTGAGGCCTTTATTGATATTACGATATCGACAAAATGTTTGTCCAATCCAGCTTATTTGGCAGTTAATCCAGAAAAACTAGATTGGAAAAATTAGATCTTATTATAAAGAAATACCACAGGATGCCTCCACAACTACTCGTATAACCCCGCATTTCACAATTCTAAACAATCATTTAGGGAAATCCGAAATAATCCTCCCAGACTCTTGCACAGCAGACACACTCGTGAGACGTTGCGTTTGCATTCCCGTGCAGGTTGTGCGTACTTTCCCTCGCAAGCTGTCATTTACCACAACCAGTATGTTGTGGCTCCGGTGATTACTGGGCGTTTT
The DNA here is from genome assembly GCF_902148845.1 of Salarias fasciatus. Lineage (NCBI taxonomy): Eukaryota > Metazoa > Chordata > Actinopteri > Blenniiformes > Blenniidae > Salarias > Salarias fasciatus. The sequence goes on along the minus strand of NC_043761.1, from coordinate 7,360,677 downwards.
ATCCCTCCCATCACTCACCACCGAGCAGAGGGCAGACAGAGGACGAGACCGTTATTAGTCAACAGACACAGAGCCGGCTTTTACGCCTGGTTGGAAGTGGGAAAGAAAACAGAAAGCAGAGACAAATGTTCTGGTCAGGCGGGCAGAAACTGGCAAAGACAGAAAAGTCATGCTTGGATTGGCGGTTTGGTCGAGGAGCTCTTCCTACTGGAGGGCGCCTGGGATCTTTACCGGTGAAACCTCAACAGGAAATTTACACCACAAGAATAACTATAATCATCCAAGAGCTGGATGAATGCAGGCTTCAGTTCAAGTGCAGAACAGACAGGGAAGACACTTAATATGATTATAACTTCACATAAAAGCACCATGAAATAAAAGGTCTAATCCACCCAAGCAAACATTCATCGTCATCCTTGAAATAAGTAGTAAAAAAAAAAAAAAAATACAACAGTTGCTTCAAGACTTTAAGATCTGGAAACTAGAAGCTCATTTCTGAGCAGGTTTCTCTCTCTGTGTGTCTCTTCAAAAGTTCTAGAAAGTTAAACTAATGTCATTTATCTAAAATAGACCGAGCCTGGGTTTTCTGGGCTCAAAAAAGCGGCGACAGCTCCGTGCCGCGGTCCGATCGATGAGCGTAATGGAATATTCGGACTGGAGACCATTCACTCGGCCCAGCCATCAGCTGGCTCCAACGCGTAGGTGGCAAATGCTAAAGTGCATGAGGGAGTAATTTATTCTCCTGGCGTGATTTCTGTATACAGTATGTGTGAACAGACTTCCATGCGTGTGTGCCTTTGTGTGGCGCAGCGGGCAGGGCTGGCGGCGTATTGATCCCAGCCGATGCCGCGGGCTCTCCCATCGATCAGCAAAAATGTCTCCAGCTCACTGTTGAGTCCGAGCCAAAGCCCTGACTTCATGTCCCCGCAGAATCGGAGCATTATCTGAATTAGCAGGAGACGCAGGCGAGAAGGACCTGTCGATAGGGTCCCGATGGCTTTGTGACTGCTGCCCACACGGCCGCGGCATGAGGAGCTCTGCTTTTAGCATCTGCAGCCAGTATGAATATTAAACTGACAGAATGATGTTGATTTTGGTTTTACATGCACCTCAGTTTGGGAATCACGGGGTCAGAACATGCAAACTCCAAAACAGAGAACTCCTTCATCGGGAATCAAACTGTGTGGAAAATGTTCCAACCACTAATCCACCCCCACATTCCTGTGCATTCATTTACATTGTTCTCTCTGGAGCCACCGAGTCCCCGGTAAAGCCCCTCACTGTCACAACACTTCTACATGAGGATGAAACAAAGGGTTGTAACCATGGCGACAGTCGACTCCACCCACTGAGTCCACGTCCAAAAACAACTAACATACTGTCGATGCTTAAAGCTCCCACGATCGTGAAGGCGCGCTCTGGCAGTAACCATGGCATTCCCGCTCTCCCTCCAGTAGGAGGCAAGAGGAGAGCCACTACGACACACACACACACACATACACACCCCCTTGGGACTGACTGGGGTGCTGGGTGATTCAGACAACTGAAAAGTCTGCCAAACAGATCCCTACATTCTCTGAGCGGCGACGGCGCGGCCGTCCTGTTACTAAGGAGATGTCTGGGAGATACAGTCAGTACAGTACGTGAAACCAGAAGACAGTTTCTGTCAACTTCTGCGAGGCTCGAAACCTCTCCGATGATCTGATCTTTGAGAAGACAAGCGGTGGAGGAAATGGGAAGCGGCGCTAAACATTTTTAGCGTGAAACAAACCCAGCAGCAAGGCATTATCGGCTTCTATTTCAGAGCCGGAGAGAGCTTTGGGAGATGCAACACCGCTAATGGTGTCCATTTGCACCACTCACTGCTAACAAGAAACACTGGGGCTGATTTTACAGCACAGCTTCAGAGGTCCATCAGCTGTTTGCTCCCTATTCCAAACATTTACAAGACCGAACGGACATTACTTGTCAATGAGTCATTCAATGGAGCCCTCGTGTTTAATTTGATTCCCTCACAGGAAGGATGGGGTCGGGTGGGTGGGGGGGAGCGGGGTTTCCTATCAAGTGGTCGACCTTTGAGGCATGAAGCCTCCACGGGTCACCGCCCCAGCAGATATGAACCCACATTTCTCCTCCGAGCTAATCATCTTTTCCGTCCGTCGAGAGCAGAAATCCTCCACGACGGAGGAAAGACCCTCTCGGAGGAGCAGGCGAGGGTTAAACACACACCAGCCCTCCTTTCCAGTCTCCACCGGAGCGCCCTGTCCGATCCCATCACTTCACGTGTCCACGCGGCAGAACGCGGCACATACTACATGCGCTGGATGTGCAGAAATGATGCCCTCCTTTGACAGATGACAAACAATAACAACAACAACAGAAGGAGGACTGTCAGCTGTCAGAAACTGCAATGACAGCACTGGTGAGCTCTGCAAGGAGGGGCCAGCACATGTCAGGCTAATTAGCAGCAACTCATAAACATCTTGTGTCCATGCCATCAAACCTCATTATTTTCTATCACACTGTCCTATTATGGTGCTTTGAAGTCTGATTTCCAACCTGTACACACACGATGATTTGCATTAGTCTTCCAAACAACTTCAAAACATCTCACCAAGCCTCTTTGCTATCAGATCTTTTGATTTGTGTTCCACATTCGTGTTTCTGATGATAACCACACAGTGCTGAAGTGGAGCTTTTAGTGTCATCAACAAATCCCAACGTTTTCCCTTGAATATTTCTATTTTCTATGATATTGCTCTTTTATATGTAGCCTATCTGTGTGATTCTTTGTACTAGTCTTTCAGATCAAACCATTCCTGCGTCTTCTTGTGAAGCAATCTGATGATTTTCAATCACACTGCCCCATCATGATGTAAATCAGAATGCTTTTTGGATTGTGATTCATGATAAAACTTCAAAACAATCCTGCATAATTTCTGTTCTGCAGCATGGAATCCTTTTCCCCTCAATCACATTATAATTTTCCACAGTAAATCCTTGTTGCGTTTCGGTTTTTAACCCGTTTGGCCCGACGGACCCGGTACCGGGTCCAACATTTTTACGCTCCACTTCAACATGTGTAAAAAGTGACTAAAATGCTGTGAGGATGTTTTCTTTCAATTGTGTCTCAAACAATAAGCCTTAATCTCACTAACTGAACGCTCAAACTGCACTTTGATGACCGAGTGTTTGATTTATAACAACTTTAAAATTCGTATGCAACATTTCGACACGCCCCCCTCACCCGCACCTGCCGACACAAAACGCTACAGAACGCACGGTCCGTCTGCTCCATCCCAACATATTTGGTATCTTGTAAAACTAGAAAAGCTGCTCTTTAAGATGACACCAGGCAGAATATTCTCTGAGCCGACCAGCTCCCGTCAGCGGCAAAACAAACCAAAAACTGATCTTCACATTTCACAGCCAGCACCTCAGATTGCATGATTCTCACACACTTCATTGCAAAATCTCAAAGCTATTCACACAAAACACAACATATTTTATTTCCTTACCGTTTTGTGGTCATTTTCCACCTATCCAGGCTCTCCTCTGACCAAAATTGACTTCATAATCCTCTAGCGAAGTGAAAGAGCGTCGTGCGCCACAATGTTTATATGCTGCCTCATGTCGCCATCTTGTGGGCTCGTCGTTCACCCTGGGAGCTCAAATCACGTTTGTTGATGTTCTACGTCTCGCGAGCTTTCCAACGATATGTTACACGTGACTGGGGGCTCATCCAGCTGGGAGACAGCTTCAAACATAACCCCACGAGCGCCGCCGCCATCTTGGATCGCAGGTGCGCCGGTGCGCACTGCAGAGTGAGACGCACGCGGATGGCAATTAGTGATTGTTTCTGATATATTTGGCAATTTTTTAATTCTGAAACATGCACATTTATCTTCATTGAGCTTTTTTACAGCTAATTGTACGTTGTTTTTGTTTTTTTCTTGATGCGCATTTTGCAGATATTATTGTTTACATATTTCAAAGGGTATAATTTTTTGTTTTCTCAGTGATATAATTGGCTATTTTTGTATTGATTATATTGTTACAAATATATTTCAGTTGGAAGCTAAATGTTATGGTTCAGCCATGTATAAAAATGTATTTCATACTGTGCACAATACTGTGCACAATTATAAGTTTCTCCACAAAAACTATGCAGATTCTGATAATATAGTGGCTAAATGTCAGAACCAAAGGGTCCTTTGTATATATACAGACCCTTGTAGTGGAAATGAAAGGTATTTTAAAGTCAGATTCCTTTCAAAGAAAGAAAAAAAACACTTAGTGTAGTTTGGCACAGGGTGGTCTCCAAGTGGCCAAATGGAGGGTTCGCCTGGTACTATCCAAACTGAACCCTATAAAATCTATGTGCTTTGTGCTATTCTCATGAAACTTGGTACAGGTGTAGTCAAGGAGCTACTGAATACAGCCAGTGGCATCATTATAGCTGTCTTCATTGTCATCATGGAGTTTTTCAATGTGGAATCTGAAAAAAAATTCGGTGAAGGTAAAAATTTCATTTTTTTCCTCTACTTTATCAAAATTTTCTCAGGCATGTTAAAATTCACAGTGTTTCTGACACTGGAACTATATTCTCTAAGGTCTTAGCTATCAATTGAGACCAAGATTATGCATATTGTCCAAATAATGGTGGAGATATTGTTGATTTAAAATGGATAGGCATTTTTAGGCGAACCTTGCCACCAAAAACCCTAGGGTTTAACAGGTTAACCTCTGCTCACACCGCGATCATGTGATCATGTCAAAACAACCCTGCGTCAATCACTGAAGTCTTTACGCAGCGACTCCTGGAGAATCCACGCTCTTGAACATCACATTTCCCCCCCTTTTCTCACCGATTTCCATATTTCCTTTAACACTGCCTTAGCTCATTTACCTCGGAAGTGCTGTTTTTAACATGCGCCCGCGCCACCATTCGCATTATTCTTCCAGATAACTTGGAAAAACATTACTGCGTCGCCAAGAACAAACTCACGCTGCGTCTCACATGCCTACATAAAACACAAAGTTCAGCTGTGTTTCTCATTATGCCAATCCACGGGCTTTAATAAACCGCATGAAGTGGAGTCAGAGTGAAAAAAACAACAACTGGAAGACAGTGAATTTCACTAAAAACAAACGTCAAATAGTGAGACGGCGTGGCGTTAAAGTGCCGTCAGTCGAGTTCAAGCTGGAGAACGTTCAGGTGCAAATCATTCCTAAAAGTGAAACCAAACCGGAGCGGTTTTACAGGTGACCGTCCGCCGTTTTCCCCCCCGGCAGCAGGTCAAACGGACGCATTCCCCTACCTGCAGGACACCGTGATTTCAACTTTGGTGGCAGGAATGGACGCGTTGAGAGGGTCGAAGTCGCCTATCGACGCCATGTTCAGGAAAGTGTTGTTCATCCTGGCGATATTTCGTTTAGTTTTTCTCCCCCCCTTTAATTCCGTCCCCTTTCCTTCCAGCAGTCCGGCCCCCTTCGTTGCGCGCGATTGAAGCGGATAAAGCGTGAAACTATGCGCGCGCCTCCGCGGCGAGAACTGGAGCAAAGGTGCCAGGAAGAGAGAGAGGGAGAGAGAGGGAGTGAGGGAGATGTGATGTCACTTTTCTCTCTCTCTCTCTCTCTCTCTTTCGATATGAGTACTCCTCTGTTTCCAGATTTTCCCCCCCTCCCTCCTCCCTGCGCGCGCTCTTTACGCACGCTTCTCACCCGCTTAGTTTCACTCCATCAGACTTTCCGTGCACTTCATTTCAAATCAGCAGCTCCTCTGGAAGGGACGGCAACAGCCAGTCCATCAAGCAGAATCAAATTTGTCCTGAAAAGTCTTTCCTGTGTGTCTTTCCTCAACAGTCACGTGCCTTCAATTCAGGTCAATTCAATTCAAAATACCTTCCACATCTTCCTCGGCTGCATCAACTTATTTTGGGGTCCAGGGCAGATATTTACAGCTCGCCTCCCCCTTGATGATTGATTTCATTCTATTTTTAATTCAATATTTGGATAAACTGTACTATATGATGTATGGATGAATGCTAAATAAAATAAGAAACATACTTTTTTATGGGTTTTTTAAATTATTATTATAAATTCCTGTGTTTGATGGACTGTTCTTAGCTAAAATCTGGCCCTCTGCTGGAGATCGTTAAATTATAGGATTGATTGTATTGGTTTCTGCAGCAAAATATGACATAAAAATGGCAAATTGGTGTAATATGCAAATATCCGCGAGTGAGATGAAATCAGTCTTAAAGTCTTAGCTTTAGTAACTTTATCAGTACAAAGCAGACGTCTGCTTGATGTGCTTCTTTTTATGAGAGCTGATGTAAATGATTAGATAAATTATTTCCCTTTTTTTGAAACTGTCAGCTGCCACTCCACACATCATTGAAGTCTCTTTTCTTATAAGTCAGTTTCAAAAAGCGGAAGCAAGAAAATCAAACCATTGTTTACAGTAGAAGTTGGCACCGTCCTCCATTTTTACTGCGAGTTAATGAGGGACCGAGAAGTGGGAACAATCTGATCTCTGAGTGGAGAAACAGATATGAATGTTATCAAAATGGAAAAGTCCAAGTGGGCAAGTCGATAACAAACACAACACTAGCTATGTATCTATGAAATATAGCCTGAGTGGATTGGGCTGGGAAGGACGGTTGTCAGTCTAATACGTAGCTGCTCTGTTGTCTGATGTCCTCCAAAGGAAAATTTGACACCCCAGATTCAGGATTTCTTAATGACTTTTTTTATTTCTGTCCCAGTTTGCATGTTCTCCCTGCAAACATGAGGTTTCCTCCGTAAACTCCAGCTTCCTCCAACAGTCGTACAACACCGCTGTGGCCACATTTATTTCTGACCCTCCAGAGAACGCCGCCTTCATAAGACTGTTCAAACACACGGCATTATGACTCCGGTAATACACACCAGGAGACTGTCGGCTTTATTATGATCAGTGTTTGTGATGAAACATTAATAAATCTCCCTCCTTCTCCTTCTCTTTCTGCACACTATGAGGATAAGCATCGGATTTAATTAACTGAAAGGGAGACCCTCCATTTGGCAGAGACGGGAACGACAGCGTGATCGATGTGAGGGGATGAGGAGGAGGGTCGAACTGTGGTGCGCTTCCAAAACGGGGCCCGCAGCCCCTCGAGCAGCGCTACTGTAGATTCCACTGGAAAGGCTTGTCGGCGCGCACGCAACAGCTATCAGGAGAAATAAAACCCAGATGATATGAGCTTTTACCCCGAAGTAAACAAGGAAATAAACAGAGCTCCCTCGTCTTGCGTTACTTGTGCAAATGTGCACATCACAAGTGTCCCAAAGTGGCCTGCAGCTGGAGAGGAGAAGTGCTGCGGCGTCTGTTTGTGTGTGTGTGTGTGTGTGTGTGTGTGTGTGTGTGTTTGAGTGTGTCTGAGCATTGCGTTCAGACGATGGAGTCATAGGATTTTAAAATGACACATCTCAGAATTACTCAGTGTGTTTACAGGCCGGACACGTCTCTAAATATAGCCTCACGCACAGTCATGTCTCTGTGCCTTTCGGGGACGTTACATTGACTTCCATTCATTTTCTGGACACTTCACACTAATCCTAACAGTGACGACTGCTCACTCAAACCTGACCGACACCTTCGTCACCTTCGAGCTCAAAGGTTTACGTTATTAGGACGTAAGTAAGACACATCCTTGTCTTGACCGCATGTAAACAGGTTCAGGCACACTTTCGTATTTGTGGACGCGGAGAGTGATCACATCCCTTTTGAGTAAACAGAACGCCACTTTCCCACGTCCCTGAGAGTGTGTGCAACGTGCACACTCAGACACACAAGAAGCACTGCAGAGAGAGAGAAATAAAAAAAGTTATGTGTGTGAGTAAAACATCACATCTGAGTAGAGGCAATGTGTGTTCAATCAGTACACACACACACACACACACACACACACACACACACACACACGCACTCACTCGTTTGCATACACAAGTTTTCGCTCCGTGCCTTTAGATCGCTGAGTTTTATTAATCATAATTCCGAGGCTCGATCCCCAAACATGCATAAAACATGAAGAAGCCTGTAGCTATGAATAAACTGCCACATACAGTAATTGCTACACACAAGCATGACGCCAGCTAATGAATGCCTATTTAAAACGCCCACCCAAGTGCTCCACGCGCCGCTAATTTGTTCATAAGCACATGTATGAATAATGCCGTCCTCCATTACCTCTGAGCACAAAGGATTTCTACTGCAAACAACAAGAGTTGGAGTTTATCACAAGATAAGATAGTTTGCCGGTGGATCTTGAGCAAGGCATTAATTATGAAATTAATCTTGGTTAACATTCTCAGAGTGCTTTTTCTGGAGCATTTGTGTGTGTGTGTGTGTGTGTGTGTGTGTGTTATGTAGTGGATGTTTGCTCTGAGATGGATTGATGACACTTCCAGGGTTTGTTCTGCTTGTTGTGCTTAAATCCATCCATGTGTTAAATTGTATTGCAAACTTATTGTCCCCATTTTTCCTCAATGTTGCCATCAATCAAATATTTATTGCTCTTATTTTCATATACTTTGTCCAATGTGGAGTTGCTGTGATGACCGAATTCCCCGGTGACACACCCATTCATCCATCCACTCATTCATCCATCCGTCCATTCCTGCAGCCTCATTCAACGGCTCCATCAAACGCTCTGCCCTCATATTCCATACTAAAACACGTTCACGGGGCACATTAAAAAATGTTTTTTCTTCCCAATCTGTTTTCTCTCCCGGTGACTGAGATCTGCCGAGAGGGGACAAGGTGGATTTCTATAGTCGCATTAAGAGAGCAGGCAGCAGTATCACGGCTCATCAGTTCTGGTCATAAAGCTGCTGGTATTTTTAGCCCCAGGATTCACTCGGCGGATGCTCAGAAATGGGAGCTGGGGGGGGCAGAAGTGGTGAATATTAACCTCGTCCTCCTGAGCCTCATTGATGCTCAGGCAACAAAAAAAAAAAAAAAAGGAAGTATTTTATGAGCACTTTGCTTTTCTTTGCAGTGAGGTTGTTTCTATGGTGAAATAAATAAAAGTAGGTGCAGGTTGACGTATAGAAACCCTAAAGACTGAGCAAAGAGAACATTTGTACTGTTAATGATATTATTTTCTTTTTAATTAAATCTTTAGGGAAAAGCAGAGAAATACGAAATTGCAAATAACGGGGACATTTGTTTATCCATATAACCATACTCTATATTAGTGGTTCCCAACTTGAGGTCTGGGACCCCTTCGAGAGACGCCAGGGACCACAAGATGGCTTGTTTGGTTTATTCAAAGTTAGATTTCCAATATACAAAAAAAACTAAGATGTAGTTCAGATCTGGAATAATGCTCCTGTTCTTCATTCAAAGGCTCTTGCTGCTTTATGTTTGAGTGTCCTTCAGTGCTTTTACTGCAATACTTAAACTAATCAGAGATTGGAAAAAGCTGGCACAGCCCTGACGACAGATTATGTGAGGAGACTCCATAGGGGGGAAAAAAAATCTATAACTAGATTATGAAAGCGAGCGCTGCTGGAGCCAGTCGCAGCTGACTGTTGGTTCAGGGTAAAGGAAAAAGACAAATGTTGCCCATGCATGTCTTTAAATGTTGTGATTTCAGTGTTCTTCTCTTAATAATCCCCTGAAAGCGGCTTGCAGCCCCGGTCACACGCCGCTATAGTGGAAAATGGAGGCATAAGGAGAATAATGATCCGTAAACTGTTGCACTTCAGTTGTATCAAGTCCTAAAAAAGAGCAAAGCCGAGGAACAGGATGCTCACTTCTAAAGTCATCTTACAATTAAAGTGAAAGTGGGACTCAGTCGACACTGTCCGTCTATCAGAGGAGCTGTCATTGATATCTGGAGGAACCTGATCAGCAGGCTGTACTCTTATCTTCCAGTAACTGCTTGGTTACATTATTCGATTCTTATAAACACCCAGAAAGCCGGTAAGACAGCGAGTCACAGAAGAAGTATGAAGGATGTTTCCTTTAATGAGAGCTTATTTTATTTTACTGTAATTGGATCTACTTTCTTAATTAGTTGACATGTTAAAAGTGAACTTCTGTACATAAAGGCAGATTTTAAGTAATGTAAAGAGGCAGATTTTTCAAATGAAACAATAAATGAAACAAAGTGAGCTGACAAGACAAGAAAAAAAGTGAAGATGTTGGAGTTCAGTGCTGCACACATCAACTCAATGTTTGTCTCCCACACGGCCAATTAACACTCTAACATTAAATATTGATCCCTCCATCACACCTCTCATTCATTTTATGTCTCTCGGGGGAAGTTTTTTACTTTTTTCCCACCTCCCTTCTGTCTCCAGCATTTAAAAAAAAAAAAAAAAAAAACCTGATGCTTTTGCCTGAAGTTATAATTAAAAGATGTACGAAGCAGGATGCAGACAAGTGATGATTTAGTGAGAATAGATTTATGATAGCTTAATAAGGTCCTGGACAGCAGGAAGCAAACCAGGAAATTCTTCATATTTCAGCATTACTCATATCCGTTATATCCAGTTTGATTATCAGTCACTGAAAAATGTAAATAGTGCCTTTTAAATACAACAGAATCTGAACTGTACCTGACCTCTCCTGTCCACAGGGTGATATTATGTAGCAGTACCACCATGTGGTCACAACACATTAATACATGTCTGTAAACCTGGAAAGAAAGGAAAAAAACAAACAACAAAAAAACAGGAAAATGGCAAAAATCACTTTTTATATTAAAATTTATTTTCACACAGCATTTATTTCAGTCACATGAAACTGTTCACGAGAGAATCAGCAGGGAGTAAACATATTTACAGGAAGAGTCAGGCGGACAGGATTCATTATAAATTAGAGATACTTACAGGTCGTGTTGTCTTTCGAGGGGATTATTTAGTCTAATGGAACTGAAAAAAAAATATGTAACCCACTGATTTCAGTCCCATATAAAGTCAACAAAACTAATTAAGTTGATAAAAAATAGAATTTCAGTGCAACTGACTTCAGCTGACTTCTCGCTCCAGATATCCAAAAACCAGAGCAGCAAAGATATTTCAGAAAAAAACACAAAGAAAAATCAGTAGTTGGTGATAAATTGCTGATCTGACCTTTTAAACGAGGGCTCGTCCACATCGATCAGGTACTGATTCCACAGTCACTACGTGCAGTTTCAGATTGATTACAGGCACTGATAACACTGCTTTGATTATGGAGAAATCCACCGCATGAGTATAACGTGTAGTCCATCGGAACGACTTTAACACCGAGAAGGAAGACGGCAACTTCACAAATGCAAGACAAAATAAATAAATAGACTCATATCAGATATGTTTCTAAGACTGAAAGCTTAAGAAATGAAAAACTCAAACATTATCTAATGACTTAGATAATCACAAGGTGCTTGATTCCATCAACGTGAATGATTTAGGAGGTTCTTTTTAAAGTTATTCTGTTTTAATCTGGTCAATCTGATCACAACTAAACATACTAATCACTGCGCAGCCCCTTCCAAAAAAAAGAAGAACAATCCACATCAGCTGCATTGAGTTAATGGTGGAGTCTGCTTGGAAAAGATGGTGAAACAGTTGTTAAAGTTGTGGGAAAAAACTAATTAAAATTGCCAGGCTTGTTAATCAGATGCAAAAAAAAAAAAAAAAAACAAGCCTGCAGCAACTTCTGAGACCAACCAGACAAAATAGCGAGATAGTTATCAATCGTCTTTCCCTTCATTAAGAACAATTTGGTCTTAATCTTGGAGCTGGAACTTGATGCACATTTAACTGGCTGTTAGTCGCTCACAGGTTTTATATGCAGCAACGGAATAAGAAGGAGGTTAAACAGACTGCTAAAAGTAGTTTCTCTCCTAATTTACATGATTTCTCATTAAGCTTGCCTAAAATCATATTTTCAATAAGATAATTGGTTGATTTTGAAGTTTTCACAATTGGAGCAGGTAAATTGAAACTATCTGAGCTCACAGTCTGTTTTTCTTTTTCTTTTTTTTTGTAAGGCTATATGCGCAGTATGGAAACTCAGTCTTCTACAGAGGGTTTGGCAGTAACAGCTTCATCGTACAACCACGTGCAGCTTCAGCAGTCGTTTGGTCCTTGATCATTTTTCCACAAATCACACACCTGAAATGACCGGAGCGGCGATATGAGGAAGACGCTACACAACACACACGGACGCACACAAGACTCACAGTGGATCCAGGGAGCAGAGGATCTCCGAGTCGAGGAGCAGAAGAATCACCAAACCCTGCTCTTTCTCACAAAGTTCTCCAGTTGCATAGATCCATGCTGAATTAAGGAGGAAACGGTAATGTAGTCATGTTCTCACTCCTGCTGTGTCAACGTCCCTCTCAGTCGTGACGTTTTCCGTCCACCGAGACCCGACAAGCTTCACTTTTACCTCTTCTGACCTGAAACGTTTTCTCCTCCAGACAGCGTGAGATGAGATTCCCCTGACACTGAAGGATCAGTGATCAGCGATCAGGGTTCTCCCATTGATTCAAGGCCAGCGGACAAAAAAAAAAAAGAAGTGAATGATCAGCTCTCAGTTTATTCCTTCCTCCAGAGATCCTTTGGCTTCCCAGATCTTTACGGTGCGGTCACTACAAGGGAAGAAGAGAGAAACAACCGGTTACAAAAATCAAACATCAAGAATGAACAGTTGTGATTCCTCTGACCGCCGACTTACTCCGAGGCGGTGAACAGCTGGCTGCTGTTGGCGGCCAGGCCGTTGATGGGGCTGTCGTGGCCCTGGACCTCGCCGAGGGGCGCCAGAGAGCCGCTGTGCCAGAGGCGCAGCAGCCCCCCTCTGCAGCCGCTGAGCAGCACCGGCGAGCCCGGCACCACGCCCAGGGCGCTGACCCAGTCCGCCAGGCCGCTCGCGGTCTGCTCCGTCAAACAACAGCGTCAATCATCTCGACATTCTGAGGATAAATGAACATTTCGCAGCGAGTGTCTCACCTGCAGCAGCTGTTTACTGGTCAGATCCCACTTTTTGATGCAGTGGTCCCTGGAGCTGCTGTACAGCACCTCTCCGTGGACGGTCAGCGACTCCACGCCGTCCTGATGCGCCGGGTCGAACGTGTGGCAGGAGCTGATGCTGCCCTGAGCGCCCTCTGCCACCTCGAACATCTGGAGGAGCAGACGCACATGCAGTGGAGTGTCATCCAAGTGGGTCCGCGCTCACAAAACACACATTTGACTGCTGTGTGTGATGATGATGAAGATGAGTCTCACTTTAACGTGATGGTCTTTAGAGCCTGTGAGCACCACGTCCTGCCCGTGGCCCAACTTCTCCACAGTGAGACACACAACGGGTCCCAAATGTCCGGTCAGCTTCCCCGTGGACGCAAATCTGAAAGCCAGAACGGGGCCACATAAATATTCAGTTTGGGCTCCAAGAAACGATCAAAGAGCCAGTTGTTGTCGCGATGTCGTACTTTCGGAGGTCCCACATGCGCACGGCGTTACCAGCGGCCGCATACAGGAAGGAGCCTGAAGGGTTGAGGGCGATTTGGTTGATCTGACTTTCTCCTGGCGGGATGGATAAACTTCTGGCAGAGGAGCACATTTCCCCGGAGCCGACTTGGCCCGATGACCTGACATTTAAAAAAACCCAGAAACGATCGATGAGATCTCGAGCGCCGCATTAAATTCAGTGCTGATCTTCATGTGACTCACGTCAGCGTTCGGATGCATTTGGCCGAGTCTCGAATGTCCCAGACTTTGATGTAAGCGGAGGAAACGGTGAAGACCAGGCTGGACGTGTACCTGAAAGACCGGGACAACAATATAAACCAAAAACATGCATACTAAAGGAAATCGTTACTTGCGAATAGTCCTGTAAACGTACCTGACTGAGACGACACTGCTGGGATGATCAGCAAGAGACATGATCTCCTGGCCCGTCACCAAGTTCCACACTTTACATGTACGGTCTGAAAACACACAAAACGACACAAAGTGTCATTCTTTTCACCATTATTCCTCATGCTGCTGTGTTCCCCTTTGCAGAACAGAGTCTGGTGAGTTTTCTCTTTTTTTTACCTTTGGATCCGGTGAACAGCAGGTCATTGGTGGCGTCCACACAGAGGACAGGTTTGGTGTGTCCCTCAGCCACATAGACGCACTGAAGCATGGCTCCCCGGCTGTTTTTGGGAGCTGCCACGGGGTTGATCACACCTCTACAACACACATCATTCAATCAGAAATGGTCACAAAGAACGTGCATTTAAAAAAAAGCTGATAATTTCATGAAAATGAATGAAAGCACGATGGATTACCTGTGGCCTTCATATACAGGCGACTCCTCTAACCTGGAAAATAAAAAAACAAATGAGAAATCAGATGTACGTTGAAGCCATACTACTAGCTCGAGGAAGCAGAACAGGGTTGCAATATTGATGATTTCTGACGGTATGGTGGAACAGTAATCATGTGCAGCTCACACAGACATGTGATGGAGAGCTGAATCGTTGCTGGCTGCCACCACTTGATTTTCAGTGCATTACCTGCACTGACATCTCAGTGTGCGTCTGCTCAGCGAAGCAGTGCAGGATAATGAATGTCGATTTCACTCAGGCTTGACCAATCTGCCTTCGCGATGCAAGATGTAAGCACGAAGGAGACTGATGCGCTCTGACTTACTTATCTCATGTTACAACTAAACGCACTTACTCCCTGGACTTCAGATTGGGTGTTTTTTTCCATTAGCATTAAAATGCATGAGTGCAGAGCCTTGCTATGTGTGAATATACACATTTAGAGGAGTGACCGACCTTAATGCTTAGAAGGGAAAAGTCCTGGCTGACAGGATTTCAGACTTACACAGATTTGAAGTCGCTGGTTTTAGCTTTAGTCTCTGCGGTGCTGACAGGAAGCGAGTGTGCGGGTGCCGGGATGTGCGTCGGCGCGACTCCTTTCTCTTGCAGTTTCCTGCGGTTGAGTGGCGACCGCTCTACGTGCCGCCGCTCGGTTCCTGTAGGCGACCTCGATCCAGAGCTGCGCACATGTAAAGCGTCACGGAGCAGAATGAAAATCACCTTCTACTGGAAACGATCAATACATCAGGGAACGATGAGCAACAGGAGTGAATATTCATCACGTCATAATCGACCCCAGCAGCTGAGGGGAGGGGAGGGGAGGGGAGGGGGGGGGACGTACATGCCAGCTGGCCGTGCAGACAGTGCAGATGGGGAAACAGTTTGCTCTCTGTCAGGGGTCTGACCGACAGCGTGCCCCTGCGTGTCTGCCGGCCCTTCCGCTCGCTCGGCGATGGGCAGCAGGGGCGCCGGGAAGTCTCCGGTGGGAGATTCACAGGACAGATCCCCACTGCTGGCGTACAGCAGCTCCATCTGGGTGGTGGTCCGTCTGCGAGCCTGAGGGAATCAAAGAGGTTCGGACCGTTTGCACCTGATGCATAAGGCAATAATGATGAAAATATAGAGTTTTCACACTGCGTCATACTATACCTTGCCTCTGGTTCTGGTTTCGCCACATAACTTCATTAAATCTGATGCCAGCGTGCTGAAACAAACAAAGGGCGTTCAATCAGAGTTAGACTCAAATTACCATATTCTTCAACTGATGAATAAACAAATAAAGACTATTTTTCTCACTCTGTCACCAGCGATGCCAAATAACTCCCTTACTTCACTTCTGCATAATTGGATTTGCTGTTGAGGTTTCTTTTTTAGCTAAGCAAATGTTATTTGGATCTGTACTGTAGATACAGCTTAATATTGGAGTGACTTAGTTCACAATTATTTCTGCAGTAATCTTCTATTAAACGGGATTTTAGAGATATAATCATCAATCGGACAGCAGCTGTAGCTTATGCTATGTGAGGCAGCTGCTCTGCAACTCTTCTTCCGCAGGACAAACCAAAAACATAATCAACAATGAATAACAAGTAATAATCAATGTGACGCATTACTTAACAATATATTACTTTAAACAATCATTGTTACAGAAAGTATTATCAAGAAATAGTGTTTATATTGATGACTGAATGTTGGGAGACATCAGTTTGTTTCTCTGATCTTTCCGGTTTCTGTAACTTCTTCTCAAAAATCAAGACTTCCTCCAGTCAGGTGGATTCATGCTTCGCAGAACAGATGAAACAGTTGAGTTACTCAAAGCGGCAACAGTAGAAATACTGTTAGCTCAGGCGAGGATGTTTCATCATTTACACTTGAGAAATAGAGAAAAACAGTGAATGAAGAATGAATGTATTTTGACTTTTCTGCAGAAACCACGTTCGCTTTAAACTTCTGCCAAGATTTCCCAAACCAGGTTAGTAAACGAAGACTGACGTCTTTGTTGTCTTGCCTCGGGGAGAAATAAACTCTGTTTTTGTGGAGTTTGTACACACGGTTACTCACGACAGTAACATTAAACTCGAGCCTCCTCCCACCTTCCTCACAGCTCAAACAAACGATGGCTCGATCCACAGGATCGCGGTGCGTATTAATCACACCTGCTGATTCAGACGTCTAAAAATGATCCAAACTAACAGCTCGACTGTAAAAAAAAAAAAAAAAAAAGTGCTGTTTGGTTATTGATGTGAGAAAAGGAGAAAGCGAGGCTGTATTTACCTGCCCTCTGTGGCCGGACTGGGGGTGGATTCATCACTGCTGCTGTCGTCTCCATTCTCTGGAAACACACACACACACACACACATATACATAAAAATGAGAAATGAAACTTGGTGTATTTTCAAGACACGACGTCCATTAGGAAAGCTGAACACTGGAGGTCAGGGTTCACCGGGGCTAATCCAGCGTCACGAGGGGCGATGACAATGGGAACACAGAGGATGGAGAAAGCGTGAAAGAGACGCCGAGAATGGACACAAACACCAAACACGGGCACGCAAACGTCAGGAGCAGCTGGGGTTTTTACTGCTGGTGAGTTTTAGTGACCGCTGTCCTGGTCGGGCGGGGCCGGCTAGCAGGTGACGGAACAGCTCATGCACATTATGGCAGAGTTACTTAAACCAGGGTTAGTTTTTTTGTTGTTTTTTTTTCTTGAAAGGAACGGGATGCACTCGATGCGCACGACAGGATGTCATTTCTGTCTTTACATCTTTGAAGATTTAACACTTCACATTTGCATATTCTCAGGTTGAACTGTCCCAAAATCGTTTCTTTTTTTTTTTAAATCCTGCTTTAAATGGAAATCCTGTCGTGTGCATGCGCCTTGCTCCATGAAACAAACTCGCTATCGATCTTTTACTCACCTGGCGACAGGTAACCTAACTCTGAGTTCACACCAACACAACAGAAGAAACAAACAGAAACCAAATCAAAATCAAACCCAAAGATGATCAAGTGGCTGCTCTTTATTTCACTCGCTGCTGCTTAGATCAAGTTTGCATTTGACAACAGGAACAATGTGTTTTTTTTGTTTGTTTTTTTTCCGGTCTGTAAAATAAAGCGTAGCCACAGCGGAAAAGATGACTGAGAAGGTGATTGGCGTGCTGAGGCCGGCCGGCCGGCCGGCGTGGATCGGCGGGGCGCTGCGTACCTTGCAGGGCGCTGCCCAGCAGGGCGTCCAGCTCCGGGTTGATCTCCGCCTTCTCCTTCAGCATGTGGAACAGCAGCTGGTTCTGCGTGGCGCTGTTGATCTCCGTCTGCTTCAGCCGGCCCTCCATCACCTTCAGCTGGGAGTCCTTCTGAGCTGCCTGCAGACCCTGACAACACACACACACACACACACACACACACACCTAATGTTACAAATAAACCCCTTTTTTATGTGCGTTTGAGAAAGTGATAATGATGTCTTCGGGTTTCGTGTGGCGTTGTAATCACTTCAACGTCTTCCTGTGGGCTGAATGTGTTTCCTCCCTGCACCAATTAGGTTTCATCAAACGTAATCAATTTAATCTAATAGAGACTTAATTTAATTGAGTTGTTCCATTTAAAGTCTCATTGAATTCAATCTCGCAAAGGGGTCACGGCTATGGAAACAAGCACACCGAAGACGAGAGGCGACCAAAACAACCCGAATTACACACTACCACCCGAGTAGACTTATTTAGAGAGATACCTGTAACAAATAACACAACATCAGGCAACACTTCAGGTTCTAAGGAGTCGCAGGCACCTTATTGATGGCCATTGTTGTGAAATGGTCCAGAAGGAAGCGAGCTTCTGACAGGTTACACGTGCTGATCACAGCAGCGATGTCGACGGTATCGCCTTCCTCCTGCAACCAAGATCAACGGCAGTTGTTATGAGAAAATCAATTTATCATGGAAGAGTTTTGGGACATATGTAGTTCTGTACTGTTAGTTCAGAACTATAATCAGAGAAACAGCAGGAAGTTCAACAATCAGTGTGGGGGTGGGGGCCATTTCCTCCCACAGAAGATTTTCCACGTCTAAACCGATCGGCGGTCTCAGGGACCGCCCACACAGGTGGTCCGCGGCGCACAGATGCGCTCGCACTTCATTACATAACGCCGCTTTCTCATTAGCGGCTGCAGGGTTACGTCTGATGAGTAACGGCACGGCTAAGCCCCTCCGACAGCAGTCATACGTCTCTGAAAGCCAATACGGCCACTTTCTCTGCTCCCATTCAACTCCAAAACTGCTCTCTTCAGGAGGAATAATTACACGGTGGAGCAGTGCAGGGAGCTTAAGAGCGAGGGAATTTACCTCATTACACGCTGCTGCGCTTCGGGCCGCATTTATTGGCCAGAGCTTGTTGTTTTATCGAGCCGCTGTTGCTCGGACAAATGAGGGTCTGATGGTTGTTTGTCAAAGTGACGTCCGAAAAGCTCGGAGGTGTTTAACTGTGCAATTATTTGCTGAATTGACTGAGGGTTAAAACCGGACGCTGGCCTGTTTTTGCCAATTGGCAGTGGTTAGCGTAGCACAGTGTTATCGCTACAACATATACAAACTATCTGCTTTCAGTCATTTCTGAATGAACGTTAAAACAAAAAACACCCTGTGATCATGGAGGAGTAATCCGATCCCTCTCACCTTGGCCTCCTCCATCTGCATGATGTTGGCCTGGCAGTCGGCGATGCTGTCGTTGATGTAGTCGATGTTGGCGCCGAGAGACTCCAGCTCCTCGCTCAGGGAGGCCAGCGAGCGGTCAGCATCCGCGCCGTCCACCGCCACCTTCTGCCTCCTCCTGGACACTCGCTCCCTCCGCCTGGTCAGATCCTCACGTTGCTGGAAACACGGACAGAGGAGAGAACATGGAGCAAGGAGCAGGCGCATAAAATGTTTAAATCACAGTATATGAATGCAAGTTGTTCTTTGTTCTTTCAATATTTCAAAGATATTCAGTGACCAAGTCAGATGATAAAAGTCCCCTACACTTGGAGGATTGTAAGAAAATCCTTTAATTAACACTTTTTGCTTCATTTTGTCACAAATAACTTGGGGAAAAAATATACTGGACTGCTTATTATTTATTTATCTGCACATACACTAACACGTGAATCATGTTCATGACAAATAAGTCCAGAAACATTACATTACCTGTCTAGCATTTTTGTTCTTCCTCTTCTTTTGTTTCCTTAATGTTCATGTAAATAAGTGACATTTGAATGACTGAGCTCTGATCGTTCAGAAATATCTCACAGTAGGAACAGGGCTCCCCCTGCTGGCCTCCTTTTAGACCTCTACCAGACCACACTGGAGACAATTTATCTCCCTTTATATCTCCTCTTTGCCATCTGCCTTGACACTGAAGCTCCGTGGACAAAATGGGCAGGATTATGAATGGATGAACGCTGCAGTCTGAAGGTGCTCATGAACAGATATGCACACATCGCTGGTTTCTGGAGCAGATCGGAGAATCGTCCATCCCTTTAAATGGACTTTACCTTGCATTTACCCATTTTACTGTCTCAAAGCTATTTTCCATGCTTGGATCAGTCACATTCACACACACATTCTCACACTAAGGGGGGTGGAATTGCCAAGCAAGGTGTAGAATCACCATTAAGAGCAATAAGGTGTTCAGCGTCTTGTCAATTCTGGTAAATGGACCAAGATGTGATTTAAACCATCAACCTGGAGCTTCATTGATCCCAAGCAACATGTCGGAAATCAGTTTTAACAGGTTCATCCAGCTCAGAACAGACAGACGTGCGTCTACAGTACCTACCTTCAGCAGTCGGTTCATTTCGGTCTCCATGTTGGAGATGGTCAGCCTCTGCATGATCACGTCGCTGACCCGCCTCTCCAGGGACTGCCACTTGGCCCTGGCGGTCCGGTTGAGGTAGATGCTTCCCATCCGCACCGGGGAACTCCTGGTGGGAAACATTTATTCTTTCACGACCGTCACGAGACAAACTCAGGCTTCCTGAACATACGCAGCGTACCTGGTCCCGTTGGGGGGGTTTGTAGCGGAGAGCTGCTGGCGTCCCGGCGCGGCTCTGGGCGAGGCGTCCTGGTGAGGCTCGGGGACGCTCACCTTCCTGCTCACCTTTCCAGACACGGGCCTCACCTGGCGCCTCAGAGCTGTCACCTGATAACATCGGCAGGAAATGAACCGCATTAGAGGAGAGGACGGAGGGTCGGATTCAAACCCAGGCTGACGGCGAGAGTTTCACCTCTTCGTTTTTCCTGCGGAGGATCAGCTCCTGTTGCCTCTTCTGAGCCTCCATCTGCCTCAGCTGATGCTGGAAGAGTTTTAAGGAACAGGAAACTGAAAATCTCATTTATAGATGATCAACTCTTCACAATACGAGTAAAACTACAGAAAAACATAAAAAATACAGGAATGAGAAGTCCTTGTCTTACTTCAGCTCTGCGCTGGTCTTTCTTCAGAGAGGCGATCTCTCGGTTCCTCCTGCACTCCGAGGCCCGGTTCCTCTCCTGCTGCTCCTTCATCTGACGCATCAGCGTCACCTGGTGGTCAAAAGAAAAACAACATAGCGGCAGGAAAAGAAAAAAATGTGAAAGTGCAAAGGGAGCAGAAGGGAGGTCTTACTTTGGTCTTCTTCATCTCGGTCACATCCTGCTGAAGCTTCCTCAGCTGTTTCTCGTACTGCGACTGGTTCTTCAGCAGGCGGGCGTGTTCCTTCTGGGCCGACTGCAGCTTCTGCATTTCTTTGTTCATGGAGCTCAGCTTCCTCTCGTACTCTGCTTTGATCTTTTTGGCCTTTTCCTCCGAACCCGACTCCACTGAGCCTGTCGAAGGCAAGAAAGTCTTGATTCGACCCTGAACTCCTGGAGTTCTTGTGTGATCGCTCTTCCACGGGCTGCCCTATCTCACCCATGTTGTGCAGCACTTTGTCCCTCTCCAGCTGTGTGTCTCGGATCTTGTTCTGCAGCATCATGAGCTTCTGCTCGTACTGCTGCTTCAGCGTGTGCAGCCGCCGCTGGCTGTTCTCCAGCTCGTCGATCAGCTTCTGCTTGATGGCGATCTCGCAGGTGATGTTGGCGAGATCGGCTTGGACGTTTTCTGCGCACAAACATTGACAATGACTCAGGGTCTTTTTTTTTTTTTTTTTTTATACGTAAGCAGTGTGTGAAGGTTAAAGGTCGACTTTACCTTTCTCGTCCAGCTCTTCAGAGTCGGACTCCTCTGATGATTCCTCGCCGGCCACATCCGAGTCGTCGTCCTCGCCGTCTGCGTCCTCGACCTCCTCATGATCGCTTCCCTCCTGATGAAGTGAACACAGGAAAACAAGACTCAACACATTTTGAGATATCAGCCCAATATTAGTTACATTTTGGGATTTTCAGCCTACCAGCTCGGCCTCTTCATTTCCTCTTTCTTGTTCGTTATCCGGGACTTCCTCTTTATTAACACTGCATGAGAAAAAGTGTTTCAAACACTTGGCATTAAACAAAGCTCACATGGTTTGGACTTGGATTAACAGCATTTGAGATGATGACGATGAGATTATAAAAGACACATGCAAGCGATTACACTTCAGATCGTGAACAGATGTGGGATCAATGCTGATTAATGAATGATTTCATGGCGATTGACACAATGGGACCGACGACACGATTAAACGATCACCACTGACGGCTACTACCATCCACAAACTCATATCACTGTGAGAAGGACGGCCGCACACTGCAGTCCTGCTGACTAGATACCACACAACAGCACAACACAAATTGATATATTATCAATTTTGTTTTTCTGTAAATGAAATTCACAAATTCCTCCAACGAATCTAGAAATAACTTAGAGTAAGATCTGATCAGCGCCTTGCAGTGTGCGGTCAGAGGGAAGTGCAGCTAGAACAGAGGGTTAGGAGGAAGAGGTTGGTTAAAGTATCTGCTCTCCTCCAGGAGTGTAAACCACCTGCAGGCGCAGAAAAAAAAGTTAGTATCAGTCACTTTGGGAAGTTGGGAAGGAAGATTTGGGTCAACAATCAGCTGAAATCATTTCGATAGAGCCACAAACTGGAGCGTCCCAGCTCGGCTGGAAGCCAAATCAGTTTCAGATTCTGCATTTGGCCCAATTCTGGATGGGAAATGGCAAACCTGGCGGACTCAACCTCATGGTGGTGACTCTCCTCGTATCGCCGCAGTCTTCAGAGAGGAAGGGCGAGGGCGGAGGGTGAGGAGGATGAGGTGTGGAGGAGGAAAAGGGAGCGGACAGGCCACACAGTGTGGGTGAGGGAGGGGAGGTGAGGAGAATTTATAGGACAGCAGAGACAGAGAGAGTGAGGCAGAGCAGTGAGAAAGTCCAGACGAGAGCTGACAGATACATTATGGTCAAACTGATGAGTAATATGGAGATGATACGGACTAATTAAAAAAAAAAAACCTGTGTAAGAGTCAGATCTGGAGCTGGTTTTCACATGTACAGAGACAAAACATGATAAAAGACTGTGATTTTTATGCAATATTATAAGAGCTGCAAAACTCTTCTTTTGTGTGCTTTCCATAAAGAAAGCATAAAAGAGATATCTGGTAACTAATATATGATTAATATGTTGATAATTACCATCAACTGGTCTAAATCCAACTCCATTAAATCTGGGGGTAAACTGCTAATGCGGTGAATCAGAGATAATTACCCACAACACACCGGGCCACACACAAAGGCACCGGAAATATTAAAGCTTTTGAGTTTATATCTCTGACACCGTCACAATGAGGCTCTGATAGTCGAAATGTTTAAGTGAGGCGAGATTCAATGACAGAATAAGCAACACTACAAAAACGGAATTGATTTCTTTGATTATTGTTTTCATCCTTCTTTAAAAAAGGAAAGTCAGAAAACGGCCGTGGTTTTGTGGCGTACCTCTTTTTCTTTTTCTTCTCCTTCTTCTTGAGCTTCTCCAGGTCCTTCTTGGCCATCTCAATGACCTCGCTGGCCTCTTTCTCGGGGGCGAGGAGGGCGGGACCGCCGTACAGCGAGGAGCGAGTGGAGGCCCGCGACAGGTTCTTGCGGAGGTTCTCGTTCACGGCCTCACTTTCAAACAGCTTGGCCCTGGGAAAACACGATGGAGGAGGAAAAAATAAAGCATTTCAGATGTTTTTAAATGTGCCACATAAACAAACTTCAGCTTAAAATTAGAAATCTATCTCACGATGAGGATAATCTTTTCAGTTCATAACTAGGAAATTGGAAAGGTCTCACTTTCAAGTCAGAAGAAAAACATGTTTTGCATTTTGAAATGAAAGTTGGCTCTACATGACAGGATTTGTGTCACATGATGTGTGTTCATACCTGAGCTCTTCGATTTCTTTGATATAGTTCTGGATCATGTTCCCGATTTCTTCATTACCTTCACCTGGAAGCAGGCGGGACAGATTTTTAATATGATTATAAATGAATTAGAAATGAAAAACTCGGCAGGTACAGCTACAATCACTCGATACTGTGGTAATAGCAAAAAAGATCCATGTGAATAGTTGACAAGTTGTGGCAGAGAAAGGGAGAAATACAGTTTTGAAGCAAAAAAAAGAAAAGAATCTATGTGGATGTTTGAGGGTCAGTCCCACCTGCTTTGGCCAGAGCCTGGTTGGCCTGGTCACTGAGGACGTGTGTGAGTCGGGCTCTCTGGGCGTCGATGGTCTCCTGCATGGCCTTCACTCGCACGCGCAGGTTGTTGTTCTCCGTCTGCAGCATGTTGTTCTCGTGGACCAAGTCGTTGATGCCCTCCATGCCGTCCTCGCCCACCATGCGCTTTCCCTACACACGAAGAGGAAACATGATCCACTCAACTCCAGTCAGACTTTCCATACCTCCCTCCTGTTCTGATGTGCGTCCCCTTACCGTCTTGTACTCCATCAGCTCCATCTGCAGCCGGGCGATCTCCGTCCTCAAGGCGCTGATCTGCTGGCTGGCTCTGTCCTGGTTCACCATCACCTTGTTCTTGATGTTCCGGGCCCGGTTGGCATACTTCAAGGTGTTTAGGGTCTCCATGAAGTCGCGATCCGACGGGCTGATGCAGGCGATCATCACTGTTTGACTGCAGAGGATTCAGAAAGAGAAGAGCACCGATCGGTCAGACAGAATTACATTTTCTTCCTCGATTTATTTAGTGTGAACAGTGGCTCAGTGCGATTTAAAGCAAAATGTGTGCAAAATATAGATAAATACACTTGTTTGACTGAAGGAATAAGATGATATCAAGTATGCAAAGAGCAACTACCCTAATTTAGTATATCATTTGAGAATTACTATACAAATTTGACCTACAACTATAAACTTTTAATTGATTTGAGTCTAAAAAAAAAATCCCACAAGTAATGTTTGAATAAACAAGCTCCACAAACCTGTTGCCTCCCAGTGAGTCCTGCAGGAGGCGTGTCAGTTTGGAGTCTCTGTAAGGCACGTGAGTGGAACGCTTGCTCCGGTCGCCCAGGGCACTGATGACGTTTCCCAAGGCGAGCTGATGGAGGAGAGATGGGAGGGGCGAGCGAGCAAGAGAGAGAGAGAGAGAGAGAGAGAGTTTTACTGGTTGAAGTATTCAAATGACCTTCGTACTTTCATGAAAGCACAGCCAGTGATCAGAATGAGTAAAGGTTCACTGCTGCGGTACTCAAACTTAGGCTCTCACTCCACACCTGGCTCCAGAACCTGGCAGTCCTGTTCCCATCCTGCATGATTCTGAATTTTAACAGGATCCAAAAACACTTGACTTCAATCAAGTGTGACGAAGCAAGTGTAACTTGCATCCCAGCCAACAGGGGGCGCCATCACTCCACTGATATTCCAACCTGCTCTATAGCCGCCCAGGCAGATGTGACAGAGCTCTCACCAGTCCACAGTTGATGGAGATGCCCTCTTTGGCTCGGTCACCGGTCGCTCCGGTCCTCTTCAGCCTCTCCGATCCGGCCAGATCTACAAAGTGGAACTTCGCCGTCAGCGTCTCGAACTCATCGATCTCCGAGTTATTGGCCAGGCGGTTATCCGTTTCATTATCCTAGAAGAGAGGGGCGCACAAATAGAAAGTAAGAGACTGCGTGTTTCCAGGAGATGTGGCTGTTTCGCCCAGATTTCCTGCGTGCGGCGATACGAACGTTGTTATCGGGCGAGCAGACTCGGACTTGGCACAGGTGGATGGTGAAGATGGCGTGGGAGCGTGAACTCTGGACGTTCATCTGGGTGCTGGCGGTGGTGCGAGACAGGGCGCCCAGCTTCAGACACTGCATCATCTGTGAGGAGGACGGGACGGGGCGCACAATCAGGGCTCCGCTCCAGACACAACACAAGGAGAACATTCAAAAACAAGCTGCCGATATGCAGCCTTGCATGTGCCAGAACTAGTTCATGGAGAAAAACTACACAGTTTTGTTGTTTTTGTTTCTTTCTTTAAAGATCAACCGGTGATCACTGTTTTCTTTAAATTTCCAGCAGCAGGATGCACTGTTGACCCAGCAGGCGTCGTAAACGTCGTAGTTTAGCTTCAGTCGGTGCTCAGTAAATACACTAAAAAAAAAATACAGCCTGTGAACAAATGCGGTTATCGGGACGCGTTGATCTGCTAACGCTGACCTCGGCGGCAGAGGCGACGGTGCGGGTGGTGACCCCCACGGTGTAAATGCCTCCGTTGGCGTCCTCGTGGATCTTGATGTTGGATTTCTGCTTCCTGGCCTCCAGATCCCGGGCGGAGTCGAACAGGTCCAGCACCTCCTCGTTGTACAGCTGGAGAGAAAATACCCCCCCCCCCCAAAAAAAAAGACATTTTAAAAAGATTCTTAAAGAGCTGATCATAGCTTGGATGATTAGCTCGTCAGTGGCGCTGTCATGTTCGGGTTCCCACCCTCACCTTCTCCCTCAGCTGTTTGCTCACCAGCTGTTAGCAGCCACTTGTTGGCTGTTAAAAATAAAGCCAGGAGCTGACCCCAGAGACTGACTAATGACAGTTTAATGGCAGTCGGGTCATCTGGGCACTTTTAACAACCTGAACACATACAAGCGACGGCTGACCCTTGACCTCCTGCTGTCTGCATGTTCTGACTGTGTCTGACTGATGGATTTTTTTTTAGTGGATTTTTATGTTTTGCATTGCAGATGGAGCTGGAAATCTTGATTTGAGGTTTGAATGTCTGACTGTTTCTGGGTCAAACTTTGTGCGCTCATTCAGTTTAGTGTGTGTGTGTGTGTGTGTGTGTGTTTGTGTGCTTCTGTTTGATCTGCACCTCCAGGAACTGAGCGTTGATCTTGAACTCGGGTACCGGCCGGCCCTGCTCCGTGGCAGCCTGTCTGCGCTCCTCAATGCCTCGGAACAGGTGGTTAACGGCCCGGGGAATGATGCCCAGCTCGTCTTCTCCTATGTTCACGTCGAAGCCGGTTCCCATGGTGTAGGTCTTCCCTGAACCGGTCTGCACACACACACACAGGAAAAGAAGAAGCAATGTGAAAGGAGAAATCTCCTGTTCATGTCCGTATGCACAGAAAGTAAAAGAATCAACACTGTATCAACAATCCTGAGTAGACACCCTCAAGTCTTCAGGGTTTAGGGGCTGGAAAAGGGGGAAGGGCGCAGTTCACTGCAGTTTAGGGGGGGTCAGAAGAAATGGGGTGATCACCAGGGTGACAAAAAGAGGAATGCAACTTGGAGTTCAAATTCAGACGTCACCCTCCTCCGTCGCGCCGCTGAAAGGAGACTCCCGACGGGAGTGTGTGTGTGTTTCTGAGCTGATGGACGAGTGTGTGTGTGCACAAGAAATTTAGTGTGTTTTATTCCACAAGCGCACACCTGCGCGGTGGCCACATTCACGCGCGCGTCTTCTCTCTGCGAGCGTGAGCGTGCACGGAGTCCACCGCGCTCCGTGAAAAGCTCTTTGACGGGAGAATAAGGCGCGGGAACAATGTGAGGAGAGAATAATGGAGAGAAAGCAGCGGAGCGCAGGGGGAGATTAACAAGAGGGAGGCTCAACAGCGGCTCTTCCAGCAGAAAGTGTCTCCTCCTTTACACTGACCTTCCATTCAGCTTCAATTTCAGTTTGTACATAAAAAAAAAAAAAACCTTGCAGTACTTCAAACAGACCTTTTCTTTCCTAAACAGCCTTTATGCTGGCGCACCTGCTCTGTGCTTCCTCTGTACCAGACAGAGCCTTCATGCTGTTGCTTTCAGTAAGAAAAGAAGAGACGAGCACAAAGAAAATGAGCAAACGTTTAGGAATATGTGAATACAAAGAAAAAGCACAGTAAACCTCAGGTGTGTGTCATCCTACTGTACGTTACACAGCAGCTGGCATCGTGTCTAATGTACAGTGAGCTGGAAGAGTCTCACTTCCCAGGTGGGGGCGATCACATGCCAAAAAAAGAGTAGAAAAGTCGGTCTAATGAAAATCACCCCTGTATCCACCTCGCTGATGAAACTCAGGCTTGTAAGATCAATGTCGCCAAAAGATGTCAGACGCAAACTACAAAGACGAGGCTAATGAAGCAATTAACTGCAACGGCAGTCATTAGATTTTCACACCATGTGTGCAAAGTTTTAAGTGTTTTAATTTCACATGCATGGATTGTTCATAGTCTGCAAAAAATTAGCAGCACTGTTTTTTTTTTTTCTGCAATCCTCCGCCTCTTTTAATAAGCCTCCACATCTCAGAAGACAAAGCTGACTGCTTCAAGCCCTGCTGGGTGATTTCACCCATCGATTCGTTCTCTGTGCCTGCTTTATTCCACTTAGGACTCATGAGGAGCAAAAGACACACCCTGGACAGATCTCTAGGCCATCACAGACGAACGGGCGCGTTCCTGTTGCATGAAATCTGAAGTCAGCCAGAAGCCGGATTGCAATGACGCATATTTAAAAGGAAGGTTAAGACGACCCGGCGTTGGCTTTCAAGGCTCATGTAACCTCCAGGGATGACGCCCATGAATAAAGATTAACTCAAAAGCACTGGTGTATCGCACCTTGGCTTTCAGATACGCTCTGGCAATATATTCTTCATCTGTGGTATGAGGCGAAGCGGACTCTCCTTACTTGATGGGGTAATAAAACGCTTCTTCTATCACAGCTGATATAACTCCGGAGAGGGCAGGTTGGAACCTGTCAGCTGTTCTGACGGAGCTGCTGAGGCTGGAGGCCTCCTCGCTTCCTGATTACAAGCCTAATGATAAGAAATGAAATCAACCTCATGTCACTCGCTGCCATAAATCTCAAGATCCTGGAAGCTGCTCCGCTTCCTTGAGCCATGCAGCCCTGTGAGCGTACAGTGCGAAAGAAAGAGCAGGCCAAAGGAAGAACTGCTGCGTGTTTGAAATGAGCAGAGGATTGGCTCTGCCCATGAGTAAAAAATGTTAAAAATGACTTGGCAGAAGGAAGTTTTACATCAATAGTTAATAGTTTTTTGTTTTTTTTTACCTTTGGGATGTGTATTGACAAGACACAGACAAGAATTTGGCAGATCTTTGCATACCTCAGCTCAGGATGTAGGATTATATAATGAAATATATATTATCAACACTGTAAAACTAGATTTATACTGCCATTTATTTTACTTTAGGCTGATTTTGGAAAAGTGGAACACCAACAAATAATATTGTAGCGTTACGACATTGAAGCAAATACTGGGAACTACTTTTTCTTTTGAAATCACTACGCCCATATTTAGTAAGTAGTTCCGTCTTAGCAATCTTCACATAAACAAGTCAATCTCGTAATTTTGCATTAATATTTCACACCGTAGTGAATGTGCGGATTATAACGTGTCCACCAAAGTGTTTTGGGGTTGTTGGATTGTGTATTTGATGAGTTTGACGAGGGGGAACAAAAATACCATCCACTTCCATTGTGTCCGTCCCGAAAACCTTCCCCGACTCACCTCTGGATAAACAACAGCTCGCCCTCACAAAAAAGTAAGTATGCTGTTCGAAATGACTTAGGAATTGCGCTAAATGGGCCAATTTGCCAAAATGTTGAAGTATCCCTTTAAATGACCACATAAATTTTATTTACTGCTGCCAATAGGTGGCACTGTATTGATTTAAACTTGGCCATTTCTACCAAAGAAGAAGCACAGCTGCAAATCAAAGTTGAGTCAAGTCAAATAAAAGATGGATTCATCAAATATTCTGGTATTTGGCATAAGAATGTTGGCCAACCTGTCCGTATGCAAAGATGGTGGCGTTATAGCCTTCGAAGCAGCCCTCGATGAGCCTCTCCGTGCAGTGTGTGTAGATGGCGTCCTGCTGTGTGTCCATGTCGAAGACGTAGTCGTAGGTGAAGGCCTTGTCCTTCCCCAGGACCACCTGTGGCTCCCCGGGCATCACGTACGTACAGATGTGGCATCCTTCGATCTTTTCTTTGGCCAGCTGAGGACGGATCCTGACGGACAGAGACAAGAGGAAACACAGGAGCTCATTATTATCAAGAGGGTTTGTTATTTATAGAACAGAATGGCAGATTGTGACTGATCACAGGTTTAGTGGTGAAAGTGGAGTCGAGCTGAAGAGGGTAACACACACGCCCCTCCCCACCCCGAGGTGGAAGGGATGAGTGCAGCTACTGTGCAGCACGAGCATGTTTGTGTATGTGAAATCCACGCAGTGCCAGCACACACCCTGCACACAGCACAGTGCGCTCACTGTTCAGACGCGAGGCCGAGCGAGAGCGCTCTGGGTAAACAGTCCCACCCTGGATTTCATTTAGGAATTGCTCTGTCTGCTTTCCTTCAAATAAACACACCTCTTTTTTTTCCTCTTCCTCTTCTTGTTTTTTCTAATATTCATCGTTTTCTCTGTCACTTTTCATCACTGGACTGACAGTGAGCCCGAACAGGAAGCGGACATATTGAAGGCAGAGCAGGGGAATATTTGGACATATTGGAAGCATTAAAATATTTGAAATATTTGAAGATTTGATGGAACACGACAAGGTCAGAATGCAGATGAAGGGTGTGAATGCAACATGACGAGGCTTCAAACTTGAAACAGACAGCAAGTTATAAGATCAAGATGAGTGGTGTCACTTTTTCATTTAAGAACAGAATGAAGATAACATGGAGACAAAGTGGTTAATAAAACATGCTTAATAACTTAACTATGAGTCAAATAAGTTTTGGACTGTCAGAAGGAACCAAACTACCCGGAAAGAGTTCATGTATACACAGGGAGAACATGCAAACTTAACAGAAAGGCCTCAAACATACATTTCTATTCCAAGCAACATCCTCAGGCTGCAGAACTGAAACCAGGCGCTGAAAGATGATAAAATCCTCTGTTCGGTTGAACAACCCTGTTAAGTCACATTTCACTACATATTCACAATACTGCGATCTAAGACCAGATTTTTTTTTGAAGCACATCATCAGTCACACAGCTTCACAGTACTGTGATGGTGAAAACGTGCGCTTCCCAGCACGATTATCGCCGGTTCGAGTCCAGACTTGGGTTCTTCTCTGGGTGGAGTTTGCATAGTCTCCAAGTGAGTGCATGTTTTTTTTTTTTTGATCTGGTAACTCTGGTTTCTTCCATTAGAGGTAAATTGGCGACTGTAACACTGCCTGCGGGAGTGAATTTCAAAAGTGCCCGATAATTTGTGTATAATAGCGCCTGCAGATAAAGTTGATGTAACGGCAGTCGTCAGAGGGTTTAGATCATCGGAGTTGGCTGCGGTTTAATGGTAGGATGGTTAAAGCAGGTACAAAGGTTGATCTGCATTAATCCAGTTGGCCACCTTCCCAAAAGCCTCGCCGGAGAGCCGTAATCCGGCGTAACAATGGAGTCACTCTTCACAGCTTACAGCGAGGGCATTAAGTCACTGGGTTATCTTCACTTTGAGGGCAAAAAGCAAGAAAACCCCAGAAAAAAATGTCAAATTCTATTAAACTGCAGTCTTAGAAGATAAGCGCGGACTCTCTGATTGTGTTTCTCTGTAAAAAGCTGTGACGCAACATTTGTTTTCTTGAGCTTCCCGACATCCCCGGGGTCCTCCATTTACGAGAGGCCGAGAGTGGGCTGGAGAGGAAAAGAAACGTCTGAGTGAATGGGATGGAAAGATAAAGAAGAAAGAAACAAAGAAAGAAAGAGAAGCTTGCAGTGGTTACAGCAAGGGGACCGTCTCATTTTATTGCAATTCAAACATAAGTTGCTAAACAACTGCAATTCTTAATACTTTCTGTGCATCGGCAGGTCGAAAGCTCAAGTGTGTTCATTATACAAACAATACGCCTCTATTTCCAGTGTTTCTGGGGCATGTGTGTGTGTGTGTGTGTATTCACAACTCGCACGAGTTCTGGCATCAAACGCGGCCGGTAAAAGTAAACAGGTGAGAGGTGCGCGGCGCGTCCTGCCGGCGTGTTATTAGCCGGGCTGACTGTGATTATCAGCTGGCAGGCGTCGCTCTGTGGTTCAACCCAAAACACCGGTTTCTTCTGGCAGAATGAGGGCGGCGATTCAACTCCGCAGACTCCCAGAGCTAATCCGCCTTCGAGGGTGACATGAGCAGGCTCCAGGAAATTTAACTCCGCCGCCTGCTTTCAGGTGCACATGTGAGCGCGCGCACACGCTCACACACACACACACACACACTGCTGTAACACAGTTTCAGTGTACTGTGTCTTGTTTTACTGAGAGGGATACGGATGTCTTTCATTACCAGAGAGATCAGGGCCCCCTCCAATTCAGAGACGTTGCATAATGACTGTAACACATTAATCTGCTGAGTTCACGGAAGAGAAGAAAACACACAAGATTTATAGAGTGAAATTTTACAGTGTTTCTCACACTCTTACACTTAAAGATACAGTGAAGAACTGTAATGTTTCTGTGCTTACCGTAATGTTTTTTATGCTTGTTACTACAGTTTATTACAGGAATGAGTCTTTTAACTTGGAAATAATTTGACTTTAAAGCACTTTTAGTGGCTAATGAGCACATTTCATCTAATAGATGTATCAAGTGTAAAAAAGATTAGTGCATTATAAATTACCAGGTGGAAGGTTCCTGATTGTGATGTTCATCTACATGCATTCACGTTTGGACAAAACACAGCTTTCTGCAATCTTCTTGCTAATGCTTTGAAGCAACACTGAAGTGTTGTGAAGATTTTCCATGATGAAAATGATATTTTGAAACGACTAAGTATAGCCAGCTATTAACACATAAAAATTTGTAGTTTTAGTGGTGCTTCTATTTTTAGTTACTTTGGTGTTGTGAAGGTGGATGAGCAAACTTATTTTTTTCCAAACTAAATTCCAAAAAAAAAAAAAAAGAAGTGACAAAATGCGAACACATTTTAAGACGCTTAAATAAAAATGGAAATAAACCAAGCAGCTTCACATAAAGTACAACTAGAGGAGAGTCTGAATGGCAGCGGCAGAGATCAGAGTGATGAGATCGAGTTGACTGAACCCTTTAAGAGATGAAAGACACACACACACACACACACACACACACGAATACAGTGCAGCGCACAGGCACATATACCTATTCAAACACACACACATTAGGTTGGAGAGTGAAGCGTGCACACAGAGGGGCTTTGTGAGACTCCCCCCCCATGTGACCCGTCCTGTTCAGTTCCTGTTCTCCTTCTCATTACTGCGATTACAGTGACCGCCTGAGATAAAGTGAAACCTTCTCATTCACACACACACAAAGAAAACCTAGACATGACACGCCTTCATCCTGTTTTTAGATCTTAAAGTTCATTTTTTTGAAGGCTGACAAAAGACCTCGAGGAAACTCCTTTTCCCTTAAAAGTGTGTGTAAATTGCAGGACTTGCAGATGTTTTTCACATCATAATATATCTACGTGTTAACACAAGGGATGCAGAATGATTCCTCTTATGTCTAAAATCTGGTAAGTTTTTTATATATGTATTTTTGTCATTTTACTTCATCTCTAATATAATCACAACAAAATGCATAGAGAACCATCAGGTTAAATAATAAAATAAAAAATAAACCCCAAGATGAGTCACTGTGTCGCCACCATGCTGCTGATCTCAAACACGCCATGCTGAAATCACTGACGGTCAAACCAATCAACTGACTCCCAAAGGAGTCCACCGTCATCCCTGACAATAGCATCACGAACCAACATCAGATCTCAACCTAATTAATCTAATTTAATCCCGAGTGCAACTGGTGACTCAGCAGGAACAGAAAAGGAAACATCCTGAGCCCCCCGCCCCCGAGGCTGCAGACAACAAGACCTTGCTCTCTAGAGTTCACAGCAGACTCATCGTCACATCATGTTCAGTGACGCTGCAGTTTAACCAGCTTCGTCATCTTCTTTTGTTTTTTTTTTGTTGCTTTTAAATTTATCTTCATTGCCTTTAAGTCTAATGGAAAATGTTTGATCTAAGGTCAAATTCCTTCAAATCAGTTGGAATTATTATTAATTAACAATCCACCCAATTTACAGCAACCGAATCCAAGATATTAAGTGCTAAATATACATAAGCATTCTCTGTAAAATCATATTTCTGGTCACATATTTGTTAAAACAGTGGAATACAAACGGTGACAGCAGGCCACTTTAAGTTTTAATAAAGAAATACATACTATTTAGAAAGATCTAAAAAAAAAGTGTTATTGTGGTTATTGTGTTTTGCAGCTTTCCAACAGATGTGATTGGATAAAAATATACAGCGGTGTTTATGTAGCTCTGTATATCGTTATGCATCTTTTTTAGCTTTGACTCGTTTTAGTGAGGTTAATTAAAGACTATGAGGCAAGTTGAATTATGGTCTCGTAAAAAATCAAGCCGGTGAATCCGTGCTGACAAACCGTTTCTTCTAAACGTGGAGGCACGAACAGCTGAACTGTCTCCGTCTGCAGTCACATTTTACACAGAGCATGTCAAACAAAAAGCCACAATCACATGTGAGGCTAAGTGCCTGAAGAATGTCCGAAAGAGTTGTGACGGAGATGGGAGCTGACTGTTGTCCTCTGGTGTGCATTAAGGGAGGGACAGTCGCCGCTTTTTGTCATGCTGTGAAATCCCGATTGACGGTAATTGAAGTAATGCTGGAAACAATGGTTAATGCACAGCGAGGAAGTCGGTGGTGATTTTTTTTTTTTCTACTGTATTTCAAACTGAAAACACAGCAAGGCATAAGTGAGTACTTGTACTTGCAGGCACTGCATGCTGACACACGCAAACGTACAAATGCATTCCTCTTTTCAGACAGAAAATGCATTTGTTTATTGTGTTTCATGCACGCGTGCAGACCGGCTTGTCTAAAATGTTCCTGCGGTCTAATGGCCGCCTTCAGCCAGAGGAGGAACGACGCGAACATAAAGAGACAAAGTCAGTAAAAATGGGCGTCAGATGGAGTGCGACTGTTTTTAGAAACAGCATCTACTGCGCAGCAGCTGATCTTGGCATGAAGAGTCCATTCATCGGACCGCTGTCTTCAGAGACGTCAGCGGAGAGCTGAGAAGAGAGTGGCGGGGGGGGGGGGGGGGGGAACTCGAGACAGGGATCAATCTGCGCAGGAGCATGCAGGCTGCATTTTAAAGCAAT
Organism: Salarias fasciatus; assembly: GCF_902148845.1. NCBI lineage: Eukaryota > Metazoa > Chordata > Actinopteri > Blenniiformes > Blenniidae > Salarias > Salarias fasciatus. Next base: position 7,325,772 of record NC_043761.1, on the reverse strand, counting down.
AAACCTCTCCGTCCGGTCATTATTTTAAAGACATCTCATAAAAAAAGATTTCTAAGTCAGCAAACTGGATTAATTTCAGTGAGCCTGAAGTTGGACAAGGCAGTAAAGAAGATAATGGAAAGAGTCACCTGCGTTGTTGGTCGTCCAATCCCGATTTAAAAAGACAATGGTACTCAGATGAGCACAACTCAGAGTGGAAAGGATTGTGTGTTCAGAGTTTTCACTCCCAGTTAACGCAAACAAATGCTCATAGTTTCCTGATAATGGGGGTCTTGTGTTTCCATTCAGTGGAAGTGAAAGCCACTTCCTTGTCATTGAGCAGTGAGTGTGAACAGTTCAGACCCTCAGCAGGAGCTGATAGAGGAGTACTGTACGGCAGAGGCCTTGAATCTGTCTTTTCTCCGAGTCCGCTGTGGAAACAAGAGGGAATCTGGGAGCGTCGCTGGACAATGGAGGGAGGTCAAAAAGAGTCTGAGTGGGAAAAGAGAGAAAAAAAAAACACAGAGGGGCCTCTGCTGACACAACCTTTTGGTCCCAAACCCTGAGAACGGTGACTGACAGCCATCCAATCACAGGCCGTCGCACAAACCCAAAGCCTTGAACAGACGTCACGGTCAGCATTGTGAGGGTCCCACACACACTGCCCCAACGGGTCGCTGATCAAAGTTCCGACTGCCTCTGGGGTCAAAGGTTCCCGAGCCGGGACGGATGGTCGTCATCACGCTGAGCGGCAGTCGGGACAGGGCACACGAGGATATCACACACCGGTGCTGTTACCAGCCTCATGGAAACATTCCTTGTTGACAAGGACAGCTTGGCAGAGTGGCAACACACACGGGAAATGAAATGGAAATTCAGGATGGAAGCAGGGACGACTCATGCGCTGTCACTTTTTTCTTTTTTTCTTTTTTTAAAGCAACTTCCCGAAACGAGAGGCTCAAAAATGCAGCTAAGTTAAGTCAGAAGCCACATCTTTATCAGAGAATTTCACAGTGGACGAACCTGAGCTGCAGCGAGTTAGACAGAGGTGATTGAGTATTTGGGTAAACGTGAGATCACATGACGGCAGCAGGCAGATGGCTTGCAGCACGCTCTGCTTTGTGTCTCAGTTCACTTGGCTGGATTCATAAATATTCATCATTTAATGTGCTTGGATGGACACCGGATTATGCATGCACACACACACACAAACACACACAGACATATGAGTCCTCACTAAACCCAGCAGGCATCATGGGAAAAGGTCAGAGGGGGAGGGGCTTGTGCTCAGATGACCTCGCAGTAGAGCCTCTGTGGTTTAGATCATCTGGATGTGTTAATGAGTTTCAGGTATTCTAATTACTTTTGCAACTATTACTGGCACATTTCAGCTCAGACACAAGTAATCATGAATCCAAACTACAAGAATTACAACAGTTGCAAACTATAAACACTGACCATGTATATCATATTGAAGGCATGTAACCAGTACAGGTAGAGTTATGCTTTCCATAGTTTATTAAGTGCATCATTTCAAAGCACTTAGTCTGAGTTGTCCAATTAAAGAGAAAAAGCCCTCTGGGAATTCAAAAGTAAGTACGAAACTCAAGTCCTGGTCAGTGTGGATGTCGCCTCTGAATTATTTAAAGCTCTGCTTCATGTATATTTACAAACCAATGCATCAGCGGGCTGGCTCCTCCGGGCTACATGAGCAACACGATTTACTTCTGGGATAAATCGTTAACTTCTCGCAGAAAAGAGCGTCACTGGTGTCAGCAGACGCAGATGGAGGAGTTACGTAAGAGGAGGGATGTGGAGCACACACAGCCGCTCAGGGGGATAACCCAGTAAACATATCCGACAATGTACGGGCGGGCGGCACTTAGGTGTGAAAAACATCCCTAAAAACCACTAATGACAGCAGGGCAAACGCATCCAGGAGGGAAGCTCGCCGGCGAGGAGCGAACACAGCTTCAGGTTGCGTCACCTTTCCAGTAATAAATCAAAAAAGAGACACAGGACCTCCTTGTAGTGCCTTTCCTCTGTTCAGGCTCCAGGCCGCTGCCAAATAAAGGAGATGATAAAGGAACGTTTCATCGCCGCGGCCCTGTTGGGGTGGGGGGATTAGGACCTCGCCAACAGACAGCATTAGCCTCACAAGCTCAGGCAGGTAGTGGCTGGAAACTTGGTAGCTGATTAGTGAAGACACACTCGCATGCACGCACGCACGCACGCACGCAACGCACACACACAGGCAGCTAACTAAACTATTAGGGAAAGTCTCACACAGACTCTCCTCAAAATAATTAGAGTGATTAATAGAGCTGAAAACACGTCTCCTGGTTTGACGTTCAGACAGATGTGACGATGAGCCCGACGGCCGCAGATGAAAAGGTGTTGCTCCCGGCGACCGTCGGGGTAAATGAGGCGTCGGCTTCCTCGAGTTTCATCTTCATCAGCAAAAAGCTTTGACAGCTTTGAAAAAAATACAAGACTCGTCTGTCTGACTGTGTTTAAACAGTGGAGCGTGAGGTTCTGACATGTGAGGGTAATGCCACTGAGAACTCATTAAACTGGAAGGAAATTGATGTCTGCTGAAAGACATTGTTATTGTTGAATCAATATTGTTTGTTGTCCTGAATAAAAATACAGATAATAGTCACAGTGCTGTATTCTTCATCAGGATTATCTCCATCTTCGTTGTGACTCATTGCATATTTTCTTCCATATTTAAAATCCTGTCATATTGCATGAATGCACAGTGCAATGAAGCACAATGTATCACAGTTCAGTTACTCTTTTACAATATGTGTATAGTACACGCTGACATAATGATACATTTTCCCGGAAATTATGCAGGTCTAATCTCCATGAACCTTTTATGAAATCAAACAGTAATTCCATTAAATCTACTTGAGCAACTTGTTTACGAACTCATTTCAATAAATATTATCTCATAATGACATAAGTGTAATTTACAACATAATGAAATAAATGTAGGAGAAGTGACTTTGAGTAAAATGAAGAGTAAACAAAGGCAATAAAGGTAGGTAACATGTGTCTGGGGCTAATTTAAAGCCTCCTTTTGGTGACCATGCTAAAAGATTCTTAAAAGTTTAAGAAATTATAACTGTGGTATATAGTGACAAGTGTTAAAACACAAATATTTACTAAGGCTGGCTGGAAACTATCAAAACGAAGGTGAATAAAACTTAAGAACTTAAGATGACCATAAACAATGAGTTGATCACAAAGTAGATCTGAGGATTCTTCAAAAGTTAAGTTTTTGGTTCTTTTTTTTGCACTTTTCAAAAAGCAGTTTTCTGGTTCAGTAAAATGCAGTAGGTTTCCATGACTGGATTTCTATGAGACATAGGACTGTGTCTGGTTAATACTAAATTAATGATCCGTGTGACTTTGCAGGTAAGGTCAGCGTGACGAGGGGTCGATCAGCACGCAATCGTTCCCATTTTCGTGCTCGAGATTTTGAATGAAACACAAAAGTATATGAAAGAGGAAGGAGACATCACAGACTAGTGGAGTTATGAATTTATGAGAAAGCTATTTGTGTCTGATCACAAATGGAAACCCAATCACAAACCTCTCAATAATTCATGAACCTGAGCTTTTTAAAAGACATGTGAGAAACAAACGTCTTATCTTAAATGGAACTGGTTGTGGTTGTACTAATCAAAACTGTCTACAGTGCTCCTGAAAAGTATCTATTGTAGTTTTCACCTGAACTGTTCAGGGGAAAGGAAAAACAATACACTGTTGCAAAGTGGCGAGTGCATGTGTTCACTTTCTTTCATGTAATTAAGCTCTGATTCAAAGAGCTGACTTCAGAGGCCGGGTAATAAGCTGATTAAGAGCATTGTGCAGTCACAGTGAAGCTGAGAAACTTCATAAACATCAAGACTTTCAGCCAGACGCCATGTAGCCACGCTACTGTGAGCCTAAAAATATCAAAGAGTTCTTTAAAATGGGACTGAAGACTGACGAATGACGGGACAGGGTCTTCTGACGGATTATTTATGATGTAGGAGGGGGAGACGTGGGCCTGTAAGCTGAGTTGACTCAGTAAACAGAGTTCTGGGTCAAAGTCTGAATGCAAAATAACAAGCAAGGCCTGGAGTGGAGAAACATGAGAGGGAGCAGCTTTTGTCCCCTCACTTCCACCCGGTTCACATGACAGTTCAGGTTGTCTTTTCAGTGGAAAGACACACACACACACACACACACACACACACACACACACACACACACACACACACACACACACACACACACGCACACACAAGCTTGATCACAGCTGCTGCCATATCATGGGACTCTATTGATGGTGATATTGATTTGTTTTATATTGTTTTGGCTTCTGTTCAGTCTCACACACACACACACACACACACACACACACACACACACACACACACACACACACACACACACACACACACATAGCAGCAAGCAGACGGTGTATATCTGCTGTGTAAGTGACGGTCTGAGTGGCCTGTGGGACAAGGGTCAGATAAGAGTGATACAGCAAATACACACCGCCTAAAGCGCCACACACTCAAATAAAAAAGAAAAGACAAACAGACAGTTTATGAAGGATCTTGTGCAGGTGATAACACGCATGAAGCTATTTAATATCATTAAATGATGACTCTGCACATGGATCTGAGCTCAGGAGGGAACAGGCTTTTCCAAGGCCTAATCCTGATCTTCATTCATACTTCCCTGACAAAGCAGTGCAGATAAGAAGCTCATGCAATGAAGGCCTACTGGTCTATATCTGTCAAAACACGCATTACTGCAGCTAATAACCGGGGTTATTGATGTGCACGGACGTGAACAGACAACAATACCAGTCCGTGTTTACAATGGTGAGGCGGCGGCGAAGGGGGGGGGACATGTGCACATCCCGGAGCAGGTGTACCACCGGAGCATCTCTGCAGAGGGGCGGCATCCTTACCTCAGGGCCACGCGCACCGAGCTCTCATCCGCTCCACTGGTCATGGTGCCCGCCCCAGACAGTCCGCTTAAAAATAGCGTGAATTCCCTTTCTTCTTGATCCTCTTAGGAGGAGAAAGCTCTCGGCCGACTCTCTTGTCTATTCCTCCCCCGGTAAGGCGCTTCTGTCTTGAGCTCCGCCGTTCTTTCACGTCCTGCGCTTGCGCGCGACAGACAAGCGCATTGCTAGATTCGGTAAATGAGCGTGTTTCCCCGTCATGGCGGTGTGAAGGTGCGTGAGGGTCCGGCCGTGGTCACCTCTCCAGAGGAAGAGCCATGCTGGACTCAGCCTCCGGGGCCGGGAGGAGCGGACTGATCGCGAGCGAGCGAGTGACGACGAGCCGCTCGGTGCGCGAGTCCCCGGCACGGGGTGACGTCACCGGGCTCCTCCCACAGAGCCGAGCCGCTCCTCACGCGCCTTTAAAACACGCTCTTTATAATAGAAAGATTGAACATTTAGACATTATAAGACACGTTTATTGTACATAATATATACTATTCTACCTTCTAGCAGTATATGTCTTCCTTCATTTTGGCATCGTGATAAATAAAAAAAAAGGACGGAGAAAAAAACTGTAACTCAAAGAAGGAGAAGACAATAAGAAGGAAAATGGAGATGATGACAAGAAAAAGGGAAAAGAAGAGGAGAAAGAACAGGAAGGAATGTCAAAAAAAAATGTTCGGAATCTTCTGTCACTTCTGTTTTGGACTTCAAAACACAGCAACGGACTCTTTAAAACGAGTACACAATAAGAAAGCAATAACGTTTTTGAACAACCACTTATTCCCCATATTCTCCAGTTGATATTATGCCAACAATTTGGTTCACATTTTTAATTTGCTCTGTCAGAAGAAAGGGGACAGGAAAGTAATAAGAAAAGTTACAAAAGGAGAGAAAGAGTAGACAAAAGTAAAAGTGGAAGATAACTGTTCACTAAAAATACACCCACATATCAGTGCAATTAAATGTTGTTGTAAAGAATATTAAATTATAATGTGAAGAAATGTCCGTGATGTTTGATATAATTAATATAAATGAATGAAAGAGCCTTATGAACCCAGATGACTGTTTTCTGCTTTGTCATGCTGACACCTGGTGGTCAGTGTATGTTACTACAGTGTTAAAATGTAAACATTCCTTTCAAAGTATCTACTTCAGTGTCCTAAAAGAAACACACAAGCAATCAAAACAAACACAGCCTTCATTCAATGAATTAAACATTGAATATACCTGCTGCTTCCACATCTTTTCATCTGTATTTGTTCTATTGTCCCTTACAAGAGGAATATCTTTCTTAAGCAGCTTAATGATTCAGCATGATCATTACTCACACAGCAGGAACAATGTAATACAGAATTTTCCTAATTGGAAACTGTGAATTTTTCGAAATTGTTGAATAATTCTCAATATATTTGTCATAAGGGAAAAGAATAAAAGGATGTTTGACTCCAAACTGAAACTATTGAAATATCCGTAGCTGACTCTCTGGGTTGTGATATTTCTCCAAAAATGTTTGAATTGCTTTTCATTCTTGAAGCTCTTGAATGTCGGTTCACAAGAGAAAAAAAAAAAAAAACCCAGCACGACTCATTTCTCTGAGGTTGTTCTGTTTTTATTTTATGTACAAGAAAAATACATCTTCATCTCTCAGCACAAAGTGACATCAGAATGTGTTTTCTCAACAGATTACTTTTTTTCTTACTGTAACTAAATTGATGGTAATCTTTAAAAAAAAAGAAAAAGAAAAAATATTCCTACATTGACACTAGGAGATGTTATTAAACGAGGTCTGAGCTACTGTTACATGACGTTAAAAGATGAAACAATTACATGTTCGGGAGTCTGCAAACAGAGCCAAGTCTCTTATCGATAATTCAGTGGTAACTCCAGACTGTAGTAACGCCTGGAGGAGCAGTGCATGCTGGGTACACAGCAATCTAATTAAGGGAACATTTCATCCTTATATTTAGTAGATTACCCATTCAGTCATTTGCAAAACTTTCATGTATGTATATATTGGTTTGAACACCTGATACAATTCAAATAAATGAAAACTTAAGATTTATTTTTTTCCCCACTGTCCTCCCAGCACATGTCAATTGTCAAGTCTTCATGTCTCTGGCAAAATAATGCAACATGCCCTTTCAACACAATCATAAAACAACACATTATGAAAATAAACACAATATATTTGACCTGATCGCATGTATTCACAGGTTTTTGCTGCTTGGGAACGAATTAGGAATGTCGTTCCAATTGTTATCGAGTTGAATGGATTGATTCATGTAATTTTTATTTATCTATACGAGTGTTGAGAAAGAGGAAGTTTCCTTCTCTGACCTTGATTCTGCAGAATCAACAACCTCTCTGAGCTGCAGGCTGATAAACTCACTCCTTCAGCCATCCTTCAAATTAAAACTACTGATCATCCAGAACGAATCCATCATTTCTCTTATGTCCAGCTCAGTATCAAAGCTTCATTATCTGGGATGGATTCACTTTTAAACATTATAGTGTAGCTGATTCACAACACCTCAAAAGAAATACAGTTAACTTTAACGATTTTAAAGTTAACAAATGAAGAAATTGAGTTCCACTATTAGAGAAAATGAAGAGAATTCAAAATGCAGTTTATATTTTTGGTCACTAGGGGGCAGCAGCTGTTTGTGCCACACTGGATTTGTTTGGTTACTTCAGGAGTTTTGAAAGTGTGTTAGAGTTTGAACCACATTGTGGTCAAAGAATAACTCCGTCTGCACTAATTAATATATATGATTTTGTTGTTACTCCTATGGGTTTGAAGTAAAGCTCGTTTTAGCGTAGATTTTTCCGACTGTTGCTGAGTCCTCTGTCACATGCAGAGAACTTTCTATGAGGGAGATTTTATGTATAAATCGTAACCGATCGATCCCCTGAAAATCTTTCCTTTTTCTGCTTGTTGCACCTTGACCATCACCAACTCTCAGCCCTTGTATGCAGGTAAAAAGTCTGCAATGGGATAAAAACCTATTGTCCCTCTGAGTTAAAAAATACAAGTTTATATGAAGCCTACAGGAACCTAGAAGAATCACATGAAAACATGAGAAAAATTTAAGTTTTTAATTCTATCGTTTCTAAATAAAATGTCTGTTTTCTATCTGACTGTTTCCACCCTGTGTCATTCGGCGGCTCATGAGCCGTCCTGTCGACAGAGTTGGACTGACAGCACAGAAAAGGTTCGTTGAGAAACTCCAGAAAAGGCTGACTACGCACTTTAGAAAGGCCAACAGTGCTGTCAGTGTTGGCATGCTCGCCTTGCAAAGTAGCCTACAGCCCTGGACCTCCACTGATATGTGGAAATTGATATTTTCTATTTCTTCAGTCACATTCTGGGGTAAAACACGAGTTCCTTCAATGACTTTCAAGGTTTTAAGAGTCAGAACTGCAGCTTCATCGCCTCCACATGCAGATGTAGATACATCCTTTATACTGGATTCATAACAAATCAGATGATTGATCTGGACTGTATTAGCCTGTATTATTACAGGCTGATGTGGACTGAGAAATCCAGCAGTGTTTATGCATCTGATTGTCCAAAATAGTGGTATTATAGTCATTCCATGTATTATTATACTGTGCTCGAGAATGAAGGCGACATTGATCGGGCCTGTTCGTCACAATTCTCTTACATTAATGATCACTTTACTGAGGCAACAGTAAATCCAAGATGAATTAGTGTCAGCCAGCATGAGGAAGTTAAACTGTAACAGCTCTTATAATGTCTCTTTCAGAGCCAGAATGAATGAAAGGAATCTTTTCAAAGATCTGATCTGATTACAGTTCAGTACATGACATGGTGATCATGTACACAGGTTTGAACCATGGGAAAAAAAGCTATTGTTCCAGCGTCTCACCCATTCATTTGAGTCAGGTGCGACGGAGCAGGATGGCATCAAACTCCTTCCTATTTTAGGAAGGTGTTTGTTACCTAGATCAGAGATAACCTAAAAAAAAAAAATTAAAAAAAATAAAACCAAAACCTCAGCATTTACAAGCTTTTCATTTCAAAACAAACTGTACCAAAGTTTCACAGTATCACAAATTACGATCACTGCCAGCATCTGCCGAAAAACTAACAGCTGGAAACGTTTCTGTGTATTTACAGCTGCAGAAAAGCGTATTGAACCTCCACGAGCGCTAAACTTTATGAAACAGGCCTGAGCTTTTTCACTTCTGCACACAGACGGGCGACAAACGAAAGGATATGAAAGAGAACGAAGCCAGTATGAAACATCTGAGAGAACCGCGCACGTGACTACAAAGATGTTGAGGCTCGAGACGACGCGAGTGGAAAGTCTGTAACTCATTAAACTCTTTTCAGGTTTTTCGTTTGCTTTATGATCGGCCGATTGCATCTGAATACAAACTGTGTTTTTCCGGCAGTTCTCCTGTATGCCTGCAGAGGAAAGTTCAATATTTAACTCTGTCACTTCATCATTAAGTCAGAAAGACATGTAGACCAAAAGCATGCCTGCAAAATACTATTATTCCTGATCATTTCATTTGTCGCCCAACTGTAAATGCCCTGCGATTAAACTTTGTTTGTATGCTTAGATTGAGAATCAGCTGGCTCGTACCGTGGAAAAAAATGAGAACTATCGACACTGAGCAGAGGACAGTTTCTGAAGTCTCGTGTTGTCAGTATTTATTGACGGGTGCGATTCAGCAGCTCGTCCTTTCGGATTGAACACTACGGCGAGTCTCTGCGCCTGTCTGCGTCCCGCAATTGCATTTAACAATTTCATAAACGTCATGAGACACATCAAACGCACCCCGTCTTCTGCTTTCATCTTACAAATCGCACCCTGTGCACTCTCCATCCTGCCTCCACACACACGTCAGCTCGCCCCTACGGAGAGGACCCTCTTTCCAAGCTCATTGTATTTGTTCAGCAAACCAGAAAGCTATAGTTTTTGGAGCCAGGCCGGCGTCACTAATTGCTCTAATAATAGACGCAGCGGATCCTGCGTGTGTCGCTGCGACACGGCGAGGTATAAAGGCGAAGGGACTGTGCGGCGGCTCCAAACACAACAAATCAAACAAAGGCATATTTGGACACGGGGGGGGGGGGGGGGGGGGGGGGGGGGGGGGGAAATGGCCTCTTCTGACCTAATTGAGTTCAAATCTCTGACTAAATGATGGAGGTAAACACATAAAGGACCTGGAATACTGATAGTGGTTCAAGGTTAAAAAAGGTCTCCGTCTGAATTCGGCTAAAAGGAAAGGGAAGAAGCCCTCTAAAGGCAGAGTAAAGTGCTGTAAAACAAATCAAACGTCTCAGCGAATTTGGGTTGATCACATGGGAAGGCAGCAGACTGATCCTGACAGCTGAGCGCTCTAAAACCAAACGTTAAAAGAGAGGAAAGAAAGGAATTGTCAGAATTTTCCATATCTCTGTTTTTTCTTCACCCCCCCCGCCCCCCTCACTCCTGGGCCGTTTTGAGGACGGAGTCGTCTCCCAGGATCTTGCAGAGCTCGTTGAGGCGGAGCTGCATCTCGGGGATGCCGGCCAGCTGCGCCTCCAGCCGCTGCTTCTCCTCGGTGAGGGAGAGGCGCGTCGCCGTGTCCAGCTGCTCGAAGCGCCAGCCGCCCTCGCCGTCGAACTGCAGCAGGTGGGTGTGGTACTTCCTGGAGGCGGAGAGAGGAAGGGTTTGAGCGCGGCGAGCGCGGGAGAGCAGTCGTGAGCCGCTCATTCAAACCGCCGTGTTACCAGAGGGAGGGCCGGTGCGTGATGGAGAGCAGGGAGATGTCCGTATCCTTGGCGGCCTGGAAAATCTTTCCCTCCACGTCGATGCTCACGGCGCTGGTGCACTCATCCAGCAGGGCGTACTTGGGCCTGAGATCAAAAATCAGCCTTGACTGTGACATTTAGGATCGTGTATTCACTTTTTTTTTTCTTTTTTTTCTGTAAGCGTTCAGTTATTCAGCCAACAGTGAGACTTGTTCCGTCTTACTTGTGGTAGAACATGCGAGCCATTCCCATCCTCTGCTTTTCGCCGCCTGACAGCACGTCTTTCCAGTCCAGCTCAGCATCCCAGCCTGGAAAACACAAGAAACGCGCTTAAATCAGGAACTGAACGAAAGAGGAGAAAATTGTGAATGCAAAGAGATTCAGCATCAATGTTTACAGTCAATAATAGTATCCAGAACTCAGCATCAGCTGCTGTAAGTCTTTCGTGTGACTAAGAACAAATTCACTCCTTGTACAAAGTGTTATTATATAATAATAAGAGTTAATTTGCTTGATAACTTCAGCAGCTTCGATCTAACACCGAAGCATGGGTTCATAAATCCACATGTAATTCTGCTGATTTCTTATTGCAAATGTGTGATGAAATATGTGTGAACGGCCAGGAGCTTTTCCCTGAACGTGTTGACAGAGTGGCCATTCATACGTTAAACCCTCTTACGGGGCCGAGGTCGGAACAGGAGCCGACAGCAAACAATGGCGCCGTTTGTCTGGAGGAGCGCGGCGGCCAATTAGTCACAGACGCAGGTTTGGGCAACACCAGTAATTCGCCCCGATCAAGACACGGGTCCAGTATTTAACGCCATCTGCTGGAAATGCCTGGACCGTCTCATTTTGAGGCGGGTTGAGGATGAATCGGTCCTCGCTGCCCTCCTACCTCCTTCTCTGGTGACAATGTGGTTCAGGTTGACGATATCCAAGATGGCCTCCAGGTCCTTGTCGCTCAGTCCTCTGGCGCTCATGTCCTCCACCGAGTCCGGGTAGATGACCTGGTCCCGGAGGGAACCCATTGACATGTACGGCCTGGAGACACACACACACACACACACACACACCCCTGTGAAGTGGGCCGATGTAGCGGGACTTGAAGGTACTTAAAGAACAAACGACACATAAAAAGACCCCCGTTTTGCTCCAGTTGTCTCTTTTGTCCACAGCGTGTTGGATTGTGTTACAGCTGCCAGGTGGCCGTCTCATCCTCGGCATAAAATATTCACCGCTCTGCGGGAGAGATGTCAACCGAGGCTCCGCTCGTTTGCAGCTCTGGATACGATTACATCTGAAGGTGTGTCTTATCTCCAGCTCAGCTCCGCTTCCTGGGCGATGGTCCTACTCCCCGCCTTTGAAGATCTATTTGTTCAAGAACTAACGTCCTGATCAAACACAGGACTTCAGGAAATCCAGATTCATTTTAAATTTCACATCACGTGAGAACGTCTCGCATCGAAAGTATTCATTCCGGCGAGGATATTAAAACATCCACAAAAGCCTCAAACAAACACAATACCGACGAGAGAAATGATTAAAGCCTTTCGAGTTACTGAAATGATTGAAAGAATACCACATCTTCTCTGGCTCTGGCTTTTGTTTCTCGGTCAGCTACACAAACACACACACACGTACACACACAGGTCTGGTTACGGTGGATTAGATTACTTATGAGGATACGACGATCAAATCCTGCAGTGTTTTATAGCACTTCTTTGAAGCTGATATTGGATTACTGCGCGTCTGTGTGTGTGTGTGTACCTCTGAGGGATGTAGAACATGTGTTGAGGAGAGGGTTTGTGCAGCCGCCCGCCGTACACGGGCCACAGGCCGCTGAGGATCCTGAACAGGGAGCTCTTGCCGCAGCCGTTGGGTCCAGTGATCAGCAGGTGCATGCCCTCCTCCACCTGGAAGACAAGTTTATTCACCGCCCTGAAGCAGATCGCCGCCACAATCAATTATCTTGTCATACATGCACCAAACAGAGTAAGAGGAAATCACTCTGATGCTCCCAAAGCTGGAGCGATCAGAGGAGTACAGCAGCGTCACCTTGAAGTTGAGGCAGGACACCACCACGTCTCCGTTCGGCGTGATGATCGGGACGTTCTCGCACACGATGCCCTTATCCACATCGATCACCTCACCTGCAAGACGGAAGAGGAAAAACAGCGACAGATCAGTAAAAATAGATCAGCTGTGAGGATTATTCTCCTTCTGCGGAAGCATGAGCACAGACATGGAAGGGTTGCTTACAAAGCAGAGCATATAGGATTAAAAATATATATAAAACCCTTCTATAGCGCCTCATTTATCGCTCAGCTTAGCAGTATTCTCACATGAAAAGCCCTCCGGGGGAAGTGTCATGCATTGATTCCAATCTCTGGTATTGAGACTGTCGACTGTTAGTGCTGTAAGTTGGCGATCTTTAGCTGTAAATGTTCACAATTCGGCGTTGGGAGTGAGACTGCGGCCTGGAGTCAGAGTGCGGGAGGAGATGATGAAAAGACCGCAGTGTGACCAAGACGCTCCGAGCAAAACAATCACAGAAAGCACATGTTTTCTCCTGCAGCGTCCTGTAAATGTCTGCAGCTGAGACCAACTTACACTGGCTCTCTGTTGAATTACATTCGATAATAACATCACACTCCTCGCTTTTTTTTTTTTAAACCTCAGCCGAAGTCACTGACCTTCTAAACTGCTGTGTCCACTTAAAACTAGCATAGACTTGTCAAAGTTTGATTTAGAAAACCATAATAACATCAGCTGTTATTTTGCACACACTATCAAAAGTGTTTTATTCTTTTTATTTATCATTTTTTTCCCGCAGTGAGGGCGGCCTCACCCTTGATCTCCAGCGGTCCGTCGATGTGCATCTCGGGTTTGCTCTTCTTCTCCGTCGCCGCCGTGGCCGACAGCGACGAGCGCTTGTAGATGCCCTTCTGGACGTCCTCGAACACCACAAACATGTTGTGGACCCTCGCCGTGTAGCCCGCCAGCTCTGTGACCTGCCGGGACAAACACGCAGGTGGGGGGGTCAGAGGTCACGCGGGTGCATCGGCCCGCGATGTGGGTCACCGTCACGGCCGCCGGCTGATAAAAGTAACCGTGCGTGTGAGTGAGGTGCGGACGCGGCTTTCACACACACACACACACACACACACACACAATCGACACAAATACACACGCACGCCCGTGAGAAGGTTCATCTCTGATGAAAGAGTACATTAACATGACCCAAATGACTGTAACCACAGACTCAGCACAAACATACGTGCGCAGAATCCAGAGAGAGCCAAATGTTCACAGAGCGCTGGAGGTCGTTGCTCCGGCCCTCGGCGCAGCGCAGCGCCCCGCCGAGTGACACAGAGCGGCCTGTTGACACAGCTTCACCGTGTCAAACAACAAAACCTGGTTCTGAGAATCCACTGGGTCTGTACTTCAGGAGGTTTGCAGCATCAATATGAGGACTAAAGTGTCGCTGTGACACTTAATCCTGCACCGTGTGTGTGTGTCTGTGTGCAGGAGTGCCGCACGCAGCAGGTGCATCCTGGGAGGTTTCGCCTCGGCGAGTGTATTCCCGGAAACACGACACGTCAGGGTCAATGCACCATTTTCCACTTCATCCAGCGTTCAAATGAGAGACAGCGAGGGGGGAAAGTGGAGAGAGATGCAGAAGTGCTGGGCTGAGAGATCAACAGATGGCTAAGCCCTGGGAGAAGGAGCTCTGTGTGTGTACACACACACACTCGCACACAGAGGCGTCACAGCAGGCTGACCTATAAACGAGTGGCAGTGGGGCAGTAGATTCACTCTTCAGGAACACATGTTTTCTTTTTAATTCAACAAGCTAGAAGCAGTCGAAGGTCTTCACTGAACTAAAAAAAAAACACATCCAGGCACGTTACAAGCCGAGTCACATCACGGGTCCGTCTGATCACACGCGTAACAACGTGCACCCTCTGGTTCGAGAGGCAGAGTGTCTGGGGGCGTGCGCCGGGCACTCTGCCGCAGGAATGCGCTCCATCCCTGCCGCCTGTTCAATCACACGCGCTCGGCCGCTGCGTGCACGGGCTTGCCGCTCCGCATCGCAGCCACCGGGAAGCCAGCTGCTGAAGGCCGCGTCCTCCGAGGAGGCGCTTTACGACAATCTGCTGTGCGAGGCGCTCATGTTTTAGGAATAAGCCTTCCTGGTGGAGTGCAGTGACACAGCAGTCAGTCCACCCAGTTTCAGCTCCTGCTCTCTTCTCGACTTGCTAATTCCTCCTACAAACTCGGCAGATAATGCTCCCAGCCTGCAAACTGTATTCTGCAACAGGAATTACGCAGAGCTGGAACACATGGCACTGCACAGTGTGGCATGTGATCAAAACTGGAACCGCTGTCGTCCTGCAGTACAGATTCAACACAAATGTTGAAGCAGCCAAATCCTCTTACGGACCTCAAACTGCAGCCCGAGAGACAGAATGCATGAATGGGTCCGCCTTTTTTTCTTTTTTTTTTGTTTTGGATTAAAATGCAACAAGAGATCGGGGATTTGGCCCTTAATGAATGAGTCCTTTCATTCACTGATTTCTTTATTTGTTTTTTTTTTTTTTTTGAGCTGGAATTCCAAGTGGATGTGTAGATCCACAAGTGGAGACGCGACGTGCATGTGTCAGTCATCCCGAGGGCGCGCTCGTCCGACACCCACATTCACGCGTTCGGCCACTTGCGCGTCCAAATGCCGCCGGTGGAAATCCTCCAACTGTGCAGAAACTGGGGCTGCTTTATCTCTTTAAGAACAAACCGGGCTCTCGCTGCGGCCTTGTGTAACCGTCTTGCTCGCTGCCGCGCACAAACAACCTTCTTTACTCTTCACTTTTATCGGCATAAAACGGACAAGTCATAACAAGAAAATGGTCTTAGGTACTTCACGATTTAGGAGGTGTATATAACAGCCTACCACTGTGTCGCTTTGCTTTGTTCTGTCAGTTGTGAAGTACTTTGAATTATATTTAAATAAGTGGAAACGGCACTGGCTCTGTGGATTTTCACTTCCAGGTTCATTGGTGACTCTGAATTTCCTGTGTCTCTTGATATTTGCTAGTTCAAGATTGGGAGCCTGCCTGTGTGTAGTTTGCATGTTCTCCATGTGCAGAAGAGCTGGGGCTTTTAAAAAAAAAAAAAAAAAAAAAAAGAAGCTGGCACCTCTTTGTAGGAGGACATGATCCTCTCGATGGCGTCGGCTCCCGACGCCAGGAGGTTGCGGGCGGTGGTGAACGCCTCGGTCCTCTCGCTCACCATCACCTGCGTCTGTCCGTCGGCCGTTTCTGCGGGAGACACGACACAGGTGTGTGTTACGTGCGCGCTCTGTGGCGAGTAACCCGCGTTCTTTGAATGTCAAATAGTTACCCTGCAACTGTGGCAAAAAAAAAAAAAAATGACTCAACTGTAGCTTGTTTTTATAAAGTCATCAGGGAGGTGTGGGAAGCAGCAACTGTTTTCACATGCAAATGGGCTCTGGCTGCCATTAGTCTGTGAATTCACACGGTCGCTTTTCAGAATGAGACGCCTGGGAAGGAAAGCTCACCGTTGTCGGCGAAGCCGGTGGCCGTGATGATGGGCACGGCCACCATGACGAGGCCGCTGCCGCTCCACACGTACTTCATGAGGAACTGCTCGATCATGATGTACCAGAGACGCTTGGACAGGATCAGGTTCATCTGGTCCGCCAGAGCGCGGTAGCACTTCTGCAGCTGACACATCTCCACCTGCAAAGAGCAGCACGCTGTTTTAAAGGAGTTTTCGAAGCTTGGGTGACCCGCCGTACTCCTAAACTATACCTCTATGCCATTGTTCAGGCTTGATGCTTCTGCAATCAGCATTAACTTCTTGAGAACATTTCAATTTATTATCAAGATATTATAACATGAAGACCATATGGTCTGTTGCCACGATGGTCCTCACTGATAAATTCTTTTAACATGTGTGATCTACTGGAATAAAACTCAGTGAACAAGCTAAACAAACTACAGAGTCAAAATGAAGACTTATTAAACATAAATAAAAGAGGAAAGGTTAAATTTGCTTAACTTTAAGCAGTTGCTGTCATCCATCTACTGTGTAATATTGTAAATCATCAATGTTTTCATTCAAATCTGCTTTTTTCAGATGCAAATAATCAAGATTGCTTCTCTTATTAAAGCAAGTCTGTCTTCATTTTACTCAATAATCATTATCTTTACATAAATGAGACCCAGAAAAACAGTTTTGCTCTGAAGTTTTGACTCTACTTAAACACTGTGTACATAAACTAGTGCGAATATAGCCTCGTCAAAAATGCTGTGCTTGGGCAACTTGTAGCAAATAAGTAATTATAATGTCAGACTCATATATGAAATGTCAGTTGAAAAAATATAAATGTAAAACTGAACATTTTACCCAGATCTTCAAGTTTACTCAGATTTTAATTTTATTTTAAGATATGTCAAATGAAATATCGAAGAAAGTGATAATCATTTATCAAAATGTTTTAAATGTAAAAAAAAAAATCTTGAAATAATCTACAATAAGAGGGTTTACCAGTCCAGTTTCTAGTATTTTCATAAGTGAAGAATGAAAGGGTGATCATTAAGTTTGCCAACATTGTTATACTCAGACAAATCTTAGATAACCGCTGAGTAATGTTTTGGTAATGTGTAACTGACGTCTGTCATGTTCTAATTTTATTTTTATCACACTGTGCATCTTGTTGCTTTCATGCAGCACTCTTGTCACGCAACTTCTCTTTCATGCACCCTCTCCCCCCATGCATGCACTCCCTCTCTCATGCATGCACTCTCTCCCCCTGCATGCACTCCCTCTCCACTGCATCACCCCCTCTCCCGTGCATGCCAGCTTGCACCGTGCAT
Organism: Salarias fasciatus; assembly: GCF_902148845.1. Classification (NCBI taxonomy): domain Eukaryota; kingdom Metazoa; phylum Chordata; class Actinopteri; order Blenniiformes; family Blenniidae; genus Salarias; species Salarias fasciatus. The sequence goes on along the minus strand of NC_043761.1, from coordinate 7,308,113 downwards.
ACCTTGTGTCCTCTGTAGAAAGCTATTTCCTCCGCATTAGCAATGATCCTGGAGTGCACATATCGCAGGTAGCCCTTCCTGTGAGCCTCCTCGGCTACCAGCTTACCAAATTTGGGCGAGCACGCGCGCAGGACCTTAGCCGTGGCGAAGACCACCAGGCCGGCCAGCAGCGTGGGCCCGGTGGCGTTAGCCCCCCGGGATCTGGCCGTCTGGATCAGCGTGTAGGAGGTCAGCATCACATCCAGGATGGGCTTGGTGAGGTTGGAGTAGAGATGCGCCACCGACTGGGAGAACATCATGACATCCTCGGTGAGGGACTGGTCCGGGTTGGCCAGTCTCCCGTCCATGTTGCTGACTCTGTAGTAGGTCTGATCGGTGAAGTAGGTCCGGTAGGCATGGTTCACGAGCCGGGTGCGGAAGGCCAGAGCCAGCTTGCACTCCAGGTACCGGATGGCGCTGTTGACGAACGTGGCCGGGATGGCAATGAGGAGCCATTTGATCAGCTGGAAGACGAAGCGTTTGGGCTTCTTCTCCACGATGGTTTTCACGATCTTCCCGTCCAGGCTGGCCACGTAAATAGAGAGAAACGTCCTGGATATGAGCGCCACCGAGTGCAAGGAGAGCAAGCCGAGCTCCCTGGAAACCAGCTTGGGGAAGAGGATCTTGCCAAGTTCGAGGATCTGCCTGAAAAATTCCGCATTCACCCCGGGGGAAGCCTTCTTATGCTCCCCGGCGTGGATCCGAGGGTTCTCCGGAAACGCGGAGCCATTTTCGGCTCTGGCTCCCCGGCGGTTGCTCCCCTGCTCTGTGTTTTTGCGGAGCTGCTTGCAGATGATGGGGTACAGTGTTTTGACGCCGTACGCGGCAGCCGCAAGGAACACGGCTCGCTTCGCCGCGGCCGAGCGGTCCCATCTCACTTTGGACGCCGCATCGAGGATGTTGGACATCTTTCTCAAACGTTAGTGTTCCCCGCTGCAACACCCATCCCCCGCACCACGATCACCGCGACGACGACATTAGAACCCGATAGGAGCCTCCCGATGGCCGGATTGATGTGGAGAGACAGCCCGATACATGAACCGCTACATCCTGCTATTTTCTGAACCAGGGAAGCGCGAGAAAACTACGACACTTCCGGCTAGTGTTACCAAAATAAAAGTCAGAATCATATTCAGCTTTTAGTGTTATTATTAATTTTGGGATGTAACTTCCGGTAATCTTGTTGTATTCCAGTACACTTTATGCTTTTGATCCCTGCGTGATGCGTCTTTTTTCATTGGTCGCGCCCCCGGATTGGTTGCGTGACAGACGTAAACAAATTATGCACGACTGCACCGAACCGGACAGAACTTTATCCTCACTGTTGATTAAATAATCGCAAACAAAAGGAACCATGGGAGTAAAATAACACTGTAAAAAGAATAGGATACAAAATAATTAAAATTGTGTACTTATGACAATATAAATTATTATTATTATTATTATTATTATTGTTATTGTTATTGTTATTATTATTATTATTATTATTATTATTATTATTATTATTATTATTATTATTATATCCTTCATGCTGTATATTTTGTCTCACACCAAGTGTTGATTTATAGTTGAAAACCATACTTCGAAGTAACACTTCCTCTACTAGTTAGGCTTTTGATTTGATTTGACATCTGTCTTAATAAACAGTCTGCAGATGTGGTTAAACTTATATTGAAATTTTATGCAATAACTCTTGGTTTTTGCTTTTTAATATAAGAAATTGTAATATAGCCATTACGTCATCAAATCCATATTATTAAAACACTTCCATGTAAATTGTATTAGTCTAAGGAAGGAAATAATTTATAGATATCGAAATAGCAATATGAGTACATGCTGGGGGAAAAAATTAGAAAACAAAAGTGCACCTTTAATAAACGGAATTATTTCCATACATGAATATTGATTATGACAGTCACGTGACACCTGTCATGGACCTCGTGCCACTTCATTCAGGGAATTAGCATTAGCTACCATTTGCTACATAATTAGAACCAATGTTTTACACTTAAGCAAGAGCTGTTTACCAACCTCACTAAAACCACTTACACATCTTAACTTGTGCTTTTTAAACGTAGAATATGAACTGGGTCGGCGGTTCCAGGTAAGAGAAGCTAGAATGCGGATATTAATTGAATAAGTGACTAAGTGAAGCTAAATTAATGAGATATTAACGGTTATGACAGGAACCGCTTGGTGATAAAGAATGAAGCGAAGAGGCAAAGGGTGATATAAACTTTACTGTCACGACTTACCCATGAAATTATGTTTATTTTCTTGCTAAATGATACAGTTTTGTTGCAGGAATTCTTTGAGAGGAGGAAAATGCAACAGAAACTAAAGGAAATGGGCCTGCCAGTTTCCTCCGCTTCAGAGCCAGGCTCAGGCAGTATGGATTTGGTGACTTTGTTTATCGTCAACCAGATTGCTGCTAAAAAAGAAAATAAGGGTAAGATTATATTCGAGATTACAGTGGCTTCATAGAGAACCCATGCTTGTGTACTGTATATTCTTCTTTTGGAAGCAAATGCCATTTCGAAACGGTCTGCTTTATATCGTTCTTTTATAAACACATATGACAGTAGTCATCTAGATCAGGGGTGTCAGACATAAGGCCTACTGGACCAGGAGCAACTTGTAAAAGTTTCAAGAAAATATGGATTGTTTAAACATAAGAAGAGCAGACAAAAACACAACACTGAGGCCTAAGTTGAGATCAAACTAGCCTCAAAGCCTTGCTTTCAGGATAATGCAACAGCTATAGGAGAAGGTTTTTTTTTATTGTGACATTTCAGTATATTTTGCAACAGACTGTAGCACTAATTTAAGATTTGTGTTAAGACTAGTCATTTTTAGTAATAATTGTTTGGTTTTGTGAATATATAGGTATTTTCACTCTGTGCCACAATGTGTTGGACATCCCTGTACTAAATTGATATGCACTACATATATCCTAAAAAGATAGTCGAGGTGCTTCAAAAACATTAACCACAAACAGATGTACAGTAGACAGGAAACCCTACATCACTGCAGGACACCTCAAATCAAGTCTGATGCATAGAACTGTGTGTTCATCAGTGTACGCCTCCTCACTGTGGGAACTGATGCAAGTATAAAGCATGTCTTTTTATAGATCCTCCAAAACTGGCAGTTCTTGGCAGCTCCAAAGGAAGATCCAGGCATAAGGGAAACGGGCCTTTAGTTCTTCCAATGAGCCCCTGTTCTCCTTCACAGCTGAGTCTTGTTGAGAGTCAGCCTCTGTACAGGTACATCTGAGCTTGTGTGTGAGAATGATTTGGAAGATTCACTCACTCAGCACGATTTAACCCTTAATGTAACTTTTCCACTGCAAAATCAAGTATGGAAGGAGGCAGAAGAAGACAGACTGTTATTCCTCAAGCATTCAACCGTCGTCAGGTGAGTCACACTCTAACTCTTCTTACGTTTTCTATTGGACAAATGTTAAGCCTGACAATAACATTTCCGTTAAGCTGTCACCAGTAGTGGAGTCAGCTTTCTCAGACAACAGTGCATCGGACTACCTGCCACCCATAACTGACTCACACAGCCCCTTCTCCTCCACCTCCTCTGCCTCCTCTGGCCAAGGTTGTCTTATGAAATGTTTTCTAGAATAAAGTCTGACGAAATGCTTGCACATAATGTTTTTTTTTTTTTTTAACTTGCATAAGTAAGCCTTGTTGGATCACAAAATAAATCTGATCTCCTCAGGAATATTCCCCCTGCAGCTCAGTCTACAGAAGCAAAGCCAGACCCCGTTATCACACTACTCACCTCCACCCTGGGACAACTCAGGTGTACAGCAAACTCCGGTACTGAAAAGATTCCATCATTTTTCAGAGAATTAAAACACACTATTCGCTCAGTATAGGTGTCTAGTTATCAAATAGTCTTCTTTAAAAAAAAAATTGCATTTCATACTGATATGATACTATGCTTGGATTGAAAACTGATAGTGTCTGGTTCTTACAACTCATTCAGTGCAAACCAGGGTCAGACTGAACAGCCTGCTAACCTCTACACCACTGAACAGAATAGAAAATCGTCAATTGTGACATCCAAAAAAATTAAATAACAGTAATTTAAACTTTAAACTGCCAAAGGACTGTTTTCTGACAAAGTTTTTTTTATATGAGAATGTGAGTGTATTCCTAAAACTGTGCAACCTTCAGTGCTGAATGTGTTTTGTTAGTTTCAGCCTTTTTTGGAGCCCAGAGGGATGACTGGAGCATGGCCCCGTGAATCAAACACACCCTTCTTCCAGCTGCAGACCCCCGCGGTGGCACGGTCCCTCTTTGGAAATCCAGAGCCAGAGTGAGAGAAGGTTACACGTGTAGTGTGTTGTTTTCAATTTCTTTCACCAGTTAGTCATTTAGAATCTCCTGAAATGTGTTTTCACAGTAGGAGTGAGGACAGAGACTATGCAACACATGTCAACGCCTTCTCCGATACGGAGCCCATGTTGGACTTCATCCTGAACCAGTCCGTAACCAAACAGCAAGACGACATCTTCAGGGGCTTCCGTCATGAAGAGTATGAAGGAGAAGGTGAATACTGAGGGAGAGGAATCACAAAAAAGCTCCTTGTATTTTTCTAGTCTTTGCTAAATGTCACATTTTACTCCAGTTTCTCATTTTGAGAGCATGAAACCGAAAATACATCTCACAGACGAAACGTCAACCAGAACTTCAACGCCTCAGTGAGTTCTTGTAATCCAACACTTATCATGAAAAATGTGTTGAATTTCTCATAATGTTGTTTTCTTTCTCCCTGTTAGAATTGTGCCTGCTTCTCAGTGTGTGGGAGCAGAGGTTTGTTTGCTATTTACCACCACACAGTGGTACATTTAGGAATTGCAGTTGAATGAGTATTATTTTAAAGAGGAGACATAACAGAGTTGATATCATTTCATTGGCCTTGATGGGAGTGGATTTATACAGATACTGCTTCAATGTCATGTTTATGTAATTTTTTTTCTTATTATTTTCAGCTCTCCAACTGCACTGACATGAACTTGTGTACGTTTTTAAAACATTTGCAGTTAAATTACCCATTTATTGATCTGCTCAATTTGTAAAAAAATGTTTTGTTTTTTTTATCCCCCAGCATGCATTGGACCGGACGCTGACCACATGAATGACTGTGAACATTTGTCAATTCACTCCTGTCAGGGAGGTTACCTGAGCTCAGATTCAGCCGAGGTAAGTTTGTTTTTCATCCAACATACTGAGATTTTCCACCCGGTTCGTACACCTGTTCTTTCACATTTAATTTAACTGGTGACTCACTGTCAGGATTTTAATTAGGCTTTGATGATCACATGATCTTTCAGCGAACACCTGCCAGAAAACACATCTCCAGTTTATTAACACTTGCTTTAAAAAGGAACTGACACTGTAGTTGCACATTAAAGACCTTTGCTCTGGCATTGTTAAATAGCAATTATGAATTTTCCTCTTTGTGTATTAGGATGAAGAGTGTTGTTGTCCACATGTTCAGGACCAAGCTGCAAATATAAGCAGCACAGACAGTGGATCACTGGGAACTTCAAATCCAAGACACTCCCCGTTCAGCTCTTTGACCTCATTCACAAAACCCAGAGATCAACAAGTTACAAAGAGCATGGCTCATCCAGATCAAGCTCATGGGAAGAAAGACCAACAGACAGAATGCAGCACGGCTCGGATTTTGTCTCCTCGCCCTCTCGGTCAGCCTCAGAGCTCACAGATATGCAAATGCAAGAAAACATCCACTGAAATTCGAGATGCTGAAACCCAAACAGCGCACAGCCCCGCATCCGAGATGTGCAACGCTTCGACTCAGTGCAGCTTTATTACATCCCCCGGGCTGAGCTCGCATCTCCTGCCTGAACCGTGTCCAGCCACAGGGTGGCAGACCGACGCCGCTGCACAGACGAATCCAGTCACTCCTTCAGAAGACAGCAGGGGCGAGGGAAAGCAGACGCCCCGGAGGACTGGTTCCACATCAAGCAGCAGCTTTATCCAGAAATTCAATCCTCCCAACACTGGGAAAGTCATATTACAGGGACCCAAAAATCCATTTCTGCATGATCAGAGCAAAACTAATGGAAGAGGTATAACAATTATGTGAAACATGTCAAGTATCCATATATTAAAAGCTCTGTTACATTTTACTTCTGCTGCTGTGTTTCCTTTGTAGGGAATGGCAGCGTGGAGGGCAGAGATGAGAGCGGCCGAGAAGACAAGAACGACCTCCCTGATGGAGGGACAGAGGAGGTCACATCAGCCTCCAGAGCCAAACACTCGGCGGAGACCGAGACTCTTCGGGAAATCGCTGACATCCTGCTTTTGCTGAAGCAGAGGAAGAAGGACTGACTACCAGGGCGGGTGGAGAAGGCAAACAGGAAGTAAAAGACATAAGTTCTGCGACTGTTCTATTCCAGACTTTTTAAGTTTAAAGCACTAAAGCTCCTTGTTCTTAACGTCTTGATTCCTTCAAATAAAGCCCCAAGGCATGATTCAGATTCATTGGTTTATTTTTTTCACCATATACATAAGATTTCATGAAGATATTCATCTTTATATAATATAAACTCTAGCAAAACATTTACAGCTTGAACAATAATCAAATATACTATACAGCACTCCTTTTTTTCATTTTGTAGTTCTTCTTAAACGTTAGAAACACATAATTGATTCACATAGAAAATAAACCGCAACCGTTTCACCATAAGTACACATCAAACGTCCTCCAGCTGTGGTGGAGGACAGTGTTAACACAGGTGGATGTCAAGGGCCGAACACCACAGCATCCTCCACAAGGTGCAGCCTCAAACAATTACATTGAATATTTGGTCGACACAAGTTCCTTTCACGCAGTCTGTGTTGTGGACACGCTTAATCAGAGTGTGTTTTATCTGTAATAATACTTTCAGTACAAAACTAGTGTGGTTGTCGGACAGTACTTCCCGGACCAAAACAAACGAACAGTTTCAAAAAAGAAAAAAGAAAAAAAGTCGTCACATTTCGAATTATAGTTTCTTGATCAGAAATGACAGAATAGTGTTTTGCAAAGAATTGGTGGTATCTGACTTTTTGTGGCTGTTTCATGGGAATCAGCAGGTCGATTTTGGCCTTTGTGCGCGGATGACGGTTCTCATACAAACTGTGACACATAAATACCAAAATGATCGCAACATTGAATCCAAATAACTCAGAATTTGAATTAATTCATTGTGCCAGAGTATCCGCTGACTTGAGAGGAAATAAATCCTAATGATGGCGATTTTAAATCCATAGACATGGCCATTAGAAACCTGTTCAATAAGGACAGTAGCAGCCATTTTTGTTTTGTTACACAAAGTTGTCTACTCCCCAGTAGATTTTGCTACACAGACACCTACTCTGTATTTAACTACCAAGGTGTAATCTCACACGGTTTTACGATTTTACAGAACAACATAGCCAAATTACGCGAAAGCCTACTCCTCAACTTTGGACACTAGAACCACAGAAATGATATGCTCTGCTATTTGTACATAAGGCTATAGAGGAAGACTAAAATCAAAACATGTCAAATCATAGTTAAAAAAAAAAAAAAAGAAAAACAAAACATTACGTCACACGTGAAAAATTGCACATGTCAAATAAAAGAAAAAAGAAGACGCTGTGCAGACCTACAGGGAATGTGACTGAAAAAAATGGCCATTAGGCACCTTCACAATACACAGGCACTAATATTATCAAGTTCAAATAGAATAAAATACTCCAAAATGTCAATCATAAAACTAGGGTTTTTTTTCTTTTATTACTTTACAGCTACAGGTCAGACACACTGGGTTGCTTTTTGCCGGACGCCACATATACAGCCTATCCAGAGTTAAGTACGAGAAATGGGTCATGATGTGCACGTTTGTAACACTGGCTCATTGTGGAGGTGCTTTATTATCAGTATTATACTAAAACCACCTTGTTAGACGAATGTATGCAGCAGAATTGGTCTTAAACCACATAGAAAAAAAAAACCCAAATGCATTTCAACAAATAAATAAATAAACCTATAGTCCTTTCAGTGAGTTTGTTGTGACGGTAGGAATATACTCTGCATCTCTGCTGATTGCTTCTCATAAAAATATCACGAGTGACCACGAGCCGAGGACCAGACTGTGTGCTGTGCTGCACAACCCAAAAAACACTGAACTCTCCCCTGTGTCATGAAAAAGGCATAATGGTTCTCTCAGTCAACAAGTACTGGACTGATGTTGAGTAAAGTATAAATTACTGGTTGCAAACTGAGATTTAAAATTATCAATACTGAATCTTTATCAGGAAAATAAGACTGACATGACGCTTTGGGAAAGTTTCTATGCTATATAGACAATCCTGAAATTCATGGAGATCAATCCCCCATTGCGTTTTCTTAAACAATCATGCTTCCTAGGCAAGATCCCAGACTTATGGAATGAAATGTTTGTGGGAAAGTTGGAGAATTCATCTGCCGACTGAGGCAAGTCTGACACCACATCGGACGTCTGTTCACTTTCAATTCAGAGAAAAAATGCTAAAAGTTAAACATTCACACTCTTGCTGAAGTATTTTTGTAGATTGGGGTTTTCCTGAATTGGCTGACTTGAAAGTGAACTGACTCCTTGAACTGACCAAAGCAAAATGTCTTAAATTATAGATCTCAGCTTTAATGCGAGGGGAACCGGTCGCGCTCCAGATCACCGTGAACGTTTCAGTAACAGCGGAATCGAAACACCCTGAAGGAGGTCGTCAAAGCTCCAGCTCTGGCCTAGTCCACGTCCGACGCGTCGTTGTCTGACAGGTGGTAGTTTGAACCTTTGACCCGGATGTATTCGACCTGCCGGCCCTCGTCCGAATCCGTCGCGCCGCAGGAGCAAAGCTGGTTCTCGAACAACGCCTCGATCTCCTCCAGGCGCCGGCCCTTGGTTTCCGGCAGGCAGCCGTAGATGAAGGCGAATCCCATCAAGGCCAGGCTGGAGTAGAGGAAGAACGCTCCTGGAAGCACAGCGACGGAGAACGCACGGTCACCAAGGACGCCCGCCCACGGAGGAACAATGCCACAACTCTCCTCTTATAAATAACTTCGCCTGTTTTCATCCGCCGCCGAGAAAAGAAGTGCTTTTAGCGACAGCGGATCCCGCGGACGGCTGAGCGTGGACGAGGGCTGCCCACGCTCCGTCGAGGAGACGGAAGATGAAAATATTTAACAAAACGGATATATCACTTCTAAGAGTGTCACTCGCCGTGTGGTAAGCGTGGAGTACGAGGAGCACGCCCCTGCCGAAGTGCCAGAGCGGCGGGGGTTGAAGGGAAGACAGACGACTGCATAACACGACGCTAACACACGGGGAAATACGCATTCGCACAGCGACGGAGGTTTAATGGGATTTCCTGGCCTCTGTGGTCTCCATTTTCTCCTTGTCGAAGCACAGTGACATTTCTAAGTTATAGCTTACATGTTGCTAAGCTAAAGATCATTTCTATGACAACACCGCTGTGGGTATCATGACTGCTATGAACCGGATGATTGTGCGAACGACTCCGATTGATTATTAACCCGCTGCATCTCAGGACGCCTCCGCAATTATCCCCGATGGATCGATCCGCAGCCCCACCAAAGGTCAGTTCCTTCCTGTCTGCGCAGGAGCCTGCTGCCGGCTGACAGGAGAGGGTTAGACACCGACAATGCTTCAGGGCCACGGCCAGCTGGTACCTCCTCACTGGCCTTGACGTCAGAGGGCAGATGCATCATGTGTCGAGTCAAGAATAACTGGACTGAAGGAAGACTTGTGTAAAAAGCACTCTGTCGGACAGAGACACTAACCATAGTAGGTGAAGTACTGCGCCAGGTGGAGGAAGGTGAGGGACACCAGGATGTTGAAGGTCCAGTTGACGCCGGCAGCGTAGGCGTTCCCCGTGCTCCTCGCCCACAGAGGGTAGATCTCAGAGTTTATGGTCCATGGCATTGGACCCATGCCTGAGAGAGAGAACGGGAGAATGAGCTGTGAGCTTTGTGGCTTCCGAAGATTTCTCCCAGCCCCGATCTTGCCTTGCGTCTTGTCGACATGTGAGTGAGGATTTTGTTTGTTCAGCTCGGACAGATCTGCAATTCGAAGTCTAAAGGAGTTAAACACCAGAAAAGTGGCGAGCCAGGGTGAAGCGGGATTAGGCCGAATCCCCACAGTCTCGGTGAACACGGCCAGACAAGAAGATGACCCTGGCATACAAACCAGTTCCGAGGCAGTGAGGAGTGGAAACAGCCTTTGTGTTTTTCCTCTTACCTGGAGCAAACGCAGCCAGGTAGAGCACCAGACCCAGCAGGACCAGCCAGGAGTAGGAGGTGGGGCAGTAGTTGTAGGCCCAGTAGGTCTGCTCGTTCATCAGGGTGGAGTTGGAACACCTGGAGGAGCGACACGCAAGGTGGATTTCCTGCTCCGGCGCCGCCTGTGCGTGCACGGCACACACGCTGGCCGAGCATCCGGACTCACCTGCCCCACGCCGCATGCTCGGTAGAGGCCTTATTGACTGGAACGCAGGAGGAGGCCAGGAGCGCCGAGCCGTTCTCCCGGTAGCAGAAACCACAGCCGGGGTCCAGCATGCACAGCTCGCACAGCCTGCACGGCACAGCAACATCAAGTTCCTCACTCAGCTTCCATTACCGACTCTCTGACAGGTGGAACTTTCACAAGGACACACACGCTCTGTTCTTCCCCTGCTTTCTCATCGGGTTTGAATACATAATTATCAAAGCCACAAGATTTTTCTATTGATCAACAATGAGAGAAATCGGCATCCTGCTTCATGCACAAGTTCACGGACGGTGAGGCGGGACGTCCAGCCGGGCCCTCTGGACGCCGCCGCGGTCGCCGAGGGGATGTGTGGGCTCACACGGAGCGGAGTGAACTCAATGAAGCCATTCCAGTGTGGTGAAAGCACTCATCTCTTCAAATTACACCCCTTATTTGTGTGTGTGTGTACGTGCTGCGATAGTGTGTGGGTGCCGGGCGCCGAGTCCATTAGGCGCTGTTTGTCGTTATGATGAAAGACCGTGGTTGCGCCGGAGTTTCATCTTGTGTGTGTGCGTAAGTGAGAATAAATTGGGACATGGAGCATCTGATCTGTGTCTCCCAGCTCACTCAGGTTCACCCTCTCTCTCTCTCTCTCTTTCTCTCTCTCTCTCTGTTTGTCTTTTGTTGCTAACGGAAACAATGAAAAGTATCATAAAAGTCACACACAGGCGGACAATATTTACTCAGTTATTTCCGCGATAACTGTTTGTTTCACCAGTTAAATAGTAAACCAGGCAGAGGCAAAAGGGTGAGCACAAGGGCAAGCGTGGTGTGTATGACTCAGGTTAAGTGGAAAGATGTGCATTTGATAGGCAAGCAGAGGAGAAACAGAAAGCGTAAAGAGGAAGACGAAGGTATACTTAAGGTCAAACAGAGATAATTCTGAAAAATAACAACTTGAGATGAATGCATTAATAACATTTAATTAAGAATAAAACTGATTACATGAGGCATAACTTATTATTCACGAGATAGAATTGAAATATAAAGAAAACTGTAAGAGCTCAGTAAGACAAGGTGGTAGTTTGGTTGTGGTGAAAGTAAAGTAATCCCATTTCAAAGGTCAGCCTCTAAAACAAAGCTGACTTGTGGGTGTTGTGAAGTGGGAGCACCAGAGTTATGTAATGCTGAAAAGGTGACGTGCGGATTAACTGCTAATTGTTCACAAGAGGCTTGTAGTCCGGCTGCCGGTGCGAAAACCCTGAAATCTGTTTTAACGTAAATGTGTGAAAAACTGCAAGAAACTCTGCAGTTTCAAGTCCTTTTCGGCTGGTTTTATCCTCTGAAGATGCTCCGGACTGACACGCTGACACGGCAAAAACACTTTTCCCGAAGAACAGAAGTGCTCTAAGGTGGACCGTCGTTTTCTCATTCTGCATCGCTTCTTTTAAAAACTTTCGCTCTCCACTCCATTACTGCGTCTGCGGAAGCTTTATTAGCAAATGATGATTTTGCAGTCTGTGGCTTTTATCCGCACCTCTTCAGAAAACCATTAAAAAGTGAGTAATGGCCCTTCTCACCCCACAGAGGACACTGCATCTTCAGTGTAAAGCTGTGTTTGGACTGATCGTCAAACAAAGACTTGCACTTCTCACCTACCGAGTGGTTAATTGCGGCTTTTTATTAAGACTGTTAACTTAACAGACACGATAAACGGCTTTTATATGTTTACTCACTGGTACTTGGCGCAGGTGGAGTTGGTGGTTGCAGGGTCCAGGGGGTGAAAGGTCACAGGTGGGCTGTGCTGGGCCGATATCAGAAAACCGACGGCCAAGAGACTCAAGCTCACACACGTACCTGTTGAAAACAAGAATGAAAACACATCGTGAGCAAAAAAAACAAATGCTGATGCTGCTAACTGAACTCCTTCCTCCCTTCCTTCCTCTGTCCCACCTATCATGCTGCCCAGCGTGAGCTTCCGGCGGCCCACTCTCTCCACCAGCCACACCCCCAGGAGGGTGAACAGGAAGTTGGTGAAGGTGGTGAGGCCCGCCAGCCAGATCGCCAGCCGGTCGTCCCGCACGCCGGACATCTGCAGGATGGTGGCGCTGTAGTACCTGAGTCACGCGGAACAATAATCACATTCAAACCATTCCATGTTCCAATGAATACGTAGAGACAAGTCAAGAAAGTCATCGATTTAACGGGAAAACACTTTACCTTCAATCTCCGTCTCTCCACTCGAGGAGTAGCCTCTCATCCACACAATTAGTGATTGACTATAAATAGACGAGCACCTCTCAATTTCCCCGCTTCTTCCTCTTATACAACGTAATTGTGCTTGTATATCTGGCGCCGTGCTGCAACATGCAGGCAGATTACCTCCAATTATCACCAACAAGGCTCTGAACAGGCCGTGGTCAACAATACAGACACCTGCACGGAGGGGATTTCCAAGTTCACCTCTAACACACTGTCAGAAACGGGGATAATATGAGCCGGTGATGTGCACAATATGATGACTCATTTTCAGTGAGAATATGCATTATGTGCAAAGAAGGTAAAAGTGAAAGAAAAAGACAAAATGAAAAGTTTTCCATCAGTATCTGCTTCTCTACCTGCATCGACAACAACAACAAAAAAATTAGCATTCAGTGTTTTATCTCTTCTAAAGCATCATCATTTCTTCCCCGTGCTCGCTTTCAAAACAAAGACATTCAATTGAGGGATTTGCATAATAAAACGGAACTCTCCAGTCAGACAGAACGAGAGCAGAAACGGAAATGAGACGCTGTGAAACTCTAGAAACACACAGATGTACGGCGAGCGTGAGAAGATAAGGGCCGGAGATCGCCTCAATAGTAATCTTCAAACTTCAACGTGCACCAGAAAGTGCCTGAGCCTGACAGATACACACACACACACACACACACACGCATTTCTCCATGCACGAGATCAGGGTTGGTTTTGGAGCAGCAGCAGGAGCAAAAGTACTATTTCTGCTCTCAGCAGTGCAGCCCGCTGTGCTCCATCTCCAGACCTGCATCTCACTGATTACAGCACACACACACACTCACACACTCACACACACACACACACACACACACAATGTTCTGACTACAAAAACAACGGCCAATAACAGCCTGTACAAACGCTATTGTATTTCTTGATGCCCAGAGTACCATAAAGGTATGAAATGGTCATTGCATTTCTGAAGGAGTAAACTTTAAAAGCACCCGACGGGAGCTCAGATGGCAAACGGGAGCGAGCCGGCTGGTTCTTCGCTCCCCGACTATCAATCTAATGCAGTCTTAGTTTACAAATGGATTTTTTTTTTTTTTACTATGATTACGATTTTGTTGCACCTTCTCCACTTGTAAACCTGCAAAGAGTCACAATATGTTTCTCACCCTGTCATCTTGCAGCATTTTAAGAAAAATAGCTCATTTCAAAACCGAACCTTCGTGCCAGAAATCAATGTGTGAAAAAGCGGCCACGATTATTTCACAGCAGGCTCAGCAGTGTCACTTAAATTCCCCCCTAAAGGAGAATACATCATCTTAAAGGGTGCACACAGAACGCCGTGGCACAGAAAGTGCTCTGTATTTATTTTAAAGCATCATTAAAAATCTCTGGAAAGGCACATTGTTCAAGTCAGTTTTATTTTTATGTGCATGCTGGGGATGGAAAGTGACTTTTGTGACTATTTTTCATCACATTTCTTGCAAACTTATAAAGCTGGCAATCACAGAATGCATTAATCAACAGTTCCAGCAAAAACTGATTAGAGAATCCTCAAAATAGACGATTTGTTTTAACCTGAAAATACAAAAAAAATAAATCATACCTTAAATAATAATACATATAGAGTGTGGGGAAGTCCAATCCAGTATATGAGCTGTGAAATTATTCCACATGACAGCAGCACTGCATTGAGAAATGCTTCCTAGTTAATGTTTTCCAGCTACAAATCATGAAATATGTGTGAATTTTTTGAGTTTGCTTCCTAACACATTGTATTATAAATGACTAATGGTGTTTACTTTAGAAAAGGTAAAAGACCCAAGGTTGAAATTGCTCATTTTCTGCAGTACAATAGGTTCAGAAGCCCCTTCCCTTCCTTTATCAATTTGACACATTTGCAATATAAATGCAAAAAAAAAAATGCCTTTTTATCACATAGAAATGCAAAAGCTGCAACTTCCTTTCTCGCAGGAGCTTATCACCACAATATTACTGACATACTTTGTGTTTTGTGTTCCATCTGCAGTGCTGCCAGTTTGATTATTTCTGCAAATGCGGCTGATTGAAAGTGACATCTCTGACGCTGAAACATGGACTCATCACCGACTACTGGCAGGATATTCCACCCAGGACATGAATTAAACTATTCTCCCAGGGGCTTTCCTGAGTACAGAAAGTGTCACGTTTAAATTGATATATTTATTTTAACCATTCATGCATTCCAACTTAATCTATGAACAGCCTCGCCAGCCTTTGAGAAACATCCAGCAGCAGGAGGGAAAATAGAAAGGGCCAGTCAGTGAGTAGCCATAATTCTGCACCGAAGGGAAACTCCTGGCTTTAATAAGAGGCTGCCAGCTGGATTTTGCTCCAATTACCTGCAACCCGAGAAGCTGCAGTGCAAAAAACCTCAAAGTCGGAATGACCACACAAAGAAATGAACGAGAATGAGAAAAGCAGAAGACGCCATGATGAAATATTTATAAAGAAATAGTTGATAAAAAACAAGCAGGAAGCTCTTCCGGGAGGTAAAAGTAGAGCTATGAAGTTGCATTAAGGACAAGGATGGCCATGAGCCACAGCTGTTTCCAGTTGGTGTCCTTCACGACACTGTGTAGATGATAAATCCATATTCTCAGTGTACATACATAACAAGCTTTTCTATAAATAAATACTCAATTCTTGGTTAGATTACTGTATTCATGCCCTAAAGGCCCATCCGGAGACAGAACTGGTGAAAGCAAAGACAGAGAAAAGTGTAAAAGTAAGGAGAAAAAGCAAAAGGAAAACAGGTGATAGTGCGTTTCCTCTGGGATGGAAGCAAATGGGTTTAAAAGACAATGCAACGCAAAGATGCAGAAAAATGTGTTAAGTTTATCATACGACAGACTTCACCACACAGATTTCATGAACTTGGGTAACTCTGGCTGCACAACGTCGCTCTTCGCTGCATCAGATCCTGTTGAAGTTCTACTGGTTATTAGCAGCTGCAGCATCGCTGGCAGCAGTCACAGCGAGTCGTGGTGATGTTCATGTTTCTGAACCGTTTAAAAGACGAACTCCAGAATATTCATCTGTTGTTTAGAGAAGGACAAAATCACTGTCTTTCAGGGTGCAGATGAGAAAATCTTCTCAATTACAATATTTTACAGGCAAAGCCAAACGACCACTAACGATTTGTTTTCTGTAAAGATAAAACTGTCAACAATGACGCCAAACTCTCACAGAGAAGAGATCCATCTTTTTTTTTTTCTTTTCAGGCCATCAAACAATTTTATTTTGTGGAAAACGAGTAATTAATTCTGAGAATAAAGGCTGATACCCAGAGCCATTTGTAGCCAAGAGCCTGAAGAAAAAGCCGTCTTATCCAGTTTGCTATCATTATTCGCAGCCAGTAACGATACGAGCAAAGGTTAGAGCTCTGCTAATATTCTATAATCACCTGATTATGGCAAAGTCATTTTAATGCGATTATGTCTCCGTGTTGCATCGTGCAAACACAAACTGGAAGCAGCACGAGCGCTGGCAGCCAGTTAAGACAAACAAACACACACACACACACGCACACACACACACACACACACACACACACACACACACACACACACACACACACACATGCACACGCGTCCCCCCGGTTTTTACATAAGAGACCCTGTGGAGCGCCGGTGCAAAGAAAACAAGGGAAGGTGTGATCTGGCCCTGACCCCAGTCTGAAAATGGAAACACGGATCCACACTGCTGTCATGGTTCGATTCCAAACCTCTCAGTCAGCACGTTAAAGGAGAGTGACAACACACACACACACACACACACATACACACACACACTTGTGCAGATAGACAGATGCTGCAGGAAGCAGAGAAATAAGTGAAACATAGCAAGGAGGCGGAGACAGAGACAGCCCCGGGGAGCAAACGGGTGAAGGAGAGAGTGGCAGGTGGAGGGAAGAAGACACACACACACACACACACACACACACACACACACACACACACACACACACACACCGACTAATTTCACACTTACTTTTATGCATCTATTTCAGTTCTTCCACCATATTTCACCACCCTGTCAGGGAGTCATTTACACATATCACGTGCTAAAATTGAAAGAGTAAACCGAGCCTCTAACAATGTAGTCGAGTCAAAAATGTCTGGTCTGTTGCTGTCAGTGAAACGAGAAACATCCTGAAGAAACAGGAGATGACAGTGTGAATGGAAACAGGCTCGGCCGCTGTGTCTTGACTCCTGCTGGACCAGTCCTGACCGCTCCTCGTCCATTCAGCGAGGCTGTCGGTGGACGACGCCTCTGAGGCACGGCTGACATTTTCTGAGACGTTACAGGACAGTCTTGGCTGATTTTTAGGAGTGCGTACCATGTGGGCTTAAAGGACAACACTGATGGTTGAATTCAACATGTCTTATCATTCGATTCGATTTCTACAAACAAATTTTCATGACGTAAATCTACAGTCATGAGGCAACAGTCAACAACATTGAGCACACACAGAAAAATGTGTGTGCTCTTAAATTATATTAAGCCGTGTTGTTGATTCCCAGATGCAGACAAATCAGTCATTCCGATGGTTTCCTGCAGGTTCTGTCCCTCCACTTTGCACTGAGCGAAGTGGAAACTAAAAGCCTTGTTGCTCCCTGGCAGAAAGCCATCAGATCCTCAGCAGGTGGTAATTCACATACATTCACATCATGACTGGAAGAGTGTATTAAATCGTGAAAAACGTGAGACGCGGCCGCTTTTCCTGACACTTTAATTTGCGTTTTCACGATAATGTGCTGAATCTCACAGTGTGTGCACTTCTGATGTCGGAGAGGCAACTCCGGTTTACCTCCGTGTGGAGCCTGCATGTTCTGCCTGTGCTTGTTTGGATGTGTGTGACGAGAGACGGCAGAGGTTATTTTCCTTGGGCGAGAACACGCTAACAGACTGCTCCTTATTGACAGAGCGCTGATCTAATTATGGAACCTAATAGTATGGATTTCAAGGCAGTTGAAGGCAGAGGAAAGGGTCAACTGTAAGGCAGCAGTCAAGTAGGAAGATGGAGAGCGTGTGTGTGTGTGTGTGTGTGTGTGTGTGTGTGTGTGTGTGTGTGTGTGTAAGAGATGAGGTGTTACAGCAAACAGGAGGAGGCATGAGAAAGAAAGAAGAGCAGGAAGTAAGTGAGAAAAGGACTGAAAGGCGAGAAAAAGAATGAATGAGGGGAAAAAAAGACAAGGAAACATGTGGGTGTGAAGACATAAACAAGTGGACAGGCAGGACGACAGAGAGAGAGAGAGAGAGAGAGAGAGAGAGAGAGAGAGAGAGAGAGAGAGAGAGAGAGAGAGAGAGGAGGGAGGAACAGAAATGCTCCGGGGAACTGGCCTATTTTTCAAACAAATGCATACGAACACTCTGCGTCACAGCGACGCTCCGGAACAGAGGAGTCTCGGTCCAAACCGGCGCGCTGCAGATTGTGAACACACACACACAGACACAGACACACACACACACGCACACACACACACACACACACACTTGCGAGTCTGCACCTTCTACCTGGTTCCGTGCGGGCTTGCGGCGGCGTGTTGACAGCGCCGACCTTTGGGTGACTCGGAGTGATGGCGAGCTATCATGGCTGATTAGGCGCACCCTACACTTCTATCGAACCCGCCGCTGCAGGGGGGGAGGAAAGGTGCGACGTTTAATAACTGTGAATAAAGGTCAGTCAGAAGAATGAAAATGTATATCCGTACAGTGTTTAGGGAGGTGACAGTTTTTTAGAGAAGTTCTGGTTTAATGATCAGTGAATTTGGAAGTCTGATCTAAGTCTCACCAGAGAAGTGAACAAAGTCTTTATTAAAACACACTTTTACACAGCAACAATAGCTGCAGGCTGCACATAAAGACAGAGTACTTATGTCAAATTAAGTTTTTACCTCCAACGAAAGGAGTCAAAACAAACGTCCATGTCCTGTGAAGCGGGACTCATCCTCCCGGAGCTTACAAACCTTTCCTCTAAGATTACTATATAGTGTGAGAGCAGATCCTCTTAATTAACTGCTGCTGACAGAAGCTGCCATTTAAAGCGCAGTCCTGCTGATCGGAAGACAGTGTGCTGCTTTTCTACGCTTGAAATCACACCGCAATTCATTTTGAACGCTTCCAAGCGAAACGCTGCGATTGCGCATTCGCACCGTGTTCTTCTGCACATGTGCAGGTAAAAACCAGCAGAAACACCTGTCAGTCAGATGCTAAATTCTGCTTTTGTACGATGTGTGGATTTCTGGATCACATAAAAGTGCAATGGTGTATTGTTCATCCTGTGAATGACGGTGTACTGGCGGAACAGGCATCGCCGTGCTGTGAGGAGCGTGTCAGCCTGCTGCGTTTCTCTACGTGTTTGATTGGAGGGAAAATTACAATATTTCTCATTAAGGAGGGTCTGGCCGCGAATCCGTGGGAGACCGTGGAAGAGGCTGGCGTGATTAAGCAGCTCATGAATGCTTGACAACATAGAAACACGTACAGCACGCCGAGGGGGGGGGGGGGGGGGAAATCTCGTTTTATTCTGGGATTGTGTCGTGTGAAAAAAAAAACAAAAAACACAAGTCCAGGACAGAACGTGTGCTCCGCCAGCAGAGTGGACACGTAGAAACTGGGTTTTCGTGACATTTCCAACATGACATTTGTCCGTGGGACCATCTGTGAGAGCCAACTGGCCTGCGTCAACAATGTGATGAAACAAACTGGCCACTGAGAGGCTTCGCATGCTACATATCCATATATCAGCTCCAGTCAGGCACACTGTTCGGATTTTAAAAAGAATGGATGAATAAATTAATTCAGTTAGCTCACCAGCTGTACCTTGGTAAGAAATAACACAACTTGTTGTATTTTCCAACAAATAAACAACGTCTATGTACATAAATGTTTTAAATATCCTGTTAGATTAAGAACAGAAAATTTATTGTTGTGTACATTTTAATGCCCGAGCTTTTAATCAGGAACTCTAAAGTAGCACTGCGACGGTAATTTCCTTTTCACACTTTGTCATCTGCTGGATGTGTAAAGAGCTTTTTTGCTTCTACAGTAAGCGTGCATTAGCCGCAGCTCTGCTCGGCTGTGCAGACACGATACGACTTCTCAGGAACTGTAAGAGTCTTTTCAGACGACCTGTTACACAACGAACTGAAGAAATGCTTCTTTTTTCTTTTTTTTTTTTTTTTACCCGGCTCAGTATTTCTTATTCGTCTTTCTCTGTCTGCTCTTGTAAATCCATCTTCGCCTCCTTCACCTGTCATCTGCCTTGATCCCCCCTTCGTCCCCCCAATAGCTCATCATAGTCACTGTCGTCGTCTCCTCTTCTGTTTCACTCGTTTCCTTTTTCCCTCTGCTCTTCGGCCCGATCCATCTTCTGTCCCCCACTGCTCTGTCAACACACACACATTCACACACACACGAGCTTCCACCAGTCCACGGTGACCTTTCCATGTGAGATTATATGGCTAATTGAATCAAAATGATCCAAACGGCTAATGGGAAAGGATGATATCTAATTTGACCCACTGCTGGATCACATTATTCCACCAACAGAGGCCGGCTTTCGAAAGGAAAAGAAACTCAATGGCAGTGGACGTCCAGTGTAATCCATGTAATCCACGCGGACAAACATCCATCCCTTCGTCTACTGGCAGACGGCGGAGCGGGGAATTCATTCGCACGCAGGCAGAAAAACAAACAGACCGGACACACCTCCTGACACAACTCCTTTTTTCCACCGAGATGTGTTATTGACAAATGCATCTCTCATCACACAGCCTTCTCCGGTGTGTCAGTGTGTGTGTGTGTGTGTGTGTGTGATATGAAGGGACAGGGAGGTTATTCCTATAATAACCGCAGTCCAGAGAGAGGCCAGCTGACACACAGGTTCAAATCAACCTGCTGCAAAAATAGCGTCGACTGCCCGACGGTGTGCATGCGCTCACATTCCATGTTCCTTTGCCTTCGCATTGTGTGGAGTTTGCATGTTCTCCACAAGCTGAGGAAGCACCTGGACAGGTAGCAATCAAGTGCAACATGGCGAGCTCGAAGGTGGGTGGTTTGATTTCAAACTAAATTTATAACACTGAAGAAAGGCTGGCGTGACTTTAATTACAGAATATATGTGACTAATTTTCAGGAGTTACTGGTGGCGAAGTTCCCGGGTTTTTTTCTCAAAAAGCTCATTAAAAGCCCTGAAACGCAAAAATAACAATCAAAATGCTGCCAGATCCATGATATATTGGATAAAAGCATCATACTATAAAGGAGAGTCAATTTCAGAGTTGATTTTGAAATAAGAACACATTTTTTTTAATACATCCTTAAATTATGACACTGGAAGCCTGTCCGCTAGCAAATAGAAAGTAATTTTCTCACAGTTATTTTTGTGTGTTGGATAGGACATTAATTATGCAACATAACAACAAGCGTCCTTTCTCCCGGAGCAGCTGTGTGGGCTCGGCCGAAATATGTCCTCAGATTGAGCGCTGGCTCGGCGCGTCGCTCGAGAGGCGCCGCTCTGCCAAGAGTTTGGATGAAGTTCATCCGACGGAGTTCGCCTGCATAAATCACGGTCATTAGACGGAACGGTGTCGGCACAGAACACCTCATTTGCATTCACGGATGTGATGTGGATCCGCACCAAGTGCATTGTGTAAGCAAGCGTGCGGAGGAACAAGCAGTGATTATTCAACCTGTGTCTCCGAGGGAGCGAGCTGTGGGTGATGACTGCAATATGCATTCTACTAATAGGACCGTCTTTTATTTTCATGACAAGCACATGCTCTCATGAGCTGGAAGAGAGTCATGTTGGGTATTAATGAACAGAAAAAAGTCCATTTTATCCTCTTGACAGTCTCCTGTTTCCTGTGTGTTTACTTCTCGTTGCCAGCTGAGGTCAAATTTGATTCACCAAAGACAATCAACAAATACAGAATTGAAAACCTTGAAATAGAAGCTGTTTTCACACGAGATATAGAATCTGTAGTCATGACCTGCACCTGCCTGATCACCCGATCTTGTTCAGAGTAGGTTTATGTGAATGGAATAAGATTACTGCAAAACAGTCAAACTCAATAAAGTGTGAAAGAGAATGCATACAGAATTTATAGGCTAAAAATGTATGGTTTTGATACATTTTTGTGGTTTTCAATAGACTCCATTACATATTAATGCACATAAAAACGCCTCTTTATACTGACTGAACGCTCTGGGGTTGAAAGTTTCATAGTGTACATATTTTAATGATAGTTAAATTGACCTTAAGCATATTTTCCTTGAAAGTTCAATTCCAGGATTGCTGGAGGGAAGACCCGAAATGGACATCATGCAAATAAGGACTTAAATATATCCTTTGTGTGAATATTTGACCGAGAAAAAGGAGAAAAAAAAAAAGAGAAGAAGAAAGCTGCAAAGTCCATCGGCCCTTTTCTGTCAAGTTCCTAACTTGAGAGAGAAGACTGTTAGAGCAGAGTGACAGCCAATATGTGCTTTTCTAGTTCAGTTTGCAATTTTTTCGCTTGTTTTTTTTTTTTTTTTTTTTTTTGCCTGTCTGCCAGCTTTTCTCGCTGCCCTTTTTCCTTCTCCCTTCGTGCCAGCCTGGTGGTTTAATCAGGAAAGCAGCTGGGGACAGGCAGAGAGAGTGGCTCGTCTCTAAGCCCGGCTGATTTACCGGCCGCTCACACCTCCTTTATGTCTTCCCGGCTATTAGGGCGAGCCTGGCAGCTCACTGTGGAAAAGCGGGGCGGTCAGGTATCCACAGGCAGGGCTCTGCCACGATAACACAGAACTCCCAGACGGACATGAAAGACATGCTGGAGGTAAACCTGGTGTGCTGCAACGCATGCAAGATATCAGCTCTTAAAGCATTGATTGATATTTTACATATTTGCATTATATTGGACGTGAAAGGACGACTGTTGTCATGGTAACAGCTGCAGTTTCCCCCATTGTTCCTCACCTGTCATGCAGCCTGGTTTAGTGATAGATACATAGATAGATTTTTATTTCGGTCATGAGCACAACAAACAAACAAAAAAAATAATAATAATAATAGCAAGCAAGACATGTACGTATATACAAATACACACACAACTACATACACATATACAAATATATACATATATATGCACATATATATACATACATATGTACATATGCATGTACATACATGGTTAACATATTGTTTGACCGAAAAGGTTTAGGGCTGAAGCCAAAGCTTATTTTGCCCACCTTTACCCTGCCGCTGTACGAGAAGAGAAAAAAACCCCAAAAAAACCATTATATAGAAGTCGAACCAAAGACAACAAGACAACAGTCCAAATAGAAGATAACAAAGGGAGTGATATATTTTCCATTTTTTCCTATCCATTATTGCTTTTAATTTCTTCCTATCCTTTTTATTCTACTCTCTCTTCCATTATTATTTTCCCCTTCCTTTCCTTATCCTCTTTTTCCGTCCAATTTTTCCTCCTTTTTCTTTCATTCTCCCCCTTGCTGAGGCCGCTAAAAATAATACTCAAAGTAAATGATAAACTGAAATAAACAAAAAACAAAACAAACAAAATAATTAATTAATGATTAGTAAAAAGAAAAAAGAGAGAGAAAGAAAAGAGAAGAAAAAAGTTTAGCTTGGTTGAGTTATGCAGGGTATGTGTTGTTGGGTTTGTTTGCTATTTCAAAGTAATGCATTTGTCAATAACCCTTGTTTTGTATAATTTTATTCAAAGACGAGTGTCCAACATCGTTCACTGTAAAATGCAGGGCAACTCAGATTATCTAGGATTTGGTGCATGCAAAAATAACTTTTTTTTATTCTGTATGCATTATTCTTTGAGATACTCTTTTCGCTATAAAGTCATTTCTTTTCATTCTATCCACGGCGAGTTTGTTGAGGACATAAAGAAAAGTCCCTCCAGAACTGCCACCTTATCGTGGTGGGGAGTTTGAGAGCCTGCATGATCCCAGGAGCCCTATCCCAATCATTTACAGAGTGAGATCAGCTCATAAATACCTTTTTTGTGTCTGTTCGTCCAGCGCCTGGCTCCCAGCTTTTAGCATCGTAGTTAGCTTAGCTCAACTACGGCAGGTGAAGAGGAGACAGAGCCAGACTGAGAAAGTGGACAAAATACTTGTCTCGGCTTACGGGCCGAACAGCAGTGCAGAGTACCCGGCCTTCTTGGAGTCCCTGGGAGGGGTGCTGGACAGTGCTCCGACTGGGGACTCCATTGTTCTACTGGGGGACTTCAATGCCCACGTGGGCAGTGACAGTGAGACCTGGACCTGGAAGGGGGTGACTGGATCGCACAGCCTCCCCGATCTGAACCCGAGTGGTGTTTTGTTATTGGACTTCTGTGCTAGTCACAGTTTGTCCATAACAAACACCATGTTCGAGCACAGGGGTGTCCATAAGTGCACTTGGCACCAGGACACCCTAGGTCAGAGGTCGATGGTCGACTTTGTTGTCTTGTCATCTGACCTCCGGCCGCCTGTTTTGGACACTCGGGTGAAGAGAGGGGCAGAGCTGTCGACCGATCACCACCTGGTGGTGAGTTGGATTCGCTGGCAGAGGGGGAAACCGGACAGACTTGGCAGACCCAAACGTGTTGTGAGGGTCTGCTGGGAGCATTTGGCGGAACCCTCTGTCAGCAGGGTTTTCAACTCCCACCTCCGGGAGAGCTTCTCTCATGTCCCGAGGGAGGCTGGGGACATTGAGTCAGAGTGGACCATGTTCTCTACCTCCATTGTCGAAGCAGCTGCTCGGAGCTGTGGTCGTAAGGTCTCCGGTGCCTGTCGTGGCGGCAACCCCCGAACCCAGTGGTGGACACTGGAAGTAAGTGCTGCCGTCAAGCTGAAGAAGGAGTCCCATCGAGCCTTGTTTGCTCATGGGACCCCAGAAGCAGCTGACAGGTACCGGCAGGCCAAGCGAACTGCAGCCCGAGTGGTTGTGGAGGCAAAAATTCGGGTCTGGGAGGAGTTCGGGGAGGCCATTGAGGAGGACTATCGGTCGGCCTCGAAGAAATTCTGGCAAACCGTCCTGCGCCTCAGGAGGGGAAAGCAGGTCTCCGCCAACACTGTTTACAGTGGAGGTGGGGAGCTGCTGACCTCGACTGGGGATATTGTTGGACGGTGGAAGGAATACTTTGAGGACCTCCTCAATCCCGTCGCCACGTCTTCCGTGGAGGAAGCAGAGGCTGAGGTCTCAGAGGTGGACTCGTCCATCACCCAAGCTGAGGTCACCGAGGTGGTCAGTAAGCTCCTTGGTGGCAAGGGACCGGGGGTGGACGAGATTCGCCCTAAGTATCTTAAGTCTCTGGATGTGCAGGGACTGTCTTGGTTGACACGTCTCTGCAACATCGCGTGGCGGTTGGGGACAGTGCCTCTGGATTGGCAGACTGGGGTGGTGGTCCCCCTGTTTAGAAAGGGGGACCGGAGGGTGTGCTCCAACTATAGGGGGATCACACTCCTCAGCCTCCCTGGGAACGTCTATTCCAGGGTACTGGAGAGGAGGATTCGACCGATAGCCGAACCTCAGATTCAGGAGGAACAATGCGGTTTTCGTCCTGGTTGTGGAACAGTGGACCAGCTCTGTACCCTCCATAGGGTGCTTGAGGGTTCGTGGGAGTTCGCCCAACCAGTCCACATTTGTTTTGTGGACTTGGAGAACGCATTCGACCGCGTCTCTCGTGGTGTCTTGTGGGGGGTGCTCCGGGAATACGGAGTCCGGGGCCCCTTGTTAAGGGCCGTCCAGTCTCTGTATGACCGGAGTAGGAGTCTGGTCTTCATTGCCGGCAGTAAGTTGGACCTGTTCCCGGTGCATGTTGGACTCCAGCAGGGCTACCCTTTGTCACCGGTTCTGTTTATAATCTTTACGGACTGAATTTCTAGGTGCAGCCAGGGGCCGGAGGGGGTCCGGTTCGGGAACCACAGGATTTCATCTCTGCTTTTTGCAGATGATGTTGTCCTGTTGGCTTCATCGAACCCGGACCTACAGCATGCACTGGGGCGGTTTGCAGCCGAGTGTGAAGCGACAGGGATGAGGATCAGCACCTCCAAATCCGAGGCCATGGTCCTCGACTGGAAGAAGGTGGCTTGCCCCCATGTCTCTCGGCTGGCCTTGGAACGTCTTGGGATCCTCCCAGAGGAGCTGGAGGAAGTGTCTGGGGACAGGAAAGTTTGGGCATCCCTGCTGAGACTGCTGACCCCACGACCCGGCCCCGGATAAGCGGTAGAAAATGGATGGATGGAAAGAAAAGTGCTCGAGTCATTTCATTAAGCACAAATAAATGATTTTCTTTCCTCTTTTTTGTTTTAAACTGACACACTGTACACAACACTAGATATTAAATGAAGCGTGACATTAGAAAGCCAAACGCCTATTATTTTCTTTGTCAAAGTTTTTCACCTTTGTCATTATTTTACAGCAGATCTGTCACCACTTCACGTCATTTATTCAAAACTGCACAGTGTGCTAATGCGTTCATGTTCTTGTGCTCGTACGCGGGGAGCAATTAGTAAATTAATCAAGGGGTGGAAGGGGTTGGTGCATCTTTTACCAGGTGCTAAATTATCCAAACTGAAAGTTTAATTAGCAAAGAATGAAATCAAATAATCCAAAAGAAAGATACTGTACTGTGTAAACCATGCATGACAGGTACAACAGGTGCAAGTTATAAAATGAATATTCATCCATCCATGCAGGAAAATGCATGTTTTTGCATGAAAGTTTTGTGAGCAGAAGCCTGTTGATGATACGTTCATCATTTTCACTTGTCTTTTTAACTTCACATTTTGTGAAGTCGCGTTCCTCAGTCTGTCTGATGAAAGACATCCCCGTCTGGCAGGGAGCTTCCACACATTATTTTATGTTCCTCGACATAATTACGTCTTCCAGGCGTGAGATGATTACAAGTCAGAAATCTGCAATTATAATAATTGTGACAGGATGTGAACCTGCAGCACTATGTGGGTGAGCGACGGCTGACTTTTTCCTCACCTGATAAGAAAGAGCAATTTCTTCGCTTATCGTTGTTTATAGCATAAGTTCTTTAAACAATGACCAGCAGTTTTTTTTTGTTGTTGTTTTTTTTTTATACATCTCCACCTTGTGGCCAAAAGCACAATTTCTATCAAAAGAAGCGTAAACACTGGGTGCAAACGTGTCCTTCTTGACACAGATAAAGTGGCAGGCAGACCTTTTCGGGGAGGCTGCTAGACTGACAGATACATAAGTCAGAGAGACGGAGAGGTGGATCGGGACGAAGCAGTGACAGATTGAGTTTGTCCCCTCTGCGGTTCACAGTGTTGACAAGTGAATATGAAGATAAATATGCAGGACAGGCAGACAGTCAATAAGCAGTCATTCGGTCAGAAACACACAGATTAGTGGCACAGAAAGAGTTTCTCTTCATCTTCTCACATCCACGCACACGCGAATGACCTTTGGCCCCGAGTGTGCACTCAGTCCATACTGTCGCACGCCGTGCGTCGAATCCACACACGCTCACGCACACGCACCCGTGCACGCACACACTCATCCCACTGCTCTCACCTCCGACGGTTGCCAGGCAACAGCACATACCCGCAGATTGTTTACAGAGCCTTGTAATATAGTTCATCTCAGAGGGGAGGTGAGGCACAGGCGGATCACGCAACGGAGAGACACAAAGGATGGAAAGGGGAGAAGAGGTGGTCCGTCCCCCCACAGCCAAGCGGGCAGTAATGTGACGGGGTGGGGGGGGGGGCATTGTTCCCCAGTGTGCGATGAAAGAAATGCTTTCTGATTTAATACTGCCGCTGGAGCAAATGCACCCGTCTAGACTCCTGCAGCTGAAGCGGGCACAAGACGCGGCGGTTCGGTGACATGGAACATCATTGTTTTGATGAGTCGTGAGGCCGAAAGAGATAAAACACACTTGATATTTTTTTTCCCTTTCAGGCAATGTGATGCAACAGTATGAAGCTTCCCTCTTCACTTGCTGGCAGTAGAAATGACAGGTTCTACAAATACGATTTTTTACAGAGACTTCTAAGCGTATGCCAGCAAGAAATACACAGTGACATTCAGTTATTTGGTTAATTCAGGCAAAAAAAAATAAAAAAATAAAGATATATATCCACGATTCATAAATATTCAACATCAAGTGCTATTTTAGTCCTGTCAGCATGTGTTCAGTGTGAAAAGCATTATGCTGCAGATAGCTTTATTACTGTGGTGTTACAGCTGAGCTTTGTGGGTAATGACTGATTCACTTAACAGTTAAATTAGTGAGTTGGATGAAGATGCTCTAACCAGATTGAATCATATCTCTCTGGTCTCTCACAACGCATTCACATAAAATCACTCCTCTCCTCTGGGGTCCACCAGGGCTCTGTCCTGGGTCCCTTCCATCAGTATAATACAGTGATGAAAACTATTCTGTTGACCTGGGGACCGTCAGGTTGAGACCGGTGCTATACTTACGTGACCGTGTTGATTCCTGAAAGCTGCTGGAACATCTGAAGACCGCAGCCCACCAGGAGGGCACGGCGAGTTGGGGGGTAGGTCAGCATCCGCCAGATCACCGGGCCATCTGGAGACACGAGCAGAGGCACAGCACAAATTAATTTCCAACCCAGCACGACATCTCTGTGAAACATACCAAGGCTTTAATAGAGTTTCACTGCAAAGCAAGTCCAGGATCATGAGAAAAAAAAAATGGCCTCAGCAGCTCTTGAAGCAGACCTGCCTCCAAAACAGTTTGGTTATTTCATAGATATCCCTCCCTGATGCTTCCATAGACCTCATGAATTTAAGGCAAAAACAATTTTTACTCCAATATCCACATGACTGATATGGAAAGATTGATTTGTTTTACATCAAACACGCTCCCCATAAACTGCTCTTTCTCCACAGTGCTGCAAAATACGCCTCATCTCTACTCTGGGCTTTCGCATTTAAACAGAATCAAGTGGAAAACGAGGGATTGTGATGTGATTATTTTCATCATCTCTCCTTCCCACAACAGGAGTGACTCACCCGTTTATACAGCTATTGTCTCACCTCTGCTTTGCCTGAAGTATTTAACTCCCATTCTGGCACACGGGCACAGCAGAGGTATATCAGCGGCCCACGAACAGCCCATATCTATTGAAGGCAGCTTCAAATAAGAATTAATAGAAAGAAATGGCTGTGGAGAAGTGATAACAGACACTTTGTAAGTAACTTCAGGACCGTTGATGCTTCAAATATTCATTATCAACCGAAATTGTCAAGCATTTAGAAAATTTAATAGAGTTGGTAAAGATTGAAAAACGATATTTGTGATTTCAGTTCTTAGAAAGAAGGCTAATAAATCAAAGGAACCGAGACGGGGTATAAAACAACCAACCTCCAGATTGGACGACCACCTGCTCGACCAACTGAGCCACAGCCTGGGAACCTATTTGTTTTGCCACACTTAATGAAATCTCAAATTTATCATATATTTATGATTCGGATGCCAAGTTAGCGTTATTAAATCAGACCTGCGGACGAGTGACGCTTTGATTCCTGGGTTTTATTAACCTGAAGGTTTTTGTTCAGATTCCATCAACAGCCTGTTCAAGGTGAAGCAAAAAACATGAAAAGACGATTTGTCTCGAGAGGACGGCCGCAGCGCGCTGGCCGCCTTCTCCTTACTCAGATGGCGAACATAGCAGCGTGGGATGCAACAAATATTAGATTTTGGCTTCGGGCCGGTGGAGTCCCGCTTGGCTCAACTACAGAGGAGGAGAAGTCTTCAACGGGACGAGAGAACAGACAAGGAGCCGAGGGATTAAAGAGAGCTGAGAGATCAGTAGGAACACGGAAGGAAAAACTCGCAGGTAGCATCACGAAACACGAGCCGAAACACAAACACAAACAAAGATGCACGAGCCTGCACATATGAGACGACACACGCGGGCTGATTATTTGGGAGCAGCTGTGTGTGGGAGGACTCTGGACCGGCGAGCATCTCCCTTCGCTGTTCCACAAGCAGACCGGACTCAGTAAAGGAGGCTCCTCTAACACACACACACATACACACACAAAAAAAAAAACACACCATGTTGTGATGGTCGCCCGCCAGACTCCTCAGAGGGGACGTTATCGTCCACCTCTTGTTTCTCTACATTTTAAATTCTGAAAAAAAAGACTTTCTCACTTCCACCTATTTGTGCACATTTTCGCAGAGGAAGCCACTTTTCACCTCCATTAAAGAGATTACAGGTTATTTTTCGCAGCACGCAGTTGAAAGCATAACTTTCCGTGACATGTAATTCCTTTTCTTTTTTTCCCTTCTGAAATACGGTATTTATCCTCAATTTATAAATCACATCTTTTAAACAAAATTTCCACATGAACAGATCTGAGTGAGTTATTCAACTAGAAATTACTGTGTGTTTGTTATTTAACTGTTAAACTGTTTAACTGTTAAAAGAAGCTTCATTAAAAAAAAAAGAGAATAAAAACCTTCAGCTTCTGCATTCTGGGTCTGGTTTGGTGAAAACTTTCCCCTGCGACCTGCTCTGAGCACGGTGTGTTTTCTCCAGTTCTTTGTGTCAGAGCCCCGCTCAGATAATAAAGAGGAAGCGAAGTGTTTATGGGCCGAGCCATTTCCATGGTGATAACCTGGTGGAGTGTGACTGGTTGATCACAGGGGGCCAGACCAGAGGACTCTTATCTGATTAGCCGGCAGGGAAATCAGGATTCATGGACCCAACTCAACTATCGAGACAGTTGAAACCCGGCGGCCGCGAGAGGAGTGGCTAAATCTACTTTTCCTTGCAGGGACAATGCATTGATTGCTTCAGTTCCTGCAGACTTACTCAAAACGTAACTGTAACTTCTACTTCATGCCCAGCCTGATTTAAGGATATGCAACCTTTCAGGTCAAATTAGACGCTTTAAACATGTTACTGTAAATTCAAATTTGAAAGTGCTAAAAAAAACAATTGAAGCGACAGAAACACACACAAACACACGAGCCATAAATCATACAAACAATGCGGTTTTTCCTTCTTGCTCTCTTTGCAGAAGTCCACACAGAATCACAAGATCAAACAAACAGCACAAATAATGGTTTGATGACACGTTACCAACGCAAGAACTGTAACACACACGCTTGTGCACACAGATTTGCTTTGAAATCCACTTAGGCACAAGGACTCACACTCTCACACACACACACACAAAGTCACAAAACACACAGCTTCATTTCCTCAGCTGAACACCACCCAGCTGTAATTTAATCAGATGAGATATTGAAGAAGAGAGAAGGCAATGAAAAACAAGCCAGCGAGCTCCCAGTAAGCCACAAGCAGAGTGATTAGGTCCCAGAGCACTGCTGTAATTGCACGTCAAGTTTTTTTTTCCACATTGAACCTTTCCAGTTGCATCTGCGTCATTTGAATCCTGTTGATACAGCAAGGTCGAGTTTGTCAAAAAAAAAATACAGAAACTTGACTTGTAACGATGCAGTGCAAAACGCCAGGAATCAGTGACTGGATGCATAAACAAAACGGGGGAGAGTGTGTGTCTGCTGGAAATGGGAAGAGGCCTGATGGCTCGGTACAAAGGCTCCTCCTCTTCATGTCAATCCAGCCGCAGAAGCTCTGTGATCAATCTTCCACCATCACCACCTGCACTCTCTCTCCTTTGATTCCCTCACCAGCCTCCAATCTGGCGAATACAAATCCCTCGCCCTGAGACCGTGAGACGATTTGTTTGTACAGGCAAACCGGGGGAGCCCGGGATGTGCTTTTTAATGAGAGCGGCGTCCGTCTCCGTCTCCCTCCAACGTCTCCTCCGCGTCTTTGATATCCGGCGACGGAATCTCCAATTAGTTCTTTTTCCTGGGCTGCCTGCGTTTGGGAAACACCCGTTCCACTTGACAAACCGGCCCTCACGGCCAATTAGAGCGCCCGTTTAGCACCGATCGTCCCGTCACACGTTTCCCTTTCATTCAGGCTTCGACGTCGACTTAATCAAATATACACAAGGTAGAAAAGGAACAAAGAGAGGAGCTCGCTTTTCAGGAACACGAAGAACTAATAATCGCTGATTTCAATTATGATTTAGTGAAATATACATGCATCCGTGGCTGCATGAACAGCGTCCAATTCAGGACTCGAAGGCGCGCAGAGAGGCGGCTTTTAGAGAACCAGAGGGAGCAATGACAAAGATAAAAGTCCGACTTTGAAGAGGAGCAGCGTCGCTCTCAGGACGGACAGGAATAGCTCCCTCCATCCGATCCAATCACCGTGTCCCGGGGAAGTAAGAGCCTGGAAATGGGCTCCACTTACGTAAGGGAGCGGGTTGCAATCACGGACGAAGGCCCGGGCTGGCAATCTGCAGCCCCCCCTACCTCACACACACACACACACACTCTAATTATTCCTTCTCCATACATCCCCCTCTTCCCTTCTTTCTCACCTCTCTTGCTCTTCCTCATCAGAGCTCGATCATGACATATCTCGCCCTCTTCACAGAGGAGAGCAGAACAGAAGGTTGAGGCTAATGGAGAGGAGAAATTAGATCTCTCTCCGCTGCGGCTCCGACCACAGGGCAGCCCACTCTGTGTGTCACTGAATTACAATAAAACGGCTGATTATACACCCACTGCGAGGACAGGATCTGCTAAATGATTCTCAGCAAAGATTTTGACGTATTGAAGGAATAGCTTGACAGTTAAAGAAAATATTAGACTTGTGATAAGGTCGGATTAGAGGAAAAAAACAAGAATTTCAGATTAAAGTGATGCCACTGAAACTTTTTCAATTCAGTTTGACAATCAAATCCCAACATTAAATTACAATATTCGTAGATATCTTAACCATTCAACTGTTTTGAAAAATGCATTCCCGGCTTTTCAAACATTAAAAAAGTGGACATTATTCTTGAACTGTTGTACTTCACTCTCAAAATGGATCCAATCAATCCCGCTGGATGACCTTCTGAAGTCTGCAAATGATTTTTAGCACTCAAAACAGAAAATCTTTTCACTTGCAAAGTAGCTTGAGCACGCTGGGAGGGTGAATTCATAAAAACACACAAGCTGAAGGTTGAAAATTGTCTGGAGTCTTTGTCTTTCACAAATATTAAACTGAGTAGAAGAAGAGAAACAGTGTCGCATCGAGGATTTCAGATTATTATTATTACAACAAAATCTAAAGAGAAACAAAGTTTCATGCAGCAGTAAATTTTTGCACAAATACAAGCATTCAAGAGATCAAAATGCATTTCGTCGAGAGCAAAATGCATGTCGTGTGACCACTTAACAGTTTTATTTTTCCTGTTAAAAAGGAAAATAATAGCGTAGCAGATGTACATCTATTCCTAAAGCATCCTTATGTTCAGCTCAACAAAATAAGTCATTGCTGGCCTGTGGAATAAGAACCAAAAAAGATTTCTACATTCTTAGAAAACTTTTCAAAAAGACGACAAACAAAAAAAGTTAACTGGTCGTCCTTGAGAACCAAACTGACTTTCAGAAATAAAGATATTTCTTAGTGTTATTTTCAGAATAGAGGAGCACTTGAGAATGGATTTATTTATATACTTGGTACTTTAGCAGCCCATAACAGCGGTGACCTTGACTTTAGGTGGGAATGAGGAGTGTCGATATGAGGACGGAGAAAATCTAATCAGTCAGAACCCCGTCAAACACTTGTCAGTGGAGCAGTTCTTGTCGGCATGTGTGATCATGTTAAAAAGAAATGCTTCGCCATAAGTGGAAACATGCCCTCTTGCAACAGAACTTCAAAGTGTAAGACTAATGTCTCGCATTTCCATGGAGGCATGAATCCAGATTGCTTCTCTCTCGGATAATTGAGAATCACTCAGGTGCCGTCATGTTGAGGGAAAGGAGCCTTTTAGGTGGAGCTGATCAAATCTCGAGCGGAGCCCGGCCTCCTGTCTGCAGATGCAGGGGAGCAGCTGTGTTTATCTAAGGGCGCCGGGAGGCCAGTGGTTGCCAGGAGCTGAGCACCAGACTCACAGATGGACGGACGGACGGACGGAATCACACAAGCCGACCAAAGTCAAACACACACGAGTGGCCGTGACGTTTACACACAACGCTGCTCATTAATGCACGTATCTAATCAGCCGATCACACGGCAGAACCCTAATACATTCAGACATGGTCAAAGACAACCTGCAGAAGTTCGAATAGAGGTTTGAGGAGGCTCCAAAGATGATTTTGATTAGTTTGATTGGCGTTAAACAAGGTTCGTCAAAGTATTCCTGCCTGTTTGAAGTGATTTTTACAAGTTTACAATTGCTGAGGTGCACAGTCAAGGATCAGAGGTAGAAAAACCATCCAATGAAATTGAGGCCAAAATCACATAGAAATGGCAAAAAAAACAAAAAAAAACAGTGTGGTCAGATACAGGTCACCTTCCCTGTGGACTGTCAGGGGCTATTGACATTTTCTGCTGAGAAGCATCCTCTAAGAGATTTGAAGGGAGTTGTAGGTGATACGGATGTCTCTAGCTTCTTCGTTCTCCATTCTTCCACTGAACAGGCTCGGTGACAGAAAACTCAGTCAACAAATGCAGTGCAGGTTAGTTAAAGCAGAATCAAATTAATTTCCTGATCAGAGTCCAATACTCTGCATAAGTGAGCAGATGAGGTGAGTTTGAACTTCTTCTTTTCCATTTCCTGTTAATAACGTATGAGTACACTGCAGTTTTGCCAAAATACTTTCTCTCTGCATTTCTGAAAAACAGTCAGACTCACAACAGAGTTAAAGACGGGAAGTCAAAAAGCCACTTATTAAATTCCTCTTACAGCTCATTATTTCTCTAAAAGCTCCTGAAACTTTCCAACACATTTTAATGTCTTCAAATTTCATGTTTCCCATTTGGAGTTCAGCGACTCCAAACGCTGCTCTTTCACACTGAAAGGCAGTGAGGCACAATAAAACGACAGAAAAGAGAGAAAATCCTGAACAATGGGGAGCGACCGTTTCCATTCATGCTTACAGTGTCAGTGCGAGAGTCGATAAAACTACCACGTCTCCAGAAACTCATCAGAGGGAGGAAATCGATAGAGGTGGACTCACATAAACTCACTAAATCTTTAATCGCTCTGGAACACAAGGGAGATAAAGAACTGTATTTGATGTAAACCCAAACTACCAAAACACACACGCATTTTATATTCCTTCCACACATTCGTACTGCAGCATGTGGGGACTTGAAATTCATTATTATGATTTTAAAAGGGGAAATAATGGCGCTGGCCTGTCTGCCCGCCTTCATAACAGCGAAGGTGTGTGAAGCCGTTTGCTTCAATATCCATCTGGCCGAGCAGCGGCGGTGGCAGGAGCAGAGGGGCGAATCATGGTAGATCTGCCGTTGCACGACTCTCCTTGCTCAATTATTAATAAGCTGCTTAAAACCTACAGGGGGACAGCGGAGTATGGAGAGAGGAGCTCGTTTTGCTCTCTGCTTTCTCTGCCGCGCAGGGAAAGACAAACTCCTCAGCATTCGTGTCGACGCCCGCTGAGAGAGGCAGAAAGTTAAGCCCCAAAATAATTACCGCTTCAACTTTCCAGCACAATGATGGGAACAATAGCACATCTTGGACCTGTTTAAAAACAAAGGAATCTACTTAACCAAACATTTGGATATAAGGCCAAGCAAGACAATTTCAAAAAAGGCAATTTTAAATCCGAGCAAGTGGGGAAAAGAAGCACAACATGTGGAATGCATCCACTTAGACAGCAGGATTTACCACCTGATTTATGCTGAGAAGCATCTACAACACCTTCCAGTGAGATTACAGGACGGTTCGGTGTGTTTTCACTCGGTCGTGTGTCGGTTAGTGAACAGATGGTTCACACACTTTCAGTTCGTGCAAATGAGTCCAGTTAAAGATAAGAGCCGACGTGATTCAGTGACTGGCGGCGTGGACGTTTGGGAAAAGAGTGCGGCGCAGCAGGAGAGCAAAGTGTGATCCTCGATTCTAAAGTGACCTTAACGCCGAGAAAACATGATCACCTCAAGGTTTGATGAGTCAAACACGTTGATAGGAAATAAAAGCAAGCAGGAACACAAAGAAATGAAAGAAAGCCCGAATTCAGAGGAGGTGAGAGACGTGTCATCAGGTCGCATCTCGAGGTGAACTAATGTGGACAGTGGCTACAGAAATAGCAGACAGACGGACCCTTCTGCTCCAAGACACAAGCGACACCGACGCAAGAAAATTCAGCAGGAAGTCTTGTCAACGTGATCACCGGGAGGCAGCAGGGGTTTAGTGACAAACTCCTCACATTTGATCTCATCAAACTCTTCCGAAACTTCTCCGAACCCACTGAGTTTTCAACAATCCTACGCTGATGTGGACCGTCTGCCATGTCTGCAAAGCCTCAACAAAATAAAGATTAGGTAAACAAATCGATGTCTGATTGATCCAACCAGGCAGGGTAAATATTGTGAACTACAAGGGAGAGAGAAAAGGGGATTGTTCAGTGGGTAATGTTCAGAAAGTTCCCTTCAAAGCAGCAGCCCGGAGGTGAAGAAAATACTCCTCTGAAACTTCTTATCATGTCTTTCAAAGTGCTGGCTCAGTGATCACAGGGCGCCCGATGCATTTAAATGGAGTAGAATGAAACAAATGTGTTGAAGAGGAAGTGAGATCTTTAAGGAGATTCGTTTAGGGGAAACAGAAATCTGTGCCGTGTAATTAAATGGGCAATGATCCAGAAGATGCATTAAATTTCTTTGAAATCTGTGGATCTAAGAAAGACTTCATCTCATCAAAAAGGAAAACCATGACTGCCTTCAATGTAAAGCAGAGATGAGATGAAACATCTTTCACGTTGATCCCGATGCCCTTTACTGACAGGTCATCACAGACGACGTGGTTATATTCACGGCGCTGCATCTGCATGTCCACAGCATGTTACTGCTGGAAAAGCCGCAGACAGAAACGCCTTTCTCCACAAGTTTAAACACATTTCGTATTCAGGAGCAGAAGATAAAATCTGCACGAGGTGGCGAAATGATTAATGAGAGAGGGAAGGAAGGAGGAACACATTTCTCATTCATAAATCTGTTTCATCACCATCTATTGTGTGAAAACCTGAAAAGGAACTGGATCTGTCAGATTGATGGAGGAGAAACCGCATTATTCAGTGGGAGCAGAAAGCAGCATCACACAAATCCACTGATGAAGAACTCACACTTCAAATGTGTTTACTTATGTAAAAAAATAAATGCATGCACTCTATGTACTGGGGTTTTGACGATGTGTCGATTACTGAGTAATCATGATCCATCCTGGTCAACTGTAGTATAGCAGTGAGTGGCTAAATAAGAAATTATTTGAGGTATTCTCTTCAAAAACGAGAGATGCCACTTTTAATACCAAAACAAACCTCTGAAGGTGCAAATCCCTGCTGCTGTGAATCAGACCTTGCAGTTGGCACAAGATGCTGCAACCGCTGCTAAAACTGTGTAATCTCTGTCCAGGGTTATGTCACATTTGCAGAAAACGAGACGGGGACAAAATCTGCAAGAGCTCTGCCCACTGATAAACTCCCCTGAGCCGCCTGGACATCTGTGAGCAATCAATCTCATGAGTTATTGAGATTCATGACATTCCCGGCCGCGCACCTGCTCCGATGCAAATGAGGGGGATCTACCTGAGGGACGCACGGCAAGAGGACTGAGCCAGGCAGGAAACGGAGGCATCGTTACCTACATCGTCTCGATTTTTTTCCGTTTCCCATTAAAACCTATTCAAGTGAACATTTTGTCGAGAAGAAATGAATGCTCTCATAAAGCCACGTTTCTGGACGGAGCCCTTTGAGTCAGAAGCATTAGCGTTCCTGTTAGGGCTCGCCGGGGCGCCCGAGACCATTCAACAAGTGTGCTCTAATTGAATGAGGCGTCTCTGGATGAGTCACCGCCTCGCCGCCGTCACTGCATGTGGGGGGGGGGCACGCAAATACACGCTTCCATACAAAATCTGCCACACGTTGAAGTAGTCTTTGATTCCACTCAAATTCCTTTCTGCGTGTTCAAATAGGTGAAAAGCTCCACTGGCGCTAAATAAAAACCTCCTTTTGTTGTTTCTGCCTTTGTATGTTGAGTGGTGATTATTGGAGGCTGAGGAGCTGCCGCAGACTCCCAGATGGAGACAATCTTCTTTTTTTTTTTGTATTTCCCTTCAATAGCTTCTCCTATATGTCCTCATTGTCCCTAAAGTGCTTGCAGTGGTTGCTGATGCTTACATAATGATGATAAAAAGGCAATTTTAGGGAGATTTCTTGTACTTTTCTTGCAGGCTAGTGGTCAAGTGGCCAGATTTGGCAGTGGAGCGTAATTTCTTCCTTCTGTTTGTAACATATTTTGATTTCTTTTACCCAATAAACAAGATAAACTGGAATAAAAGATAGATGGATGAACACAATGGGAATTAACAATTAGCTTTGCTTTCTGCCAATTCCTCCAGAGGCCACTGAACTTTTTAGCTTACCTTTTCCTCTTGCTGGAAATAAATAAGCAATCGCCTCACTTCTCCAGTATTAAGTGCATTGACTTTTCAACAAACCGTAATGAAGGCGGCGGGGCCCATGCGAGCGCATGCTAACGCTCGGAAAATCAATGCAGCGCCGCGGCTGGAGAGTCGGATCATAATTTGTAACGGTAATAAAACGCTGGAAGACGCCGGCCTGCAGTCTGATTGTGTTCGCACTTGTTTCCGAACTTGCAGGAACAAAGCGGGCCTGGACAGAAAGCAATTACTGAAGCAGAGAGGAAGATAATTCCCTAATCTCCTCTCTTTGCTTTTTATCAGGGGCGGCTTTGCCTCGCCGTGCATCCTCTGCTAATGCGGCCCTCCGTAAATAAATTCCCAGTTGGGACTTCGGTTTCATTTCCCTGCACTCCACCCTGCTAACCTCGCCGTCACCTCATTACCGTTTAAAGTGATTTTCAACACAAACGTGTGATTTCCGCCGCTCGTGCGTCCAAACGTTTATCTGGCGCCGGGGCCTCGTGAGCGCACTCGTCACAAATCCCAAAATGTTGCGATGGAAAACAGTGAGCTTTTGTTTTTTTTTTGTTTTTTTTTAATTGAAAAGTAGATAAGCGGTGACGACAATGCCGCCGGCGTGTTTAGATTCAATTAAGTCTGATTTGAGTGCAGAGCAGGGAACCCGCAGCACAGACATCAATAAAAAGTGGAGGTAGGATGCGAGCCGCCGCCTGCTACTTCAAAACAAGCTGAATTACTCAAATAAAGGGACAGGACAACCGCTCTGGTTGAGCATGCATTAAAAAGATAATATAGATCAATGGCAGACAGCAACACAAAGCAAGAGAAATGTTATCTTCTCGAAATTCATTCAATCAAAATTGGAGACGGTTTTATGGATGAGTGTAGTACGTCAACACACACAAAAGATAAATGACTAAATAACTACAACATCTGGGTTTTAGAGAGGAGTATATTCCCAGTTTGTACCGAAATGAACTTTAAAATGGGACAAACACCCACTTTTGGATCACAACCCACAAAATTGAGAATCACCACTTCATCCAGCTCTGGCAGAAAACCTGAAACTCACGCATTGAGAAGAATATTAATGAACGGGTCAGATTTATTTTGGCAACCCTAAAGATTTTCTTTCAGACGCACAGCAGCAGTAAAGTTTCATAAAATATTCTGAATTATTAAAGATCAGCGGAGGTAAACAACAAAACTCCCTCATGTGTCTAGTGTGTGTGTGTGTGTGTGTGTGTGTGTGTGTGTGTACAGGAAGTTGTTACTGGGTACTCCTGTGAATAAGCAGCAATAAAATCATGGCATAAAACCAGCCGTTTGGAAACACGTGGCCGGGACGTGATCGCAGCACTAACACAGTGTACCGTTCAATTACTTAGAGGCAGATGGCAAAAATATAAAAACAAGTCTCACTAAAGGCCGGGTTACAGATTGGAGACCGGTTTGGCGCAAAAATAAACAGATTTTCAATGTGATAAAGCGTCTGCGTTGATGTGAATTTGTTTGAGTGTGCATATTCCCTGCGTACCTTTCAAATGAAACGGTGCTCCGTTCCAGACAGTAAATCTCTTCATCTTTATTACCGGCCGCCCGTCTGGACCTCTCTGCCCAGCAGACATCTTAACTAACGCCGTGATTGCAGTGCTCCGCATTGATGTCAGAAGTGCTTGACATCGAGCGACTTCTTTCATCCGTCCCGTTCAAATCAAGGTTTTGTTCCTTCTGGCTGGACAGAATGAAAGCAAACCCGATTTAAAGGGACTTTCCAGCTCCAGCAAAAGAAGAAAAAAAAACAAAAAACTTCCATATTGATCTTTCAAGCTGCACTTATCTTTGTGTACTTTCAAAGAGATCACCTGTTGTGATGTTTATACTGAGAATTACCTCCCTTCTTCTTGCCATTTCCTTCCCCATTAGCATCTCGCAGCCCCGTGGTTTCATTGCTACACAGCTTTGGAACCCTCTACTACTTTAAGCATAAATCAGTGTGATCAGGGTTTCACTTTCTTCCAGAAATTATGCACAAATGAAGATTTTATTCTTTATCTAAAATGTATCCCATCCAAGTGTCAAGTTTTATCAATATTTAGTGTTGACTAAATCCCAATATCACCATTAATTCACAGCCCCCCCCCCCAAAAAAAAACACTACAACAAATGAACAGAAAGGCGCTCGGCGTTGGAGGGACGGCGAGGATAAAGCGACCGCCTGCCCGACTCGGCCTCCATCACTCAGCACCCAGACGTGCCCTTTGTTTTTGTAAGGTTACGTCTCAGTCTGCTCGTCGCTGCTCGGAACAAGAATTGTTATGAACAAGCTTTCCGAGGGAAAATCAATGAGCTCAATAAGGTGCGCCGCGAAGTCGCTCGTGAAGAATGGCGATATAATGGCTGACAGAGCTGCCCCGCGATATTGCCACAATATTGCTTCTCCGTCATAATTGCCGCCGCAGCGCCTCCATTTTCCACTTCGCTTTCGCTTTTGTCTGCGACCTCTCCTCCACTCCTATTTTACCTCCTCTCACCACAAAAAAAAAAAAAATAATAATAATAATGATTGGAGCTCATTGACTTCGTCATCATCATCATCACCCATCTTATACCATGTTTCAAAGAATCAAGTCAAAGGGCCAAATAAAAATGAGGCTGATGGTCAAAAATACCATAATTAATATGCAAATAGTTTTGGCACAAGTTTCTATGTGTGAGTGTGAGTGTGTGTGTGTGTGTGTGTGTGTGTGTGGGGGGGGGGGGGGGGGGGGGGGGGTCGCAGGGCTTCACACATAAAAACCACATTATGTCTGAGGTGAGAGAAAAATAGGTGAGGAGTATTGTTTCTATGGTTACCGCTGAGCCTTTGTTTTCCAGGTGACAACACACGGGCGCACACTACAAAGCTACAGGTAGACGTCAATACCTGCTTCAAAGGAGCCGAAGAAGAGCCGAGGCCAGGCTGGGTGGGAAAAGAGTTCACTGCAGGATGTAAAGACCAAAGCGGGGTTATCCTCTAATCTCAAGGGCAAAAGGACATTTTCATGATTAGAATATAATATTACAATCTGTACCCATAGTGCAGCTTACTCCTGGATATCTTGATTTCTTTCTTTTTCTTTTTTTTTGCAATGGCTCTTAGAAAAGTGCAAGCTGTGCACTAAGGGGCCAGACTCTCCTGACAATGACTCACAAACCCTGCATTAAGAGAAGTGGTGGGCTGTGGTCGGACCCTTTCAGAGCTGGACGGACCAAACCGCCAGAACACATCGTTCCTCCAATCGGTCCCGTTCAGGGTCACATGATCGTGACCAGGCATTCGTCCTCTTTCACTTTTAATTCACAACTTCAGCTGATGGCAGTGATGAATCCCTCATGTGAGTTGGTAACAGTGGTGGTCGAGGACCATATGGTCACAACGATACAGTGAGAAATCTTGAGGAACAAAAACAGTTCTGTTCTTTACTAAAAAAAAAAAAAACAGACCGTCTGGACGTCTGTGTGCTGCAAAAAGTCAACAGATTAAAAAAAAAAAAGAAAAGAAAAAAGAAAAAGACCCAATTAATTTGGAGGAGAGAAGCAGAGCAGAATAACATTGGTTTTTAATTGTGCTGAGAAGTGGATTTAAAAGGTCAAACAGCTTCGTGTCATGTCGCGTCTGTACTTTTCGCTTGGCAAAGTTAGACCTCTTACAAGTTCAGCCTCCTCGCGGTGGAGTCAGATTGGTTTCTGCTTCTTTTCTGATTCCAGAAAATGTGTAACAATCTAAAAGATGAAGGAAAGAGAAAGTGATTGAGTTATTTCCCGACCAACTCGTCAAAAAGCAGCATTTTGCTCGAGTGGTGCTCTAACATACCCCGTTTGATTCTGGCATGGGAATACTGTATTATAGCTAATACTGTATGTATCTATGTGGTGTATGGATGTTTTTTTCTCTTTTATATCTTTTCTGCAAGTAAAAAAATATTTCACACCTCAGAATGTGCATTCATGGTGATCTGATGACTTTACAATAAACTTTAAGCTTTAAATGTGAGTAAAATTGAGAAAAGCTGGTCGGTTTGAAAAGTGAGTTGTTCAAGCACCAACTTAAACTTAACAGCATCACATACATATCACCTATTTCTCCCCAATCATTTCTGTCTGTTTAACCCTCCAGAGCCATAATCCCAACCAAAACCAAAAGGAGAATACTCTGCATGCAGAATAAAAGTAACAAAAAACAGAATTTTGTTCTGGTTTCTGTCACGTAAACTGGAGTGACAGAAACAGACACAATGGAAACGAGCTCCGGCAAAACAACATCCTTAAAAATATCGACACTGCTTTCATGACTCACATTTCACATTGAACCCAAACGTTAACCACCGGCTACAGGATAACAAGCGGGTGCGCGGCGTGAGGCGCCGACACGCTGCGTCCCCGCTCGTCTACAGACGCCGGATGATGGCTGCAGTGAAGAGGAGGGCAGAGACACCGCACTGGAAGTGAAAGTGCCGGACACACGCTGAGTCTCGCAAGAAGGACACTCGGCCGCGAGTGTGAGCATGCACTTTTGAACATCGGCGTTCGATTATTTGGGAGCGAGCGGCGCGACGGAAAGCTGCAGGCCACTGGGACCTCAGGGGATCTGTGGAGGCCACTCCTCTCGGAGACATGGCGTTCTCTGTTGTCAAGGTTGATTAGTTGCAGGATGAATCCAATTTGGTTTCATCTCCTCTTCCTTCTGCCCGATTTTCTTCCCTCACACTTCCCCTCTTCTCCAGCCTTTCAGACTTTAACTATGAAACGATTATTGGGCGAGGAGTGTACGGTCAATACTGATTACTGTATGATTATAATACTTTTTGATCTTATTTGTCGTCCTTCGTAGTGCTTATAGATGAAGTAAAA
The DNA here is from genome assembly GCF_902148845.1 of Salarias fasciatus. Classification (NCBI taxonomy): domain Eukaryota; kingdom Metazoa; phylum Chordata; class Actinopteri; order Blenniiformes; family Blenniidae; genus Salarias; species Salarias fasciatus. Next base: position 7,264,854 of record NC_043761.1, on the reverse strand, counting down.
ACCCATTTTGTTGATATTGCCCAACTTTATTCAAGACTGCTTCAGAGGAAGTGTCTGTATCTGTATTCAGCTCTTAATTCAGCACCATGGACAGCGCCATGTTTCCTCTCTGAGCATGCATAAGTGCTGTTGAGTGTCTTTGAAGGACTTACACTCTTGAATCGTCCTGATATTGTAAATGGAAAAAAAAAAGTTTAACACCTGGATTTAAAACCAGAAGCTTCATGCCTGTGACTGTGCATAATGTCTCTCTTTTGCCCTCTTTCTCACACATTCAAACAGATGGCGGCTGAAGATATAACTAAAGTGAGAAGACACTGATGTGTCTGTATACAATGTGCACGCCGGTTATTTTTTTTCTTGCTTGTCTTCTCTGTCTGATGTAAACAAGCATCGACAAGAGAATAAAACGACTTGTAGGCTCAAATTTGAGAGCGTTCCTCACACACCGTCGGCAAAAAACAATCTTATGATGCTCACGAGGCAGATAATAAAGCTGAATCCGCCATCGCGCTGATGACCTACTTTAATACTGCCTGTGCCGAACATCGAATATCGAACATCAGCGGCTCCCGTGCGATGGAGTAAAGGTCAGCTCACATGATAATTAAGCATGAAAAAGGAAGGATTTTCTGCTCTGTGACTCTCTCTTCTCATCTCGCTTCTGCTAGAGCTCCATTTGCAGCGCCGATTCACTTTCTCCAAAGTCGGAGCAAAGTTAATCAAGGCAGTCTCAGCGTGTGAAAGAACGTCTCAAAGCCGAATGTTCCCACTCAAAGGAAAGACTCCGTCAAGGACTGTTGTTTTAAAACCAAAAGTCAACAAGGTTGAAAGGAGCAGACGAAAGACGAGAACCTACAAAAGCTGAAACTGCAGCAAACAAATGATGCGACAACGCTGATCACGCTGTTTGATCGACAGGTCAGTGCCGTCGCTCTGGGAGATCGGGGAAACGCGACAGAGAGAGCGAATGACTTATTGTTCCTCCGACAGAAAGACGACGCGACGCAGCGGGAGGAGAGAGTAAACAGTATAATCAGCCCTCGGTGAGAGGGACATCGGAGTGAGTGAAAAGAAAGTTGCCGCAGCCTGGGAGGTTTTAGCACCGCGACCCCGTCAGATGACAAGTGTTAATGATGTGCGTCTGGTAATTAGCCAGTCCCTTCATCCCTGGAATCACAAATCCTACTTGAAGGAACTGAAACAGCAGTGCTACACTTCAACAATATGATCAAGTCTCACTTTTTGCACCATTTGAACAACTTAGGAACAACTTCCTGCACATATGAGCCTTGCAAGATTTTATATTCTGATTATTTTTTGCCACACCGGAGCTGATGGATGAATCTTCTGAACGGAAGAAACTGATCTCACATCGACACTGTAACAAGGCTTCTGAGGTTTTGTGTATGGATGTGTATAGAGACCAAGGATCAAACAACAATGTCAACACGAAAAGCCGTTTTGTAGCCAGACCCCCCCCCCCCCCCCCCCCCCCCCCCCCCCCCCCCCCCCCCCCCCCCCCCCCCGGGTGGCCTTCCTCACCTCCCCCGCTGTCCTTCTCCTCCTCCTCGATGCTGTTCTTGATGCTGTCGTACTCCTCGTCGATGTTCTGGTTGCCCCGGATCTGGCTGAGCACACGCCGCGCCTTCTGCGTCAGCCCGCGCTGGATGAGCCAGCGGGGGCTCTCGGGCAGGAAGAGGAATCCCATGAACTGGAGCACGGCGGGGAGCACCGACAGGCCCAGCATGTACCTGGAAGGTGCGGCAGAGAGGGCGCATGTGGAGCAAACCTCTAATTCTCAACGCAGAAACCCGATAGCCAGGTGTTTCAATTATTAAACTTTACCTATTATGACGGCGAAAAGGCTTTGGTACCGCGCTAATTCTTTATTCCGTTATTTCTGCACAGAGAGTGTTTGACATTCAGCGAATGCTGAGCGATTTGTCAGCAAACATCAGGTGGTGCAGTTCATTAAAATTAAACACCGGGGAAAATGTCAAGGCTTTATTGAGATTCCTCTGCTTAAAATAACCTCTTATATTTAGCATTTGACTTTAACACTGAATATTAAGCCATTAACTGCTGTAATAATAAGTGGATTCACATGAAATGGTGGGAGCCTGGTTACGCTATTTTTTACATATTTTATGCTGCTTATGGTCTTTAAATTATTACATGATGACTGATCCTTGGGACAAAAAAAAAAAAGCAAAAGTTTTCTGGGAATCGTCGTGGATAATTCAGTTAATTGAAATTAACAAAGATGGCTTCCAGAAGATCACAGAAAACTTGAAAAAAATGTGCTGTTTATATAGGGTAAAAAAAATGTCACGGGTTAAATAGTGAATGAATTTAACGTAGGTGTGTTAACCTAACTGCCTGTCTCTCTGTGTGACATTAGCAGGAGAACATTTGTTCTCTAAACCTAAAAGTGCCTCCAAAAAGCCATCATTATGTGCGATTCATGTTAATCTAGGACTTTCCGAACCATCTCCACTGCACACGGCGCAACTGCAGTCGAGACAAATCCTTTGAAAAAAAGGACAATTCTTATCCGCACCATCGCTCAGCTCAACGTTTTAACACTCTGGAGGCTGTAAAGCAGCGTTCAGTGTGACAAAAGGAACAGAAGCAGGAAGGCGTGAAGCAGATAAACGGGAGAAGGAAGTGTCTGGAGTCTTTCAAATGTACAGTACAGCTACTCGTGGTAAATGTTAGGAGCTGACCCACACACGGGCTGACATTTGAAATGAGGGTCTGAGCTACAGCGGCTTTCCCTGGCATTTCGTGAGATAAGAAATCCAAAGAAAACACAGAAACGATCATATCTGACTATATGGATATGTGCAATTTGTATCTTTATCTGCCTCCATGTGGCATTTCTAAAATGGAAAGCAGCGCCGAAGCTGCTCTCCCTCACACATTTCGTGATACGCGCGAAAGTGTTTGCCGGGCCGCCTGACCTCCAGCCGTCACGCCGCAGGTAGCTGAAGGCGCCGTCGATGAGGCTGGCGGTGAACTGTCCCCCGGTGATGAAGAGGGTGTTCACGGTTACAAGCTGCCCCCTGAGGTGGGGCGGGGAGGCCTCGGCGATGTACACCGGCACCGTCATCGAGGCGATCCCTTCACAGCGGGGGAGAGAGAGAGAGAGAGAGAGAGAGAGAGAGAGAGAGAGAGAGAGAGAGAGAGAGAGAGAGAGAGGGGTGTTAACAAGGATGTCTTCGACAGTAGGGAAGGAGAAGGAGCAGCAGGAATTCGGTTTATTCAGCACAAAAGTGTTAGGGATTTGAAAGAAATCTTCAACCATTTCAGTCTGACTTTTTCCAATAACAACTTTAAAATTCTTATAACTTGGACTTTTTAACCAAAACCCAACCTAGATCTAATCAGGAGACAACTAAAAATCACTAAACCCGGAAAATTCAATTTCATTCAATTCAGTTTTATTCATATAGCACAGGTACAACATAGTCCGTTTTAAGAGAAAGACTGTGGAAAGGCAAAACTCCCTGAAAATCCCAATGAACTCCACAGTAAGCTCAACAAATTTAAGAGAATAATCAAAAGAAAGTATATAGAGCTACAAATCTACAAATATTCCAAAATGCATGACGTGAGGCTGAATAAATTTACAAAAAAATTCACTTTATTCCAAATTAACCTGCACCACAGCTAATCGTCCAATAACCATAATCTCACAAACAATCTCACGGAGGTCACTTGTCCAGAGTAACTTAACATTTATAAAAGTGTACAAACCAATAGCAGCTCTGCAGTCACCGAGTCGTTCTCAGCTCTACTGCTCAGCCCACAAATACATTGAATTAAATACAGAGTGAGAGAGAGAGACACAGAGTTCTTCACTTTTTGTGCAGCTTGTATGGAATATTTTCAGAACAAATTCTTATTAACAATGACTTGGCAAAAGAAGAGGGGGAGGAGCTACACAAGCAAGTTTCAGTTGAGTTTCTTTTAGAAAGAAGTTCCTTTATACTCAGGAGTCAAATGTTTAAATTGTATAAAAGTAAACAATAGAATTTTGCAAAAATGTTCAGTAAAAGTAACAAATGCTTCAACATGTGCAAAATATGCACTGAAATATGTATTTTTCAAAAGACAACCTTCAACTTTGACCTTGTTTGACAGCATAGTGGTGGGGTCACGTGGCTGTAAGACCCCCGAGACGCACACAGCTCTCTGCTATCCTGACATGCACACACACACACACACACACACACACACACACTTACACACACACAGACCGTGTTATGGATTTCTGTGACACGGTGCCATGAGACTGAGCCTTCGTGTTCCTGATGAGCTCTATTAATAGTCTGCTGATGCTTTCTATACATCCCCTTCTCTCCTCTCCTCTTCCCCTCCCTGCTGCCACCACCCTGCCCTAAACGGCCGCCATGACTACGTGGTTACCCGTTGCCGTGGCAACCGATGGCTGAGAGAATCTCCAAGCGGGCACCACATTGTGGCGGCTCGGGGAAGACAAATCAATAAAGAGTAGGGAGGATGTGTTTTGGTTCTTTCTTTTTTTTTTCAGAATGAGGGTGAATGCGAGGTTAAGGAGGGCAGATGACAATACCACCAACATTTCAAAGCGCAGCAGGGAAAAGAAGTAAAACATCAAGACAGGAGAAATCATGCTTCAGAAGTGAGGACCTCACAAACCCGAACCATCAATCTCATTTTCATGACTGTAAAAACAAACTCTGAGGATTTAGAGCCAAGTCTTGATCCGTGATATGGCTTAAAAAGGATTACTGTCTGAAGACAGAAATCTGAGATCCAGATCGCCGCTGAAATCCAATCAACCTCTCCTTGGCATGAGGCTCGTCTGCTCAGATGCCGCCGAACAACCTAAAGACACATAAAAGGAATGACCTCGTGTGTAAAGGAGGGTGCTGTGGAGTTCAGTCTTCCGTTTCAGCAGGTCGGACTATATTTACTTGAGTCTGCTGCGTTCCTGGAACAGCAGTTCCATAATGCCGAGCGTCTCCCATGGGTGAGTGGATCAGTGCGCTCTGGAGGTAGAATAATGTCCCTGAAGATACTTTCACTTTGGCTTTACCGTTTAGCGACCGAGGTCACTGCTGCTCTGTACCTACAGGTACATTAACAGCACACTCTGCTGCTGCTACGTAGCAGGAAATACCACATTTAGACCCTTTTTCTTCTGACTTGCTCCACCATTCTTAAATTAAGTCCAAGATTTCAAACTTAATGATATTTAAATAACAAGATCAATAGTAAAAAATCAGGTTATAAAAATCATTTAGAGCCACAATAATGTCACTGTACACAGAATGAAATCATTATATTCAGAGAGATTTCAAGTTTTAGGAACTTTTCTTACATCAGGATTCAGGAATGTGACATTTGCATTACGTTACAAAACAACTTCAACAACAATGTACACAGCTTCTTGAGAATTTCTTGGACTTGGGATTTGAAATCAACTAGATTTAAAGAGACCAAGTCACCGGGTCTCATGTCTTTGGACAGCGGGAATAAACCAAAGTTACAGAAGGAACAAACTCACACAGAAAGATTCTCCAAGCATAGAATCGAACGGTGAATTTCCCTGCCGGGAAGTGACAGCGCTAAAATCAACTAAACGGCTGAGCAGAACACACGAAAGCTTGTATTTCCTTTCACAACTGTTTGAAGGTTGTGTAAAATACAACTCCCATGATGCATTGTAATGACCTTCAAATCCCTTAAAAGTGCGACATACACTGCGAACAGTGATAAAACACATTGATTAAATATTCAGCAGCTGAGTCAAGCTCAGATTTTTTTTGTGTACTCTCTTTCACACAGCAGGAACTGCTGTAGTGGTTCTGGGATTTGTAAATTTTCTTGTTGAACCACCTTCCACTGTTGGTATTGACTGCAGTTCATGAGTCTGAAGAGCAAACACCAAAGCTTGAAATCTCTTCTCATTTGTGTCTGACTGCCATGTGTTTGCACTACTTGTGCAGATGCACAGACCTCTGTCTTGAAGACAATCATCTTCACTTCACGCCTTTAATCTGTGGTAAACACACACGATCATATCTTCTCCCCTTTCTATTTCACTTTACAAATTTCCCCCCTCCTTCTGTTGTTTACTCTATTTTCACTTAATGTTTCGCCGGCTTATCTGTGTCCAAGATCCGCCTGTTGCTATAGACGGCCCATATGGCGAGATGCTGCGGCTGATATCGATGCATTAAGTGAGTAATGGATCATTTCCATTTCCCATTCTGGTGCAGTGGGTGCCAGGAAAATTGTGTTAGAGCCCAATAAAGCTAACACATTACAGACCTATAAAAAGGTTAAATACTGGACAGGTTTACGCGAGTTTAGTGAACACGAAGAATGAAGTGTTCTCGGCCGTGATTTCTTTTAAAATAACTACCCTAAGTGGTTCTCATGGGGTAATGTCAAGCGTTAAACGCTCTCTATTGCAAGTATAATAGGCAAATCTACATTATATCCAGGTTGCACTTCAGTGTGGCTTCCTATACAAACCCAGTCACTCCCTTTCTTCTTAATGAGCTTCCTGTTCAGCACCAAGGACAGCTCCCCCCCCCCCAGTCACCGTCTGGTCACGCTCAGCCTCAAAGCGCCGCGGCACGCTTACACAAAGGATGCGTCTGGTCGTGTGAAGGCCGCCCGGAGGCACGCGGCACAAAGCTGGAGATTGACTCACTTGATGAGAGAGGAGAGGGAGATGCTTCACCCAGAAGCTCCATCACTGTGCTCTGCTAAAGAGACAGGCAGGATGGTGCCGGTACTTAGTGGGTGGCTGTGATGGAGGAAACTAATTCAGTGCTAATGGAGGATTCTTGAAAGTGCAAAGGAAGGAAAGGAGGAAGAAGAAGAAGAAGAAGAAAAAAAATCCCCCCAAGATGAAGTTGTTATTGACTTTCAAATGGGTGACTGGTGTGAAAGGCGATTAAATTCAGCCGTAAAAGCAAGAAGTGTTGTGCTCTTTGTTAATTTAATAGAGCTGATTCTGTTCAGCCGTTTGCAAAAAGGAAGAAAATAACGGAAAAATGAATCACGTGACTTTGTATTTGTTTGTGGAATTTCTTACTCTTCAGTTATTTCAGCCTATTTATTTCTATCTGAACTCTTTTAGTAAAAACCTGACATTTTAACAACAATAACACAAACACACAAACAAATGTCTCATTAAAACTACACTTAGCTGTCACCGAGTTAAAAAAGAACAGATAATTATATAACCCTACCTATTAATTGTGGAGCATCCAGGTCATAATTGAATATTTTCATAATGTAATTAACAAGCGTTGTCTTTTTTTTCCAAAGGGCAAAATGATTGAATGTTCATAACTGCAATGATTTCAGATAGAAAACATGATTATGGATTCAATGGCGGAGTGACTGAGTGTTCTTTGGTTTGAGCGAATTGATTATGACTAAACAAAGCAGGAGACTGACCAGGAAACAACATTTTCTGGCTCTCTCGAACCCTCACTCATTACGATGACTGAACCCAAAAGAACATATTGTCACGCAGCGCTGCTGATAATCACTGGTTGTGAAAGATGAATAAAAAACATCCGGTCAAAATGTTCCCTCGAGAGACTTTCTTCATCCATTTTCTGTTACTTCCTGACACTCTTTACTACGATTCATGGAAACTTGTGTTTGCAGGAGTCTTAAATCAAGTGTTTTCTCACCTGAGATGAAAACATCTCTCCACAAACATCCCGAAACCCTTTTAATTTGACTGAACCTGCCGCGTCACGTAACAAAATCATCATTCATGAGCGTCTGGCTCGACACCGTCTGTCCGATCAGACAGGAAACGACTCATATCTCGCAGCAGTTCCTGTATTAAGGCAAAGGTCAGCTTGACAGCGATGCGTGCCGCGAGTTTATGTGTAGGAATAAAACGAGGCAGGGCACGGCGGCGGCTGGCCTTTCCTGGTTTGACAAACAGCTCTGATGACCTTTGTGGGGAGTTCAGTTCAAAAATGCTAAGTAGTTAGCTTTCCTGAGGACTGGAGTGTGCAGGTGATGAGCTCCTGCCAGAATAATTGTATGCAATGAAAGAAAGAAAAAAAAAAAAAGTGTTGCCTTATTAGTGTCTCCAGGAGCTAATTATAGTGCCAGGATGTGTTTCATTGTCCATCACGGCCTGACTCATACACGCTCAGTTAATGAAGACCGCTGTATGGGAAAATGTGACGGCAGCACAGAAGGAGATAGTTACAATAAAACAGCCGCTAATATTGTAACTGTTTCAATGGCCGGCGTGATTGGTTTCCCTCCTGCTGTAGAGCCTGTTGTGTGAAGGATAATGCGCAGCGACCATAATAGCAAATGTCCATTTTATGTCAGCTCATTTGAGAAAGACAGAATAATTTTCCTCACCTGAAATCTTTCAGAAGGAATAATGATAATTTCACCTCATTTTTCACAACTGGTCATTCTGAAAGGGCTCAACGATGATGATTCAACAATAGCAACACAGCCATGACCGAATATGTGCATGTAACATGTGGACTGAAGCTTCAAATAAAAACTGGATGCTGTCTGGAACACACAAATCCGTAATGCCTGTCAATCTGGCAGTGTCAAATGTCCAGAAAATCTCATATTTAACTGTTTCACACAATTAATTAATGTCAATTTACCCAATCATCTATGCTTTCTCTATATTTGTTTTGTCTAAATCAGGATCAATCCTGACTTTTTTGAGTTGTTAGCAAAAAAAAAATATTGGTTTACAATTTCTGTTCATTTTTGTATTGAATGTGAGAAATCTGGAGTTTGGGAGAGAAACTTTTTCTCAGTATAAGAGGCAGAACTAGTAATTCCTCTATTCAATGGCACAATGTTTTAAATAAATGACTGTGAGCGTAGCAGAGACAAATTAAAATGAGCTTCAGTGGAGAGCCATAAGTGCAACCGTAGGAGTTGAAGACCATATAGAGACTTGCAAGATGTTTTAAATTAAATGCATTTATCTCGCAGAAGAGTAAGCTATACTTTTTTTTTTTTTTTTTTTGCCTGTGATTATACTAGCCATTTCCAGAAATTATTTATTTAAAACGTTATAAAATGCAGCACTGAAATGAAATGTAATACTTGGTGTGAGGGGTGTCATCTTCCAACACTTCCTGCTTTGTGGCTATGAAGTATCCTCAAGACACACACTTCACACCGAAACCTCGTCCCCGCTCGGCTCAGCTGACGTCAGGAACGTGACTTTCTTCTTCACAGGTTAAGTGTGGCTTCAAGCACAAATTCAGCAAAGCACTGGAAATGATTGCAGAGAGATTGCGAGTGGGAAAAGATGACTGGGAGGGCAGATTTAAACTTGGAATGGGGAGTTTTAGCAACATGTTCAATACTGTTTTTGTGAAAGCAGCATAATTAGACCATCGGAGCCATCTGTCACAGCGACCATGTTAACTACTCAGAATTACACATTCAATTTGCTTTAATCAGGAAAAGTGGCAGGCATTTACTGTCATCAGCAACTCTGCCAGGTGTTGAGCTTATTTTGTCTGTAGCTGTATGGATTATGCAAGTCGCCTTGAGAATCCGTTATTTGCTAGAAAAAGGCGACCATAGGTTTTATAAATATTTCTTCACGCGCAAGATGAATATATCACACCTTTCACACTTGGCTCTATCAATCACTGATGTTTTATTCTTCCAGCTGAATCAAGCTATAGTCCATCCCAGCAAACATGAAGCCTTAACAAGGTCTTGTCACAGTATCGGTTATTATTTCACTGCACCCACACCGAGCTTCTTTTTTTCCTCTCTCCTTCTTATCAGCAATTACTGTCAATCACCAGGCCTGCACGGGGAAATGGAGAAGTTTCCAAACGCTGAACAAATGTCACCGTGACTTCCAGGCCTTCTTAATTGGGTTGTCTTCGAAACCCATTTACAGATACTATAAAATAAGCGCATGTCATTTCAAACATTACTAAGTTTTTATGTGAAATCCACATCAGACCAATAGATTTCACATTTCCTGAAGTCAGTGGTTTACCCATTCTGTGTTTCGCCACCTGCTGAATGAACAAATATATGCAAATTATATCATAGCTAGGCAGTAAACACACAACAATCTAAATTAGAGCCATTTATCAAAAGAGGCAGTGGGAGAATGGTACTATCAGGGGTCTAAGTAATGAAGGGCTTTACTTTGTAAAAACAACTGCACAACAGGCTCTTCTCCTCCAGCCAGAAGTCTTCATTAAAGAGTTAAGCTTTCTTTTCCATCCCAGTTATTCACCGAGATGAGAAAATGGCCTGCAATTCCTCCGTTACTGAGAAGAGTGCTTACTACTCTCACAGGAGGCGGCAGGCAAACGGGCGCTGAGCCTTGACAGCCAGCTTTAACAGCCTCCTTTTCACAGCAGACGACACGTGAGTAACGGCAGCCGCTGTAAGCGACGCCCGGGGAACCGATTTCTGATCAAAAGGCGCACTGCATGTCAAAGCAGGTGCACATTGTGTCGCGGTGATGTGGATGATTCAAGAAGGAAACGCATTTATGCGCAGTAATGAAGGAGAACACTTAGAAACGTAGCGGTGGAAGAAGAGATGAAAACAGCCGATCAAATAAATCCATCTCTGGCATCAGAATCTGCTGGAGGCGACCTGATTGACACAAGTTTATCTTTACCTACCTCAGCGAGTCACGATAGGATCTCACGCTTCATTTCTAATGAGTTTTCATGTTATCACTCATTGGTATCCGGCCAAATCTGATGATCATAATGATGATGGTGATGATGGTGACTTTCAGCCCGAGACAGCAGAGGGTAATGCTGTGTATTTAGAAGCTGGGAGTAATTGAGACTGTAGTAAGACAAACTCACAAAAACGCTTTGAGAAGCGTGACCCCAAAGGTCGGCTAAAATCAACAGAGTGCATGATAAGACTGTTGTGGATAATAGGTTTTAGGAACAGGCCACCCAGAGTGAAGCTATGTCAGACTTGATCCAGACTGCTGAGGGAACTGTTTGCATGCTGGGGGGTTTCTTTCTTCTTATTTCATGAATTATTCCTCAAAGGTCAAGACTGGTGGAGAGATGAAGGAAGGCGACTTGGAAAACTACTGTGTTTACATCTCTCCGAACGCTCAGGTCAGATCAGGTGGAGGACATCTGGTGGAAAACTAGTTCAATCAAGCAGATCACGAGATCCACTTTGGAAGACTCACATTTATTCCTTGTATTTATTGTTTCTGTGTGATTCCAGCAGCATGAGGGCCAACACGCTCACTCACAACAAAGACTCCAGCTCATGTTAAGGACTGCTGGTGATGGAGTTTGCATGTTCTCCCTGTGGAAATCTGGGTTATTTCTACAGGATTCCTCCCATGAACCATAAAGACATGCTCAGAATTAGGATTAACTGACTCCAAAGGGCTACGTGTGTTTGTATGTGTTGGTCTCGTGACAGACTCTTTCATGGATGTCAAAGTCTGGAATTTGTTTGATGCTTTATAAAGTTTGATACATTGTATCGAGCAGTGCTGACGTCACAGCCTGCCGATCTTCTGGGGTAAATACCGATCAGACATCTGGAAGGGGAGCGGGCTGAACGGATCTTACCCAGCCCCAATCCGACGACGAGCCTCCCGGCCAGCAGCACCTCCTTCCCGGGGGCGGTGCTCAGCACGATCCCGCCGACGGTGAAGAAGAAGCTGGCCAGCAGGATGCACACCCTGCGCCCGAACAGCCCGTTGAGGAAGCCGCCCAGCAGGGCGGAGAGCGCGGCGGCGGCCACGGTGCTGGAGATGAGCAGCTCCTGCCAGAGCGCGCTCAGCTCCAGCTGCCGCTTCAGCAGCAGCATCGCGCCGGAGATCACCCCGGTGTCGTAGCCGAACAGGAAGCCCCCGAGGGCGGAGAAGGCGGCCAGGACGTACACGAATCCGGGCGTGACGTCCTGCTGGAACTGCTTGCGGGCGGCCCGCTCTAGATCCCCGGTGGAGGTGGTGGTGGAGGAGGAGGAGGCGGCGGCGGCGGAGCCCGCCGCTGCCGGGGCGGACGCGCCCTGGCTGCTGATGCTGGCATTGGACGGAGCCTTGATGAGGCTCCGCTCGCCTCCGTCGTTCACTTTCTTCCAGCGCTCGCCCATCAGGTTGCTCATGCTCCGGAGGTTGTAGTCATGGTCGCCCTGCTTTCGCGACATATGGGAAACACAACACAGGAGAGGGCGGCTGAGTTGTATTTAGACGCGTCTAGAAAAGGAAAAAAAGAAAAAGAAAAAAAAAACAAAGAAAAAACACGTTTTTCTCTTCTCTTTTCTCTCTCTCTTCCCCCCTCCCTGCAGCTCTAAACTCTTTCAGGTGTGATGCAAAGTTGTTCTCCAGGCTGGAGTTGATGCGCGCATCTCATCCCGGTGGTCCTGATGGGAGAGTTGGAGAAGGAGAGGAGAGGAGAGGTGGAGGAGAGGAGAGGAGTGGACCACCTCGTCACCATCAGCGTCGGCATGACGCAAAAAAACATTGTCTTGGCCGCGTACAGTCGAGAGTAAATCATATACAGTGGGGATCCAGGGGCAATAAAGGATGTTTTCCATTTAAAATGACATTCATAGAAAAAAATTAAAAAATAGAACATAAAGGTGGACCACATGTGGTTTGTTGGTGTAACCAACGACGTTTTTATTCATAAAAAAACTAGGATGCAGGACCGGTGTTCCTGTTACACAGTGATCACACGCAAAGCGATTAATTCCCCCTATAATTGATTAATCATTTTTTTTCAGGGAGATAATATTGATTAAAATGGAAATGTTTACGATTTTCCACATACACACACTCACACACGCACCTGCAGGTAATCTAGAGTCATCAATTAACCTCAAACATATGTTTCGCAGTGTGTGAGGAAACCTGAGTACCCAGAGAGTAAACACAAGCTCTGAGGCTGGTCCTAATCACTAAATCCTGTGTGGCCTGCCACGCACAAGATTTCACAATAAAATGACAGTAACTTCATAACATATCATTTTGCATTAGGAGGAAAACATTCTGGACTTTTCACTGTTTGAATGGAATCACGTTGAATTATTTGAGGAGCAGATGTCTGAGGAAATTCAAATCACTCCGAGACCTCCTGAACACGCGAACTGAAAACAAAAATCACAGCCCAGCTTTTTTTTTTTCTTTTATAGGGACACAGCTTCCAATATTCTTTCAAATCTGTACATGATCAAAAGTCAGCTATACTTACTACTGATTAAGGTTAAAATCACCCGAGAAGACATGTTGTGTATGGCTGCACCCTGAAGAAGAAACAGTTGTCAGTTCATTCATGTGTGATGGAGAGGATCAATACATTGATGATGGCGTTGCAGACAGCAGAATAAGCAACCCTTTGTCTGAGCACTGAAGTGATGAAACTTACAATGACTCCGATGAGGAAATCAACCTGGTGACTGCAGCCGATTAATCCTTAGGGTTAACGCTTAATGATGGTAAAACGCTCCAGCCATCGATCCATCTGACGCAAGAGAGCAAATCAGAACTACAGATTACAGACACCAATACTGAGTTCACAGGATGTGCAAATATCAGTCAGTGCATTCATCCTTCCTGCAAAAATGAAGCTGCAGATTCAGTAAAATTGTCTGAATGGATAGTATCCCTTGAAAAGTAAAATAAGCATGCAGTTAATGCAAAACTCCAGCATATGAATAAAACGCAAAGCACTTCTCATGCCTCTGTTAATAAACACAATAATCTGAAGATGTGATGACTCCCTCTACTGTCTGTTCAAACACATAGCATAAACACTTTTTTGATAAGCTTAGATTTTTCTTCAACAAACATGCTATAAGCAGGGGATATTCATCATATTCTTAAAAATGCCATGGAATTGTAATGAAATTTGGAGGCAATTTTGAGAGCAGGTTTTTGCGGTTGAGAAAGACCGAGTGCATTCACAGAGAAGCGTAGCAGAGCGCTGGCTGGAGAGCGGAGTTTTTTTCCCCCACAGAGGACACTGTGACCTGTCAGCTGTAATCAGTGACCCTCATCGTGGCCACACTGCACGGAGAAAGGTCGTGCTCGGGGTTTGAGATCTCGGAGAAGCTTCCTGCAGATTTTCTTTCCTCTTTGATGTATAATGTATGGTCATCCATCCATTCCTCATCCATTCATCCAGTCACCAGTGGACACTGGGCATGAGGAGCACACGGGACTCACCTCTCAGGAGGACATGAGCAGATGTGCACAAGGTTCCGAGTGAAACAAACCCGCGGAAAGCAGCAGGCCCGGAGAACATCTCAGGCCGTGACTCAGGGTTCACTCACCAGAGCCAGCTGATGTGCTCGCTGACGTACTCAACCTCTCCTCTGTACCCGCCTGATGACGTGAGATGATCATCGACCCAAGTTCAAATAAAATGTATTTGTTTCATGAGTGATTTTGTGCATTACTGCACTTCGCCATTTTGTTCTGTCTTCATGCTTTTTCTGTCTCTTTATGCTTATTGTGCAAAATTCCATCAAGTTGAAATTTTTTCTGCTCTTTTTTTTTTCCATTGTTTTGTATCTGTAGCAAACTTCTTCTGGTCTTGTCTTTGTGATCGCCTTATTTTTTGATCGATTTCCAATTCAAGTCGAAGCTTCATTTGACCTTGGCTGCAATTTTGAATCTCATTTCCAGCAGTCACAAGTCCTTTTTTTGTTTATTTCCTTCTCTCTTCCGTGTTAGGTTGAGGTCATTTTCTAACTCCTTCAGGTTTTCAGACGCCTGGGTCTCTTGGTTCTGTGCCCAGTCGTCCTGTTCGCTAATCTGCCAACTATTGAAACGTGTTCCTTCAAATGATAGAGGCAGGTTGCTGCAGTGAAAGTTCTCAGGTTTAATGTGAGCCACTTAATCCTCGGTACCACCTCAGTGACAGCAGCACTAAGCTTTCAGAAATAGACGCCTTGGAAACACTATGTGGTGGTTTTCCCCTCGCTGCAGGTCTTAAAAATATTTAACTACATCCTGGTTCGTGCACTGTGGTGATTTACGTAGCCTCTTGCTTCATATTTTCCACTGTGGCTTTGTCCAGTTCACCGCAGTTGACCAGAAAGCAAGCATCCTTTCTGCTTCACAATGCAATACTTAACATTTCACCGATTGGCAAATAAAGTTGAAGACAGATTGACAGATTGCCTGTCTTCCTATGTTTATCTTCTTTCTTAGTTCCTTGTTGAAAATCTCTCAGAAAATTCAGACATTTACCCAATACTCCTATTTCCTGCAACTCCTGTTTAAGGAAACAGGTTTGAAGAAAAAAAAAAATGGACTCAAGTTTCAAGCTTTCCTTCAACGGCTGTCGGTCAAACTGTGTTTGTGTTTTTTCTTTCTTAAACTCTCTTTCTCTCACAATTTCCCACGGGACTACATGTCAGGTGGCAGTTTTCATGCGGTGGAATAGATTTCTTAAACTGCTAAAGCAACATGATAATCACAGTGTGCTTTGAAGCGGGCTGGTTTCCCTGCACTGCGTGATCACTTCCTTGTTTTTCCTTAATCACTATTTAACTGAATGTTTAATCTGATTTTGTTTGCGTTCCGTGCCTCAGTGACAGAATTTTAGGCGTGTGTGTGCGTGTGTGTGTGCGTGTGCGTGTGCGTGTGCGTGTGCGTGTGTGACCAGGGTGGTGATTTGGGTGTCTTACGTGCGGAGGATGCGTATATAAAGCCGGTGATGGGCCGCAGCAGGCGCACCTGCTCCTGGATTCATCTGCTCTCCTGCAGCGAGGGAGCGTCGGGCAGCATGACCCCACAGCAGTGGACGCTGGCCGTCGGCCTGTCGCTGGCCTCAGGTACCCCGCAGAAATATGTCCCCCTATTTTTATGTTCCTGATTTCATCACTGCTGTGATTTCACTCGGCTTGACCTGCTGTTTTTCCTCTAGTTTTTGGAAACATTGCAGCTATGACAACTATAGAAACACAGAAATGTGAGTACAAATAAATAACCGCTGGACATGATTGAGATTAATTCTTTCTTTGCTTGAATCCAACTTTTTAGCCATAGTTTTAAATACATCATGATATCAGAATTTATATCTTAGTCTTATAAAAATGCACTGAGCCTTTATACACATATTTTACTAGTAACACAATCATGATTATGTTTTATGCATAGCATTAAAAATGACTGAGTTTATATGGTTTTCAATGAAAACTGCTTTTCTACAACGTGTTTGTCTATTGCAGGGGTCTGCAACCTTTATGACCAAAAGAACCATTTTAGTGACTACCATAAAGTGAAGTTGTTCTGGAGCCAAAAAGCACATTTAAACATTAAAATGAGGCGAATGCAGCTCATGCAGTTACATACTTGATGTTGATGCACAAACAAAAACTATATCTTTAGAATAGTGAGCATTTTATTACCCTGAACCTATTTTTGTGCCTGATTTTAACAGTTTTGTTCCTTTTTTTCCAGCTTCTTTTTGTTGACAGCTTTGAAATTGTAGTTGTTTAAACCTCTTTTTGAAACAGCTTTGTATGTTTTTTCCTGCCATATTTCATTTTCTTATGCTAGAAATTGTAGACATTTCAGGTTTTTTAAGCGGTTCTACCATTTTTGTTCCCCATTTATTCTGGTTTTGCTGTTTTTCCCAATTTTACTTGTACCTTTTTGAAGCCCTTTTGAACGAAGAGTGACGAATCATATAATAATATAAAAATAAGTTAAATTTTTAATCACGTATCATGTCGTAAAGCCTTCATGGAGCCACCACAGAGACAGGTTGCAGGCCCCTGGTCTATTGTCATGTCGTTAATTGTGTTGAAGTAATGAGACGTTCTAACCCTGGCAGACACTTGCAAGACTTTCGGCAGCGGCGTCGTGAAGCCCTTCGATGGCTCGCACTTCTACGTGTCGTCCGACTGCCCGTTCACCTTCGCCCGCTTCACCCTCAACCGGGTGGAGTGCGACATCGCCATCCGGCGAGGGCCGAGGGGGCTGCTGGCTCACGTGGAGATCATCATCAACAAGATCAAGACCGTCCTGCACGGCGGGGACATCTCTGTGGAGGGCAACAGGTGTGGCCTCAGATCTCAACACAGCCAAACCCTGGAAAACAATATGCACAAATAGAGAAATATCATAGAGGATTTAATTATGAACAACAGATATTTTGGATGTTTAACAGGTCTAGAAGCTTTGACTATGGATAGATATTGATCAAAACGTGAAAAGAATACGTAAAACATGGTTTTGCTTTGAATCTTATGATTCTATTTCATCTCTATATTTCAAATACATTAAATTCAGTTCTAAACTGTGCTTTAATTATACAATTATTAGTCTCCTTTAACATGATTTCACCTTAAAATTTCTAAATTAGAATAATAATGTAAGGAAAAGGCATTTCCCTGACCCTTAGGTCTTTGTCATTTTTGTGGAACTACCAAAACTCATGTCAAATTATTTTAATCAGCTTTCAGCATACATGGTTACCATTGTGAGTGTTTTACAGAAAAAACACCTTGCTCTCTCGAGCTGTTTGAGTTTTCCTGGAAGTGTCACCTTCTACGAGGTGACTTGCCAGATGTTTTGGAGGTTTATGAGTCAGCCATACTTTAAATATCATCATCTATTAACTTTCCACCAAAATTGAGGAAGTGAGGAGATGCATGTTTATTCTTTGGCAGCGTTTCTCTCCCCTACGATCACACCTACCAGCACATTTTCCGGTACGGCATCTACACGAGGCTGAGGAGCTCCCTGC
The DNA here is from genome assembly GCF_902148845.1 of Salarias fasciatus. Taxonomy (NCBI): domain Eukaryota; kingdom Metazoa; phylum Chordata; class Actinopteri; order Blenniiformes; family Blenniidae; genus Salarias; species Salarias fasciatus. The sequence goes on along the minus strand of NC_043761.1, from coordinate 7,247,104 downwards.
TTCCGCTGTCGGTCACCTGGCACGTGCTCCCCGGGGGGATCGACACTCTGCGGGTGAGAGGTCACGCATCCTGCAGGAGGGCACCTTTAAAGGCGCGGTGCTTCCAAACCGCAGGGCCCCTGAAGCTTCTGGTTAATGTGTCCTGTAGGTGGAGCTGGAGCACGAGCTGAGCGCTGGCGTCGCCGGACTGTGTGGAAAAGACAACCTGGCAGGTGTGATGAATAAATTAAGCCCGGAGGAGGAAGCAGAAAATAATTGTTTTTGTTTCAAATTAAAACATAATGTAGGGGTTGTAAAAGTCTACTCCGTACTTCCAGTAAAACATAAGAGTCTTCTTGTTTCAACCAAACGGGTGTAAAACTTTTTATTTTTTAACTCCATGAACGGCCTCACACAATAACAAGTCCCCGTAGAAACACATCACAAACAATAGTTCCTCTTGTTACAGGGGCGTTTGTCAATGAGTATTCATCACAAGTCTGTCTAACTAGTCTGTTGCGCTTGTGAAATCATGAAATAAGTAAGGTTTAAGAAAGGTACACAATATTTGCTTTGCATTTGTGCGTTAACATTATTTAGGGCTTGAAGCTTTGATACGCATATTATAAAACCAATTTAAGGTAATTTTTTTCAATAAGAAAAAAGTGTGACAGCTTCATCTAAACTACACAAACAGTAAGGGAGCTTGTTTTTGGTAGATGATTTAATATTGTTACAACAGTTATTTTAATTAATAAACCCTCCCCAAATAAATACATTTGGGGAGGGTTCTCTCTCCGTCCACCAGTTTTTCAATGTCTTTGTGTGTCAGTGTGAAAGAGTAGACCGAGCTACAGCCTGATATGGTGATGAAATAGCCAATCCACCACTTTGGTAAGGATTAACAGTCGGTCCCTATTCATTGATCAATTCCAATTCGCTGTCCATGTTGCTGATATATAGCCAATTGACTGTTCTGGTAATGATTAATATTAGGTCACTGTTGACGGATAAATCCAAGGCGCTGTCCATGGTGCTGGAATGGCCAATCCACCATTGTAGCGGGAGTATCAGTTGGTCATTTTATCATTAAAAATCCAAGTCGCTGTCCATGGTGCTGAAATAGCAAATCCATTGTTGCAGTGAAGATTATCAGTGAGTCTCTATTCAATAATGAATTCCAGTTCGCTGTCCATTTTGCTGAAATAACCAATCCACCGTTGTGGTGAAGATTATGAGTGGGTCACTGTTTTAATAAATCCAAGGCACTGTCCATGGTGCTGAAATAGCCAATCCACGGTTGTGGTAAAGGTAACCATTTATTTGAGAAATAATCAGTCTTTTCAATGGTGTCAGAATTATTGCCAGTAGGTATTTCTACAGCAAAGAAATAATCAACCAAACACAAATTTCCCTACTTTTGGTGCATGGTTACTAGTGACACCTGTAAGAAGTGATAAAGACATTTTGAGTTTGCTCTCTTACCTTTTTGTTCTAATAGTTTTAAAGCAAAATGCTAAGAAGCAAAAAGACTGATGATTAAAATCATTGCACTTCAGAGACAAATCTAGACTTGAAATTCAACATAATAGCACCTTCGACAAGGAACTCCTCCAGAAGACTCTGTGCTTGGTGAGAAGAGAGAAGAGAAGAGAGAAGAATTTTTTTTTTTTTTTTTTTTTTTTAGGAGAAGAAAAAAAATGATGTAAGAAAGTGATCAAAAATAAAATGGCTTAATTTTGTGAATTTGCATCAGTTTATAGATCATGAAAAAAACTGCAAGCAGCAGTTGAACTTAAAATTGGTATTTTATGGAACTGTGCAAAAAAAATTTTTTTTATTTTCAGGCAACAGTCAGCAGTTGATTGCGGAAAGCGTTCTCACTGAGGAGACATGTCAAATCCGAGATCCCATAGACACACTGAATTGGGTAAATTTCTGTTTTCAATCACTGTTTTGGTTTAAAATACATTCTGGTAAGGAAAAGAATGAATGAATAATTACTTATGATGACTCTTCTCAAGAATTTTTGTTATTTTTCTGCTATTTCAAGTGATTTTTTTTTACAGTACAGTTTATTGTCACATTTCTGTTGTCTGCATTTCCTTTGACTTTTGGAATAGTTGCACGCACTGTTATAACTGAGTAAATAACCCCTTTGCTGATTTTTGCAGGCATGCAGACACTTCTTTTCCTACACTTTGGACTGTCTACGAGCCAAAACGCCTTCATTTATCCAAATCTGTGAACAGAATAGTCACAGCTTCGAAGAAAGCCCGTACATTCGCTGTGCTTTCTTCAAAGAGGTGGCCGAGCACTGTGGAAACACCAGCTTTGTTTGGGACGTCTGGAGATCCGTGACTGAATGTGGTACAGGATTTGAACTCATTGCCTCACACTCTGCACTGATTTACTTGACATTCCTTATTCTTACCGCTCGATGTGATTTTCTTGGTAAATAGTTCTGCCGACATGCCCTGGAGAACTAGTTTATGTGGAGCAGGGTGCTGCCTTTGTTCCTACCTGCTCCAACCCAAACCCCAGGATCTCCACCCAGGATCTCACCAGCTCCTGCGTTTGCCCACATGGTGAGAACCGTCCACTTGCAAGATTGTTGCTCAGCCCATTTGAATCTAATGTTAAGAGTTATACTAACCTGTATTGCAGGTACGGTGCTGAATGATCATGCAGACTCCTACCAGTGTGTGAAGGTGTCCAGCTGTCCCTGTGAGTTCGCTGGTCGGATGTATTCAACAGGGGACATAAGAAACACGAAATGTCAGTCATGGTAAGCAGGTGGAGAAAATGTCAGGATTGAATGGGGTATCCATGACTTGCAAATTTCCTGATAAAATAAACATTTTCTCCATTTGCAATTCAAATTCCTGTCCTCAGTGTGTGCCATGGCGGGAAGTGGAGCTGCTCTGAAAACTTCTGCCCGCCCAAGTGTCTCATTGAAGGACAGTATGTGACCACGTTCGATGGGAAGCAATACGTTGTTCCTGGTAAATGTACATACATGGCCTCAGAGGTAGATTTTCCTTCTCAGATTTATTGAGTAACATGAATCCAATCTTGCTTGTCTGTGAGTTATGAACTGTTTTTTTATTTCTATGAATGAGCAGAGCACCGACTGGATGGTCACGATAGTGTATTCTAAAAAAGAAGCTTCCCTGAAAATGGTTACTCTCCAGCTGTATCAGGTACAGACTGTTTGTAAAGGCTGACTGTAATAACTTGCAGAGGAGTATGATCTTTGATATATATTCTTTGCAACTGATAGGAAACATTTACATTTGCACACAACATGGTGAAATTTGGAGAGCAGGACATTACCGATCTCCATCAGTCAGGTATGAGTAGAAATATTGATCAGCTTGATTTGGTTATTCATGCAGTGAAATACTGACCTGTGCCCCCTTTCAGATCATGCGCTGGTTTTCTGGCAGTCCTCGATGTATGTTCAGGTCCAAACATCTTTTGGCATGAAGCTCCAAGTCCAGGTGTTTCCTGAAGTCCAGGTTTACATCACACCGCCGTCAAATCACACAGCCATGATCTCAGGCAAGGAAATGACTTCTCCTTTTAAGCAGTATTTAGATCAATGGTTCACATGCTCTATTAAGTCCAGTTCTTCCCTCACAAACTGGATCAAGACCCCGGTTTAGGAACCGCTTTATAACCTGGTCTAGTTGGCTTTGTGACGATACCCAGGCCTTCTTTCAGGTCTGTGCGGCAACAGTAACGGTGACACCACCGACGACTTCACGACCAGCAGCGGGATCGTGGAGAACTCAGCTCAGGCGTTCGCCCTCTCCTGGAGTGTGGGCCCGTGTCCCGTCAACATTCCCCCCACCTGCATCAACACCGACAACGGTACCAGTTCATGTAACATGAGCCTGGATAACAGACTTTTCTTAATCTGTTATAAAAAAATATATATATATATATATATATGGTATGAAATAGTAGACTTTAGGCTGATGTTTTGTTTATTTTTTAATTTTTTTGTAGAAATATATGCAGATGAGAAGTGCTCTATGTTGAACAACCCGGCTGGGATATTTGCCGAGTGCCATGAGCATATCCCGACCGATCAATACCACACAGTAAGAACACTTTCACTCTCCAATCACATCTTAGAAACTCCTCCAGATGTCTACAGATATTCAATTACTGCATACACTGAAAGCAGTTGAAATCAAACCAATCACTGTTTCCAGGCTTGCATCCAAAGAACCTGCAACTGCGGCAGCAATCTGCACCAGTGCTTATGCGTTGCTCTGAGCAGCTACGCCAACGCCTGCGCCCGACTGGGGGTCCAGGTCAAAGACTGGAGGAAGGCGACGAATTGCAGTGAGTGCAGCTTCACTGGAGAAACATTTGTCCTCCTTTTTCCGTCCTCTCCTCAAATGATGTGGCAACTATTTTAAACTTTGACTTGAAATTTTAAATAGAAAAGTAATGAAGTGATCAGATAAGACATTACAAAAATTGACCTTCTTGTGTTAAAAATGGATAAAATTATCAGTTTATTGGCCATTGTTACATTAATTGTTGTTATACCAATAATGCAATTTCTGCTCATTGATTCCTGGAAGCATAAATAACAAAATGTTAGAATCTGACATTCTTTCTAAAGTCTGACATCTACTAAAGTCTGACACACACTCTATTTTAAAAAGCAATTATTCAATGCGTTTCATCAGGTGTGCATGCGAAATACCTTTAATGACCACAAGAGAGAGAGACTTTATTCTCCCCTGATAAATAATTCAGCAGAAGAGGGGATGAAGACCTGAGGGAGGAAAATCTCTCCCATCTCTTCCAGTAAATCACCTCCTGCATAATAAAAACTGCTCACTTAACTCAAACCATGTCACTTAGAAATCTTTTTTTTTTTTTTTTTTTTTTTGTGATCAACAAAAAATTCCCTTTGCACTATGAATGCTAATATATTCACAAAAGGTAAATTGGGATGCCCGTCTCATTTTATTCTCAATATTCACAGCTCTCCAGTGTCCGAAAAACATGCAGTTCTCCTACCAGACGGCGGCCTGCAATCGCACCTGTCGCTCTCTGTCCGGGCCTGATCCCTGCTGCGGGTTGGAGGACGACCCCGTGGAGGGCTGCGGATGTCCAGAGGGAACCCACCTGAACCAGGGACAGACCTGCAGCCCGAAGGCGGAGTGTGTGTGTCACCACCACGGCGGCACCACACCGCCAGGGCCCGTGGTTATAGATGGCCGACAGTGGTGGGTTGATCACTGAAGTGTGGTGTAGTGCTTTAGTAGCTCTACTTTCATTAAAAAAAAAGACTGTTTCACAGTTCAAACATTATGTGTTTTCCAAAGCATCTGTGAGAACGGAGAACTGCGCTGTTCCAAGGATTGTGGTAACTATCACTTTTTCATGAATTGATCCTTTATCGACATTGTTGATCACTGGTTCAACAAAATAACACATTTCCAGTCGGGTTTGACAAAAGACAGTTAATGGTGTAAACAATAAGTAACACACTGATGTTTCTGATCAGGTTGTCGTAATGGAAAGGTGTGTTTTCACTGCTCTGAATATCCGGTTAACACGGCTCTGAAAACCTGCGACAGTCTCAGCAAACCCCTGGTAGGTTTCTCTTCACAAGCACACACCTGCCAAAACATAATGGCCTCTGACAGGTGAAGAAAATAACACTGATCATCCTGTGATCATATCATCCATGGTGCCTGTCGGTGGATATAAACGACATTTTGTTCTTGAAGTGAATGTTTAAAAAAGGAAAAATAGCTCAACCTGTCTTCCAAAACATCAACATTCTTATTCTTGAACCTTGTGATAAGTTGAGGAGAAAAAAAAAGCTGTTTTCTGATTCTCCCAGGGAGCCAACGTGACCTGTGAGAGTGGCTGCTACTGCCCTCACGGTCAGTTTGAGGATCATCGTGGAAACTGTGTTCCCAGGGAGAGCTGCACTTGTGTGTTCAGCGGCAAGATATTCAGCCCGGGACAGCAAGTCAAGACAAACTGTAAAACATGGTAACGCGTTCGGGGCCGCTTCTGTTCCGCTTCGCCCGAAATGCCTAACCCGTTCATAAACTCACAACTTCTGTGACTTACAGCGTGTGTGGGGCGGGACAGTGGCGCTGCGAAGACGAGCCGTGTCCTGGAACGTGTCAGGTTTACGGTAACGGGCAGTACCAGACCTTCGACTCTAAGTGGTATCGCTTCAATGGACACTGTCAGTACACGCTTGTAGAGGTGCGTTCAAGAAACATTACTTTTACTATAAGTTATGAAAAAAAAAGCAGGAAATGAGAGGATGAATATTCATGTCTGCATAAATACACAAATGTTGGATATTGGGTGTAAAGTTTGTATGCATATTTATTTCTTTAGGATTACTGTGGAAAAACAAGTGGGACTTTTTCAGTCAGTGTTGAAAGCGTTCCTTGTTGTGACGAGGCACTGACTTGTTCTCGCTCCATCGTCCTAAATCTGCAGGTAGCCTGAAACTTATCTACACTTAATCTGATCACTGTTTGTTTTAATTTATTCCTAAAGAAATTTGCCATTACTGTTTTCACTCATGCCTGAATATGCACTGGTATAATACAGAATTAAATGCCATTTATCACATTGAGAGGCAATGCTTTCACTCATTTTTGGAAATTTGCCCGTCTAGGATGAAGTCAGCCTGATACTGAGCGACATGAGGGTGACCAAGAAGGTCAACAAAGGCTGGACACTGAATCCAGACTCACTCTACACCATACACACCGTGGGGCTCTATATCCTGATCTCGGTGCCAAGCAGGGGGATAACGCTGATTTGGGACAAGCACACCAGGATCACTGTTGAACTGCATTCATTCTGGAGGGTGAGTCACACACAGCGCTCATTAAATGCACTTATTCACTGAAGTCTTCAGCCGTTTTTCTACTTCTCTTCTGCAGAACAGAGTCTGTGGCCTCTGTGGGAATTTCGACTCCAATGAGATGAATGATCTGCACATGGCTGGCTCCGCGGGTGAATCCTTTACCCTGTTTTTCTTTCTTTCATCACCACTTCAACCATTACGGGTAAAATAAAGTGTAACCTCTCCTCTCAGTCGTGTCCGGTCCGCTGGCGTTTGGCAACAGCTGGAAAGCCGACACGCCTCCTTGTTCTGACGTGACCTCTGAGATATTCCCGTGTGAACGCCACTCGTACTGCTCAGCCTGGGCCCAGCGGCGCTGTCTGATCCTCACCGGGGACACCTTCAGGGAATGCCACTTAAAAGTAAGTCATTCAGGAAAAACGAAAGAAATGTTATAATGACGTTTATTTCTGACGCAGGTTTATTTGTTGTGTTGTAACTACTCCGCAGGTGGATCCGCAGCCCTACTACCATGCCTGTGTGCAGGAGTCCTGCTCCTGTGAGTTCGAAGGGAAGTTCCTGGGCTTCTGCACATCTGTGGCGGCGTATGCAGAGGCCTGCAGCGACCAGGACATCTGCATCGATTGGAGGACGCCAGATTTGTGTCGTAAGTTAATATCTTCATTCAGCTGATGAGCAAGCAGGTGATTTTCCATCTGCTGTTTTGTCTCATATTATTTTGACTTTTCTTTGTTGCTATGCTAATTACATCGCCCCTCAGCGGTATACTGTGACTACTACAACGAGCAGGGTCAGTGCAGCTGGCACTATGAAGCCTGTGGCAAGATGATGACCTGCAGCACAGGAAACTACTTGACTCACAGGCTGGAAGGTAAACAAACTATCACAGTTTCACAGAATTCATTTAAAAGTTAAATATAAAACAAAATGGTCGATCTCTGCTTGTCAGTATTGCTGTTTTATTTAAAGTAAATCTACCATTACAGATGATTGTCATCATATTTGTGTGATATCAATGACGTGTTATTCATTCTCGAAAAGGCTGCTACCCTAGATGTCCAAAAGAGGCGCCGTATTTTGATGAGAACACTGGAAAATGCAGCCCGTTAACCAACTGCACATGTCTTTACAACGAGGTTGTTGTTCAGCCTGATGAGGACGTGAAAATAAGCGACATGGAATGGTATGTGGATACGTTCAAAATGTGTAACTTATATCTCTGTTAATTAGAATAACTGCAGAGGGCGTCACTTTAACTGCTGGATTTTCATTTTATACTTGTCCTTTCTTTATTCAGCACCTGCAAAAATGGAACAATTAAATGTCGTGAGTATGAACGTATTCATTGGTACTGACTACAATTTGATTAATCACATATGTGCAAGAAAATGAGTTGTATTTAAATATTTTTGGTATTGAAGAGTTGAAATCGCATGTGCCTTCGCAGAACCTTCTCCCAAAGCAGCACCCCTTACCACTGCCTTTACTCCAACAGTGCCTCCACCCACAACCACCCCAGCAACCACTTTACCAACAACCACGCCCAGTACAATGACTTCAACTACCAGAGAAACAACTGTACTTTCAACTACAACCACACCAATCGCAACTACTTCAACTACCAGGGAAACAACTACGCTTTCAACTACAACCACACCAACTTCTACCATCGCTACAAACTGGCCAACTTCCACCAGTCCTCCACCCATGACAACTACTTCAACTACCAGGGAAACAACTGTGCTCTCAACTACAACCACACCAATCGCAACTACTTCAACTACCAAAGAAACAACTACGCTCTCAACTACAACCACACCAACGACAACGATCGCAACTTCTACCACCGACGGGCCAACTTCCACCACTGCTCCACCCACGATGACTACCTCAACTACCAGAGAAACAACTGTACTTTCAACTACAACCACACCAATCGCAACCACTTCAACTACCAAAGAAACAACTACGCTTTCAACTACAACCACACCAACGACAACGATCGCAACTTCTACCACCGACGGGCCAACTTCCACCACTGCTCCACCCACGATAACTACCTCAACTACCAGAGAAACAACTGTACTTTCAACTACAACCACACCAACAACAACAATTGCAACTTCTTCAGTCACCACTGAAACATGGTCAACAGAACCCAGCACCATTTCAACAAAAACTTCAGCTACCACTCAAGCGACATCCTCTTCACCAGCGCTGACCACTACAAGGCCTTCTTCCATCCCTCCGACAGCTTCAACTACCGCTGAAACATTTTTTACAAGCCCCAGCGTCACAGCTACATCACTGACACCCTTCACAAATGCTTCAACAACTGAAAATTGGTCAACCGTGCACCCTGGCACAAGTGCACCACCAACTACTGCATCTCCGACAGCAGCGAGCACTACCAGTACACCGACAACCACCACCTCATCAACATCTTCAACTGCTCCTACCACACAAGCTACATCAATAACAAACACCACTGGATACTCAACAGAGCACACAGATGCGCCTACATCTGAAGCTCCTTCCACCTCTTCCACAGGTTTAAGTACTTTATTGACCAATGCTACAACCACACCAACGACTAAAACTGAGTCCACGACCACATTGGCATCAACCGCTTCCTCCACAACTCAAGGATCAAAACCTACAGAGCCGCCAGTAATAACATTTTCACCGAGTGCAGCTACGAGCCCTGTAACCTCAAGTCAGATTGTCTTTACCAGCACACAATCAACAACGTCATCGTCAACAAAACAAACCATTTTTACCACCTCAGAAGGAACAACACATCATGCTTCAACAGCTACAACAGGAGGGTTTACGTCGACATCCAAGTCTTTCCCAAATGGGACAACAGAACCTCCCTCAACATCGGGTATGTTCCATGTAGTTGTTCTTCCTGTTACTCTGTTTTTGCACAATACAGTGAGTTCGCCAAATTCACTAAATTCGTGTCTTCTACAGTTGTGCCAACCACACCACCAGAATGTAAATGCAAAGACCTAAAGAGGAAGAAAAGCTGGCACTGTGGTGAGAAATGGACAGAGGACTGCTTCGTGAAAAAATGCATAAATGACAAGATTGAGTTGACTCCAGTGGATTGTCCTGAAACCACGATTCCCACCTGCCCCAGAGGTCAAGCTACAAAGGTCTCAGATGGATGCTGTGAAACATGGAAATGTGACTGTAAGCATGCACCTTTTTGATTTCAACTCTTTTATATTACTTTCTCTTAATAAGCACTGCAGTAACCATTGATTCTGTCTGTTCCCAGGTCAGTGTGAGCTGTACGGTGATCCCCACTATATTTCTTTCCAAGGAGTAGCGTTTGATTTCCTTGATGACTGCACCTACACTCTTGTTGAAGAGCGATTGCCACAACATAATCTGACCATTGTGGTGGATAACTTTTACTGTATTGCCGGCCTGGATGGCTCCTGCGCTAAAGGCATCGTACTGAGATATCAGAACAGCATAGCTTCACTCAGTATTAGTCCAAAAAAGTTTGCAGTGCAGGTAAGAAATACATCAATTTCTCTATTGAATAAATACCCATTAATTCATTTTTTTCCTTCATTAGTTGCTTTGCATACTGATTTTTCCAACCTCAGGCCACTTTGAACAATGTGACCATCGAGCCGCCGTATGAAGAGCATGGCTTTAGATTTGAGACCACAGGGTACCAGGTCTCACTTTATCTCCCAGAGATCCGCTCTTACGTCTCCCTGACACCGTCTTACACCGTGGTGGTCAATCTGGCCATGGAGCACTTTGTCAATAACACCCAGGGACAATGTGGTGAGTACAAGGAAGCACAAGTTATAGGTTCCTGACATGATTTAGCATTGAGGTTTCTCTATCTCCCATCCCAGGTGTGTGTGGTGGTCCATCATGTGTACGGAAAGGAGGGCAAATTGAAGACGACGACTGCTGTGATAAAACGTCTTATGACTGGGTGTATCCTGACCATTCCAAGCCACAGTGTGCTTCTGCACCCAGAGACGTACCTTGTGTTCCCAGTTCAACGTCAGAACCCCCTTACACACCTAGATCCCCCACCGCCTGCCCTCCGAACCCTCTGTGTGACCTGCTGCAGCATCCGTAAGCTCTTTACATTATCAATAATTACTCTTTTCCTTTAGCTTTTTATTCTCACTTGCTTTATCTAATGTTTCAGGATTTAAATGATTTTAAATGTGGATTTTGTTTCATAGTGTTGTTCTTCCATAGTTAATGGAACATAAAGCGACCCATAAATGAATGTTACAATGTGAAAAACCCCCCAAAACACTTGAACTCTGAACTACATGCCAGACTTTCGATAATATCATAATACATCTCAAATTAAAACATGATAAAATAAACAGGCCTTACGACTATAAAGAAATCGAGGTCTTTGGTGGTCTAGAAACTTTCACTTTGAAATTTACTGAGTCTGAATATGTAGCTTGTAACCTTTTGTTTTTTTCACAGAAGATAAATTGCTTAATTTTGTCAAATTGAATTACCAGTATATTAATTAATGCAAAAGCCAAAGTACCTCTTTCTCTTAGAAAGTTTAAAAGTCATGCCTGTTCTACATGTGGTTTTATTTGAATTTGCCTCTATTCATTGTATCAAATATTTAATAACTTATCAGATCAGATGAGACAGAGTAACAAAAATGACTTTGACCACAACAAAAATATTGGTTTGTTCCAATGGAATAATGTAACCTTATTATTTTACATTTGAGAAAACACAATGTTTTGTTGAAAAGAAAAGGACAGCTCTTATGAGTGATAACACGTTGCAGTTTTGACCGTCTAAGCAAAATACACCAATCATACCATACCATGTAACATGTAACAACTGTTTGACATTTCAGAGAGCACAACCTATTATAATAGGACATTTCCTAAATAACAACTAGTTTTAATTGGAAAGAAAGAAGGACACAAAGGTGGAGTTCTAATAAGTTTATTAGATGAAAAAGTTCCAAAACACATGAGGTCACAAGGGGTCAAAACGCACACAAGGTTTTTGTGACAGTGAAGGCTCGTCCAGACTTCACATGTCCGCGTGGGTCCACGTTGCACATTGGTCCCTGTGACGTAAAAATCGTCATGAATTCCCGTCCGCTAGTGTCCGTGCAGATCGATCCGCGGACATTCGCGTGCAGCCCAAATTTTGTGACCGCGTTGCGCGTAGGCGTCGGTCGCGCCGGTATACGCATGCGCCAGAGCGCCACAGCAAACAAAACACGAAATACGCTAACTTTGAAAAGTCACTGTGTGAAGCCGTCAGGCTGTAGTTCCATCTACAAAGACATCGAGAGAGTGAAAAACTCAGGGACGGAGAGAGCAGACTCTGTCAGGTGGGATGAAACGGTCTGCCTACAGAAGTGAAAGTATCAAATCGCTTGGGCGCCGCCCCCGTGATTCAGAAACAGAAAAAAAGGCTAAATAAATCGTAATACTAACTGATAATGTACTGACAATGCATGTGCTTCATTTTCTATAAATAATCTGTAATAAAGGAGTAGATAAACAGTCTGTAGGGCCAGAAAAGCTTCTTGAGGACGCGTGGATCAGTGCGCCTGCATGGAACACGCACCGCTGAGCCCAAAATGTAGCATTGGTGAAACCGCGTGCGCATCGGTGGTGCACGGACGCGGACACACGGACATGTGAAGCATGGACGAGGCTTGAGAACACGAAGAAAGCAGGTGGGATTAACGACACACACAAGACAAATGCTGCCCGACACAGACAGGGGATCTGATGGGATCCTGACATTTTTGTTAACTTCAGTATTCAACTATTCTTAAAATGTATAAAAACCTGATGCAAGGAATATGCTACAACAACACCCACCCCCCCACCCCCCACCCCATCACCACCACCAACCCCCACACACCCCTTGCACTCAACTTACACCCAACAGCGCAAACTCTGAGAGGCGGACCACCCAGACCTAGGAACGTCTAGCAGCTAGGTACGAGACCTGCAACTACGAACTGGAGACAACATGAGGAAATGGGGGCTTGGAAACAAGACCACAAGCTGGGGGCTTAGGGGCTGGGGAATGAAGATTTGATAGAGGCCCGGAGACAGCTGCGTTGGAGAATGAAGGATTAGAGGAGGCCGGGAGCGAGCTGGGCCGGAGACTGAGGGATTGGAGGAACCCCGAGGTGGCCTGCATGGCAGAATGAAGACTGGAAGGAGCCCCGGACCAAGGTGTACCAGAGAATGAAGACTTGGAGGAGGACCGGATCCAGCTGTGCTTGAGGATGAATACTGGGAGGAGGCCCTCGGCCAGCGGCGCCGAACATGGGGTACTTGGAAACCTGGAGCCATCTGTGCTTGAGACTGGAGGCTTGGAACCCTGGCACCAGCCCCGGAGACTATAGAATTGGAGGTCCTGGGCCAGCGCCCAGGAGACTGGAGACTGGAGACTTGACGACCTGGAGCCCTCTCTGTTGGAGACTGGAGACCTGCAGGCCCTGTGCCAGCTGCATCCAATACTGGGGATTTGGAGGCCCGGGGCAAGCTGTGTGACCGAGCCTGGGGACTTGGAGACCTGGGCCCAGCAGCACTGGAAACTGGAGAATTGGAAGCCGGAACCCAGTTGCGCTGTTCACTTGGAAGCCTGGGACCAACCGTGTCAGAGACTGTAGGCTCGGAGGTCAGGAGACTCCTGCGCTGATGACTGGAGACTTGGAGGCCCTGGCCCGGCTGTGATGGAGACTGGAGACTTGGAGGACCTGTGCCAGCTGGGTCCAAGACTGGAGAATTGGAGGCCCAGGGCAAGCTGTGTGACCGAGACTGGAGATTTGGAGACCTTGTGCCACCTTCTTCAAAGACTGGAGACTCGGAGGCCCGGGACAAGCTGTGCAACCGAGACTGGAGACTTGGAGGTCCAGAGAGAGCTGCACTGGAGACTGGAGACCTGGAGGCCTGGAGCAAGCTGCATTGGTCACTAGAGATTTGAATGCCCGGAGCCATAGATTCCTGTACCGGAACCTGGAGAGGTGGAGACCCTGTGCTTTGAGATTTGGAGGCCTGAACCTGGAGACCTGGAGCCCGGGTACGACCTGTGCCCAAGACTGCAGGTCGGGAGGCCTGGGACGAGCTTCCCTGGAGATTGGAACCTTGGAGGCCTGGTGTCAGTTGCATCTGAGACTGGAGACTTGGATGCCTGGATCCAGTTGCACCAGAGATTGGACACATGGAGGCCTGAGGCCGGTTGCATCTGAGATTGGAGACTTGGAGGCCTGGACCCCGTTGCACCAAAGACTGGAGACTTGGAGGCCCACCAGACATTGGACACATCGATGCCTGAGACCAACTGCTCCCTAGACTGGAGACTTGGAGGGCTGGGGACAGCTGCCATGGAGACTGGAAACTTAGAGGCGTATCGCCAGCTGTGCCCAAAACTGGACAGTTAGATCCTAGGATCCAGTTGCTCCCAAGACTCGAAACTTGAAGGCCCGGAGCCAGCGGTGCCGCAGCCTGGACACTTGGGGGCCTCCAGCCAGCTGCACCGGAGCGAGGACAGCTGTGCCAGAGGCTGGAGACTTGGTGGGCCGGAATCAGATACACCGGACTCTGGAGACTTGGAGACCCGTAACAGACTGCCCTGGAAACTGGAGAGTTGAACCCTTGGCGCCATCTGTGCCGAAGACGGGACACTTGGAGGCCTGGAACCAACTGCGCACGAAATTGGACACTTTGAGGCCTGGGTGCAGCTACATTGAAGCTTGGAGACCTGGAGGGCCAGGGCCGGGTGTGCCTCAGACTTGGGAGAGCCAAGACACCTGGACGGTGTCGTGGTCTTGCTGGGTGTCCGGCGGTGGTGACATTTCGGAGCTGGTACAGACGCGAGTCTGCTGGGTCCATCGCGTACTCAGATCGTATTGGCATGACCATGGTTGAACCTAAATGCAGACGGACAAAGGGATTGAGTTCTGGTCAGTGTATTGGATTAAAAAGTCCAAAAGCACATAAGGCATGGGATCCAGACAGCAACAAGAGGCTATATCATGAGTAAGGCTGGATGATATGCTTCTTTCCCGATTCGATTTATTTACGATATTTTGGGGTGGTAGTTCAATTTAATTTGCGATTCTTCGATTCTGACATTTTTTTTAATTAGCTTTAGCACCAGATCATGTGAAAAAGTTTATTGATGATATCTACAGATTGTATGAGGAGTCAAATTTGCCCCCCGAAATGAACATAACATCTGAGTCTAATTTGTTTTACTTTGAACGTTCTTTTCATTAGCTTTGACTATGTAAAAACGAAGCAAAAACAAAAGCATAAAATGTGTAGTTTTCTGACAACCCAGCCATATCATCCTCATGTCTTCTCAAACTACTGTAAATTCAAAAGATAAATTCAAAAGAAAAAGCACTGTCACAAACAAACATGACTTAACTATATTGCAATTTACATAACTAGTCAAACTAAAACTATATTCATAATAAAGTATACTAGTTGTACTCATGGTATACTTGTTCATCAAAGTGTACTTAATAATATCAATCTGGAGTAAAATTATTTTTGGTAAGAGAAGTATTTTTACAAATAAAGCCTTTCTACCAGAATGAACTTAGACATACTGAAGTGAACTGCTCCCTTTATCTGCACACAACACAAATGGCATCACTTAAATTAACGTACTCCATCATAAAGTAATCTTCAACCCTCCTTTCAAAGCTTTTCAAAGAGTTTACATATAACTTACCACATTTCCAATTTTCTGATGCTTGAGGACATATCTTGCGAAAACTAAATTGCATGTCTGAGTATTTGTGCATTCGAAATAATCCGACCATAAAATTCAAAATCATTCAGACTGGATGTCTTACTTACCACAACTCAGAGGTGAATTGCTCATGAGCTACTGGAGTTCTGCAGATGCAGAGTCCTGGAAAATGGCAGAGGTGTTGTGAGTTTGGCTGAAAACTTCATAATCACAATTTAAATACTCCTGAGAATGCTTTAAAATAGCTGCAGAAGAGGATTGGAGGAGGACTTGAAAGGTTTTTGTTGTGAAAAAAAAAGATATTTGAACAAAAAAAAAAAATCATTTTAAAATTGCCAATCAAAAAAAATCCCGATACTTATGTGACTTGATTTTTTTTCTCCTCCCCAATTGAAAAATTGTCCCCAAAAAAGTATGATTGTACATAATCTGTAACGTAATTCAAAAATGCAACAGCAGTTTATTGAGCCATTTCTCACATTCTTCCAACAAATAACAAAATATCCAAATCTCTGTTTTCCCAGGGTGTTTGAAAACTGTAGCACAGTTGTCAATCTGAACCTGAAGAAGAAGAACTGCGAGTTTGATTCGTGCAGATCTCCAAATGTGTCGTGCTCGTCTCTGGAACAAGCTGCTGAGGAGTGCAAGAAAGCTGGTTTCTGTATCGACTGGAGAACGCTCACTAACGGACGCTGTGGTATGCACATAGGAAACAGTAAATGTCAATTATCAATCATCCTTTTTGATTTCCTTGTCGAAATCTTTCAAAATGTGAAAGTGTTTGTCATCTTTCAGATGTATCGTGCCCAGAAGGACTGATTTACAAATACTGCTCGGATACGCTGGATGATTTCTGCTATGGAGGGTTTGCTGACTTCATAGATAAACTAAACTGTTTTTAGTGAAAACCTATTTATTTATTGGTTCTCAAAACCTTTTCCTCTTTTTTTTTCCTCCTTTTGTTTGGATGAACAGTGCAGTCCATGAAGGGGCTCAGATTGAAAAGAGAGAAGGTTGCTTCTGCCCCAGCGGCCTGCGCAGGGCAGCAAATCACTCTCAGCTGTGTGTGGCTGAATGTATCTGTGAGTGAAACACCCACACATGTCACACTGGGAAATTGTTTTCAATCTAAAAGGGTCAATTTAAGTGAAAATTTCCCTATTTCTCCCTTCATACAGATTGTAAAGGACCAAAGGGAGAGCCCAAACTAGTAAGTATTTCGTTTTCCATCATTATTACTGGTTTCAAAACAGTTAAATACACAATTTGACACAAAGTAGCAATATGCCCCCTGAAAGAATCCTTCAATCTCACGTTGTCTGAAATAAAATCACATGACGTTTTAAGAATAGTTTTGTGCATTTTGTGCAGCCCGGTGAGGTTTGGGAGTCCAACTGCATGCTGTGTACCTGTAACAACCGGACTAGGAGCGAAGAGTGTGTTCTGAAGCCTCCTGGACCGGTCCCTCAGTGTCCTCCGGGCACGGTTCTGGTCAACGACGGGTGCTGTGGGGGACAGACTTGTGGTAAAGACCGTTCTCTCACACTTATAACTTTACATTTTACAAAGACCTCATGAGCATGATTGGTCATAATAAAATCTCATTTGCCTCACTGTAACACCACATGTATCATCACCTGTTTCAGTTGAAAAAAACTGCACTTATAATGGGAAGACCTACAAGGTAAATGGTGTCTAATGGTTTTTTAATACAGATGTTTTGAACTTTAAAAGGAGACGATGCTGCTCAGTGTGACGTGTGTCTCTGTGTGTAGGTGGGAGACCGATGGAGAGACGCTGCACGTCCATGCAAGTCATTCAGCTGCAGCACAGACGGCATTGAGACTGAAACTAAAGTCTGTCCCCATGAGAACTGCCCACAGGTACTTCACTTTAAACTTCATACTTTTATTATTCGTTATGGAGCCAAGTTTTTTTCACCAAGAGGCCTCTTTGATTTTTGTGGTTGTGGTTTTCTCACATTTTATCGGATATTCTACAAAATGTTTCAGGTCTTCAATTGAATATGTGATGGATAATAACATTAAAGCTCAATAAACCGACTCACAATGATCTGATTTGTTCTCCAGGAGGAGAGAATCTGGGATGATGAACACTGCTCCTTCACATGTGAGTCACAAAGAGAACAGACTGAATCGAACAGACACAAAACATATAAAGTCGTAGGTGATAAACTCATGCTCGCCTCACTTGACCTTGTATTTTGTCTTTTCTAAATCTAGGCAATAACGTCTGCGCTCCCAAAATGTCCAACATCAGTGTCACCATAGAAAACTGCACCACTGTTGTAGAGATGCCTGTGTGTCGGGGGCAGTGTGAGTCTGAGCCCAGGTGAGAGGAAGCCAACACCTGACTGCACCATGTTGTAACTCTGTCAATAAAGTCCAAACAGGAACAACAGTCTATCTTTGAAACATGCAGTCTCTCTGTAAAGCCATCTCTCCTCATGTGGCCTCCAGACTGGTGCTGTTCGGTGACCTGCAGATCGAGCAGCCCAGTAACTGCTGTCGGGAGAAGAGCTCTGAGAGGAGGTCGGTGACCCTGCACTGCCTCGACCTCTCCACCAGGCACTACACCTACAAGCACCTCACCGCCTGTGAATGCAGAGCCTGTAAGATGTGGCACTGAACGGAAAAGACCAGTCACTGCGATGTATCCATTCACATTTAAATCTACGAAATCAAACCGAAAATGCAGGTGAACTGTTTTTGATTAACAGTGATTAATTTGATGATTGAAGTGGAACAAGTGACCGTCGGGATCATTGTAAAGAAGAATCCAAACATCAGATTGTTCACCAACTGATAGGGAATGTGAGCTGGGGTTAGACCCTCGTTAGATAAGTTTTACACCCCTGATGTGTTGTTGCAACAGATAACCAAGATCCTGCATGAGGGGGGGCTCTGTTCCACTCTCACACACATAGATTGCCTCAGTTTGAGTGCGTTTGCAGGTGATCAGCTAACAGGAGTTCACTGAGTTCAAAAAGCTGCAGGAATTATTCTATATTTGCCTTTTATATCATCTGATTTCACTTGTGCACACAGTCTGTTGATATTGATTGTTTATTCTCCATCAGTGGGTCTTTGTTTGTTGTCACTGTAACTAAGAAAGTCTTCTTCATGATTCTGCAGGTTAAATATGAATAAATGAATGAAAATTTGTGCCAAAAAATGTGTTTTTTTTTTTAAGGAACAAGTTCCTCATGACAGTGTCATTTAGTCTAAATCCGCACATGTATTCATATATGTAGCTGAAAGATGTCGAAAAAAGAAACATTTTAATACATTATTTAATATAAACTCAATAAGGCACAACAATGTCCTTAAATTTAGCTACATTGTTGTTAAATGTATCAGTTGCTGGGATGGACTCAAAGCACACAAATTACAATGTAAAAATTAAATAAATGAGGACATTACAGTAAAGCGTGGCCTTGTTTCCTTCATTTTTATATAGTTACCAAATCATTTCACTGACACATAATTTTGCGTACACTTAAGCAGTGGTTTTGTCAGGCCTATGTTAAGGGGCCAAAGCCCCCTTAAATTATTCTTAATCCCCTCCAAACAATTTGTTGCTGTCTATTTTTAAAGCCTACATTTTCAACATAAAGTGGTGGAAATATGAGTTGAAATGCACACCAACTTTTTCATAGGATTGAAAGAACTAATTTCTTTTTAACCCTTTCCCTGCTTCACATACAAAACATAAATCACATGTAAATGCACTGGATTGATAACCCAACATCAAATTAGACATAGTTGACAGAGTTTGGCTAGATCTATTTTGCTTTTTCGTCGATTATCTGAAGACTGAAAGATCTGAAAACCTCACATACTTAAACAGTGGATTTAATGGTACACATTTCCTTCAGTGGAAATGTGATAGCTGTTTCTGAATCTGATGAAGATTCATGGTTAAGTCCAGCAGAAAGCCAGATAAGGAGCCTCATTGCAATCAGCTGTGTTGAAGCAGGGAGACATGAAAACATGATGGACGTCGGCCTTTCAGGACCGACTTTAGACACCCCTGAAATCTGAATATGTGGATGATATGCAAAACATACCATTCTAAATTTCACCAACAGAATAAAAGAAACGCAAACGGTTTGACCCAGAGGAAGAGAGAAAATAGGTCATAGGGTCTGAGTCACTACAAGATGAGGAGACCATGTCGCCCTCTGCTGGACAAAAGCCGGAATGATTTTTCAACCCGCCTTCGAAACAAAAAACAACAATCACAGCATTCTAAGAGACCCACTCCAATGAAAATCGTGCTTTTCACGCTGTTCACATGTTTATATGGCCATTTTCTGATGCTGTAGGACATATCTTGCGAAAACTAAATTGCATGTTTGAGTATTTGTGCAATTAAAATAATCCGACCATAAAATTCAGAATCATGCAGACTGGATTTCTGACTCCACCGACAACTCAGAGGTGAGTTGCTCATGAGCTCCTGGAGTTCTGCAGATGTAGAGTCCTGGAAAACTCAAGGAAATGTGCACCATCAAATCCACTGTTTAAGTATTTCAAGTTTTCACATCTTTTAGTCCTCAGATAATAGATGAAAAAGCAAAATAGATCGAGCCAACCTCTATCAACTATGTCTAATTTGATGTTGGGTGATCAATCCAGTGCATTTACATGTGATTTATGTTTTGGATGTCAAGCACGGAAAGGATTAAAAAGAAATAAAAAGAAATCAGTCCTTGCAATCCAATGACAGCCCCCTAAAATAGGCCTGACGACTCCATTGCTTCATTGTAGGCAAAATAATATTTCACTGAAATCATTTGGTAACTGCAAAAAAATTAAGGAAAATTTACCACACATTACTGCAATTTCCTCATATATTTAATTTTTCCTTTGTAAATTTTGTGCTTTCAGTCCATCCCAGCAGCTGATACTTTTAATAACAATACAGCTAAATTTAAGGACATTGATGTTTGGGACATTTTGTTTGCCTGCTGCCTTTTGTTTCTTATTGTGTTTTTTTAAATAATGTGTTAAAATGTTTCCTATACATATATGAATACATATGCGGTTTTAGAATAAATTACACTGTCATGAGGAACTTGTTACTTTGAAAAAAAACACATTTTTTTGGCACAAATTTTCATTCATTTATTTATATTTAACCTGCAGATGCTTGAAGAAGACTTTCTTAGTTACAGTGACAACAAAGAAAGACCCACTGATGGAGAATAAACAATCAATATCAACAGACTGTGTGCACAAGGGAAATCAGATGATATAAAAGGCAAATATAGAACAATTCCTGCAGCTTTTTGAACTCAGTCAACTCCTGTTAGCTGATCACCTGCAAACGTACACAAACTGAAGCAATCTATGTGTGTGAGAGTGGAACAGAGCCCCCCTCATGCAGGACCTTGGTTCTCTGTTGCAACAACACATCAGGCGTGTAAAACTTATCTAAAGAGGGTCTAACCCCAGCTCACGTTCCCTATCAGTGGGTGAACAATCTGATGTTTGGATTCTTCTTTACAATGATCCCGACGGTCACTTCTTCCACTTCAATCATCAAATTAATCACTGTTCATCAAAAACAGTTCACCTGCATTTTCTCATGAGAATGCTTTAAAATAGCGACATAAGAGGACTGGAGTAGGATTTGAAAGGTATTGGGGTGCAAAAACAAATTGATGTTTGAACAAAAAAATAATCATTTTAAAAATGTCAAGCAAACAATCCCAACAGCAGTTTATTGACCCATTTCTCAAATTCCTCCAACAAATAACAAAAGATCCAAATCTCTGCTTTCCCAGGGAGTTTGAAAACTGCAGCACTGTTGTAGAGATGCCTGTGTGTCGGGGGCAGTGTGAGTCTGAGCCCAGGTGAGAGGAAGCCAACACCTGACTGCACCATGTTGTAACTCTGTCAATAAAGTCCAAACAGGAACAACAGTCTATCTTTGAAACATGCAGTCTCTCTGTAAAGCCATCTCTCCTCATGTGGCCTCCAGACTGGTGCTGTTCGGTGACCTGCAGATCGAGCAGCCCAGTAACTGCTGTCGGGAGAAGAGCTCTGAGAGGAGGTCGGTGACCCTGCACTGCCTCGACCTCTCCACCAGGCACTACACCTACAAGCACCTCACCGCCTGTGAATGCAGAGCCTGTAAGATGTCGTTAGATAAGTTTTACACCCCTGATGTGTTGTTGCAACAGAGAACCAAGGTCCTGCATGAGGGGGGGGCTCTGTTCCACTCTCACACACATAGATTGCTTCAGTTTGCGTGTGTTTGCAGGTGATCAGCTAACAGGAGTTCGCGGAGTTCACCAAGCTGCTGGACTTATTCTGTATTTGCCTTTTATATTGTCTGATTTCCCTTGTTCACACAATCTGTTGATATTGATGGTTTATTCTCCATCAGTGGGTCTTTCTTTGTTGTCACTGGAACTAAGAAAGTCTTCTTCATGCATCTGCAGGTTGAATAAAAATAAATGAACGAAAATTTGTGTCACTCTCCATTTATTTTTCCAAGTAACAAGTTCCTCATGACAGTGCCGTTTAGTCTAAAGCCACACATGTATTCATGTAGCTTAAAGATGTAAAGGAAACATTTTAATACTCTATTTAATATAAACACAATAAGAAACAAAAGGCAGCAGGCAGACAACATGCCCTAAACAACAATGTCCTTAAATTTAGCTACATTGTTATTAAACGTATCAGCTGCTGGGATGGACTCAAAGCACAAAAATTACAATGGGAAAATTAAATATATGAGGACATTGCAGTAACGTGTGATCTTTTTTCCTTAATTTTTTTGCAGTTACCAAATGATTTCAGTGAAACATTATTTTGCGTACAATGAAGCATTATAATCGTCAGGCCTATTTTAGGGGGCTGTCATTGGATTGCAAGAACTCATTTCTTTTTAACCCTTTCCCTGCTTCACATACAAAACATAAATCACATGTAAATGCACTGGATTGATAACCCAACATCAAATTAGACATAGCTGATAGAGTTTGGCTTGATCTATTTTGCTTTTTCGTCTATTATCTGATAACTAAAAGATGTGAAAACTTGAAATACTTAAACAGTGGATTCGATGGTGCACATTTCCTTTAGTGGAAATTTGACAGTTGTTTCTGAATCTGATGCAGATTCATGGTTAAGTCCAGCAGAAAGCCAGATAACGAGCCTCATTGCAATCAGCTGTGCTGAAGCAGGGAGACATGGAAACATGATGGACGTCGGCCTTTCAGGACCGACTTTAGACACCCCTGAAATCTGAATATGTGGATAATATGCAAAACATAACTCCAAATTTCACCAGCAGAAAAATGAAGAGCAACTGGTTTGAGCCAGACCAAGGGGTAAAATAGTTCAGGGGGTCTGAGTCACTATCACGTGGACGGATGGATGAAAGACTGACATGAGAAAGTTTTTCAAGAAAGTAAGTATTGATCATTCAGGTAGCAGCAGCTGGTTGGCTTCAGGGAACAGCAGAAAGTCGCATGTGGTTAAATCACCTGTTCCGTGTGCACTGATCTCACATTTGCCCACTGAGCGGCGCTGTTGTCTAACCTGTTGCAGCCGCATGTACGTCCACTCAATGCACCTTGTCTGAAAAATAAAAACCTGGCTTTGTCACGACAGAACCGGGTTCTCAAAGTTTTGGGATCAAGGGACGTCTTACAGGGGAGAACATTTTTCAAGGAGTCCTCATAATCCTCATGTTGAATAAACAATCTACCTTTTGTAACCCCACATGCCAAATGAATTAGCAAATTTATGAATGCTCAGACCTAAATATTTCCGATCGGTGGAGTAGAAATTAACTGAACTAAATTAAATGTGAGCAATGTCAATATCAAGCTGAGGTTTAATTGAAGCTACAATTTCACTTCATAGCATCTTGAATTCACAGCTATTGCAGCTTTCAGAAGAGGACCATTGTTCTGAAGGCAGGTCAGAGTTCACCTCACACATTCCACCGGGGTCCTTCAGTTAGAGGAGGCTGCAGGTAGTTAAAGAGTTAATCAGTCAGTGTGTGCAGTGAGGTATTCAGTGCAGCAGCTGTTAATAAAGTGTGGAGATCTGAAGCTTCACCCCAGTGCTTCCTTCATCTAAACAGTGTGAACACTGACACCGTCCGAATGAACCTAATTTATTCGAAAATCAGCTCCAAACCTTCTGAAGTATTTCAACACTTACTGTCACTTCTTAGAATCATTGGCAGAAAATTGACAAACATAACAGTTAGAGTCACAGAGTAAATATGTATATCTAGTCTTATCACTCACACCTCAATCGCTCACATCACTAACAGTTTAAATTACATTTTACAAAGATCTCATGAGCATGATTGCTCATAATATCATCTCATTTGCCTCACTGTAACACCACATGTATCATCACCTGTTTCAGTTGAAAAAAAACTGCACTTATAATGGGAAGACCTATAAGGTGTCCAATGGTTTTTTAATACAGATATTTCGAACTTTTGTCACTACAAGATTAGGAAACCATGTCGCCCTCTGCTGGACAAAACCAGGAACGATTTTTCACCCCGCCTTCTAAACAAAAAGCTACAATTACAGCATTTTAAGACCCACTCCAACGAAAATCCTGCTTTTCATGTTGTTCACATGTTTATGTGGCATTTTTCTGATGCTTCAGGACATATCTTGAGAAAACTAAATTGCATTTATGAGTATTTGTACATTCATAATAATCCGTCCATAAAATTCAGAATCGTGCAGACTGGATTTTTGACTCCACCGACAACTCAGAGGTGAATTGCTCATGAGCTCCTGGAGTTCTGCAGATGCACAGTCCTGGAAAATGGCACAGGTGTTATGAGTTTGGCTGAAAACTTCTAAATCACAATTTAAAAACTCCTGAGAATGCTTTAAAAAAGCTACAGAAGAGGACTGGAGTGGGACTTGAAAGTTTTTGGGGTGGAAAAAAAAAAGATGTTTTAACATAAAATTAATCATTTTAAAATTGCCAAGCAAAAGATCCCGACGCTCATGTGACTTGATTTTTTTTTCTCCACCCCAAATTCAAAAATGGTCCTGAAAGGTGTGACTCTACATAGTCAGATAATTCAAAAATGCAACAGCAGTTTACTGAGCCATTTCTCACATTCTTCCAACAAATAACAAAAAATCCAAATCTCTGTTTTCCCAGGGTGTTTGAAAACTGCAGCACAGTTGTCAATCTGAACCTGAAGAAGAAGAACTGGGAGTTCAGCCTGAACTTTTGAAGGAGACTATGCTGCTCAGTGTGACGTGTGTCTCTGTGTGTCGGTGGGAGACCGATGGAGAGACGCCGCAAGTCATTCAGCTGCAGCACAGACGGCATTGACACTGAAACTAAAGTCTGTCCCAATGAGAACTGCCCACAGGTACTTCACTTTTTACTTCAAGTCTGCTTTTACAGAGAAGAGCAAACAATTCCACATGAGCAAGCACAAGCGACTGTGGAAAGGAAAAACTCCCTTCGAAAAGGAAGAAGCCTGCAGAAACAGGCTCAGAGGTGGCAGATTTCTGCTTTTCTGGTTGGGATGAGGGGATATAGAGAGAAGAATAGGATGGACACATTGATTCTCTGAAACAATTCAGTGTTGCTCAGCTGGCAGCGGGTGGATCAAAAATAGTTACAGAGAGAGAGAGAGAGAGAGAGACTACAGGAGGGAGAGAGAACATGGACTACAAGAGAGATTAGACAGGAAAGAAAGTCACATGATCATGTCTTGCTGCAGATTTAAACATTAACAAGACTGGAGTGACAGAGCCAAGTTTGTTTTTAACCAAGAGGCCTCTTTGATTGATGTGGCTGTCGTTTTCTCACATTTTGTTGGGTATAATAGGAAATCCATCGCCTTCAGCAACATTAAACTAACATTAAAGCTCAATAAACCAACTCACTGTGACCCCATTTGTTCTCCGGGGCGAGAGAATCTGGGATGATGAACACTGCTCCTTCACATGAGTCAGAATGAGAACAGACGGAATCGAACAGGCACAAAACATATAAAGTTGTGGGTGATAAGCTCATGCGGAGAAGAAATAGAAGAAACTTATTAAAAAAAAAATCCATCACCTTCAGTTTCATGTATTTTATGTTTCATGTATGATTTATTCATTAAAGTGGCCACTTTTGCATTCTTTTCATACAAGATCATAATAAGAATATGTGTTATGCTTTGTCTTCAAGCTTTCAGGAATACAGTGCAAAGGCCCCCCTGTTTTGTCTGAAGTTACTTGGTATCAAGAGCGTTCCCCGGAGAACCAATATCTGCTATTCTCGTGAGATTTGTCTATACGACTTGGCTTTCCCGGAAGTTACACCAGAGTCGGGCTGGATTCTCCTCGGAGCAACAGCCTCGCTCTCAATCAGCTGATTTTTTGTGTGCTTCCTCTGCAATCCTGAATAAATCCTCCTTGTGCAAGCCTCAACACCTCGGCTCGTCATCTTTGGCTCTGATTCACCAAATATTCCGCAACAGTTTGGGGGCTCGTACGGGGATCTAAATACAACATAAAAGACGAGGTGAGTGCAAATGTTTCCCGTGTTAATGTTTGACTCGACAAGTAATGCCTCACCCGTGAAAATGTTCGACTTGGAATTGGTAAACACTTTGCTAAACATAAACGAGCCAAGAATGTCACTAAGTTCATGATTGCAATTGCTCGTCACTGGGTTTATAATGATATAAATAATATCCCGGACGAGCCTCCAAACTGTTGTGGAATTTTTGGTGAATCAGTGCCAAGTAACTCATTTTCACAAACGAAAGTGACAAAACTTAATTTTCCCCTTTACTACTGCAATACTAATTTCTACCGTCCCAGCTACACAACTGCAGTCTGTAAATGCAATCTTTCATTTTATGTAATGCAGAAAAAATTGCTGTGAGACAAACTTTTGACTTGACAAACTTTATTTGGAGTCAACTGAGATTACAGTGAACATCAAGATGGGCGAAACTAGTAAGGGATAAAAACTTGCCCACAATTTCTCTCTAACAGGTAAAACCTTGCTAAAACTGTGACTCTAACAGTAACAGTTGGTAACAGGTGCCTCATGTTGGGAACTCTAGTTTTCGGAGGCACGAAGCTCGGCAATCCTGGCACGGATCATGCTGGCAATGCTGGAGATCCGGATACGAGGCCATCTCGCCAGCGTTGCGCCTATGAACACAATAGGGGAAATGGGAAACAACAGTACAATTAATCGAAAAGTAACTAATAAAAGAAATCATCATTACATTACATTAATGGAATATTGGGTAGATACGGTATGTTTTCCATATGTCTCAGAATTTAACACCACTGACACTGTAGAATGCTGGTGTGGTGAATGAAATCAGGAAAAAAAATTAAGCATGGACTATAGACAAAGCACACAGCAGACTGAAAACTTACTGTAGATGGCATCCAGTTTAGTTTCGTCCAGAGGTGGACGAGCATCTCCTTTGCCTCGTTTCCCCCCAGAAAGGCTGCTCACCAGCAGTACCTCCACTGGGAAGACTGCAGTCAGCAGACGCCTCACAAATCCTTTGGCCGATTTCGCATTGAGTGCACAGATCCACACCACTTTCTTGATCATGACTCCACTCCCAGGATGGATCTCCACCTGTTTAAAACAAGGAGACATAGTGAGTACTTAGGGTTTGAATAAAATTTGATTTGATTTCAGACATTAAGTCAAAATTAACTTCGTCCATACTCATACATGTACATCTAAGAAGCAGTAGATGATGAAGTACATTTATTCCTTTTTTTTGCAAATCAATTACCATGGGCAACTCGGAGTCAGTTGTTGATGAAACAACAGCTTCATCCTCATCAGGAGCATCCTCCACGGTGTCTGGGAGTTCAAGCACTTCTATAAACAGAAGATGACAAACAAAAATGGTCATTCGTTCTTTAGTACAATGTAAAGTCTGGCTGCAGTGTTTTGGTTGTCTATTTGTTAAAGAAGTGATAAGAAGTGATACCTTGGAAAAGCAACTCCCTCATATGAGCATTCTCTTCTCTCAGATGTTGAATCTCCTGTTGTATTTCAGCCATTGTCTCTGGCAAATCTTCACCATGATGACCGACTGGACGTGAGGAATATCTGTCCATGGCAAGGAATTCCTCAGCACAGTTTTTCCTTGCGAGAGCCTTTGAGGTCTGGGTATACAGAGAGAGACAGAGACAGAGACAGAGAGGGAGAGAGAGAAAAGAAGACCAAATAGTTGAAAGCAAATAGATTTAACCTTGACTGGCTAAGTCAGACTCTGAGACTCATCTGGATCCAAGTCATCTAAATCATATTGATATTTTTGAGGACGGACTGATACCCTCTTGCTCAGTTCGGCGGGTCCATTTTCCTTCAGCAGTGCATTAAGTTTTCGGGTTGCCTCATCACGAGTAGCTAGAGAACAAAAGAAGAAAGAAGACATTAACATCATGAGATTACTGTGTTATAGTGTCGTTCTAGCATTCAGTTGTAGAAGAGGAGAATTATGTGGATAAGTACACAAATTCAGACAGGTAAACATTTACCCTGTCTAACTTTAGTCACCTATTTTCAAGTTATGCAGAGAGGACAATCTTCACTTTGAGCCATGGCAGCATTAACTTACCACTGACAAAAATAACAGTGCCCAGGTAGCGGGGCCACCCTCCACGCTTTTTCTTCCCATGGCGCCATTCAATGATGGCTGGGTAGTTGGAAATGGGATAGCCATTCTGGTCCATCCTGGAATCGTCATACCCCCTTATGCAGTCAGTCTTGACTTCGCTGAACTTCCCAGATTCATCCCATTGCACCACGGCAAATTTCCTGTCCTTTTGTTCTGAAAAAAAAAAAAAAGAAAAAAATTGTAATTTCTCAACAGAACAAAACGACCAACAGACATGTAGTATAAATGCTAACCATTTTTTAAATAATTTTTACAGCTTTAGGAAAGTGTAATGCAGAATTCTGCTGAGGAAAACCAAGGATAACCACTTTTCTTACTTGTTTAAATGTTTTCCCTTCAGCTTTAAGCTAACTATCACTTTTAGCCAATGCAACATAAACCGAAAATCAGATGTAAACTAACTCCTTTAAGTACATAATTTTACTTACCACTACCGCGACGCGTGTTTTTCTCCATTGTATCCGCGGGGCCGATGATAGCAGAGGGAGCGTTTTCGCCAACAGACCTGTCACACCTGCCGCCTTGCGTTCTACGCAAAATGATGCTCCGTCGCGCGACTTTGACAAGGGTAGACCGAGCGGGGTGGGCGGGGCTAGAGGCTAATGCCGGGCGTGATGGGCATAACCCCGCCCCTCGCTGCCTTTGATTGGCTTATCCTGATATGTTACCCAACCCCCTAGCAAATCAACGCTCTCGGGGGGTCAACATGGAGCCAAATGGTTTGTAGCTGGCGTTGCCCCTTTTTTTTTTAACTTTCCTCTTCTTTTTTTTTTTTTTTTTTTTTTGCAAAAAAAAAAAAGACTGTCAAACTGGCTCCAGACCAAACTTCATTATTCGACCACTGTTGCTTAATGTTACACTCAAATTAAATTTATCTCTGTTGTGTCTTTGTGTCAGGTGTACCAGTTTTTTTTAGTCCTCCAAATTTAGTATTTGGCCGATATTATGTTTTCTTAATGAGATACCACCTGAGATAGATAAACATGTACTACTACTATGTGGTTTGTGGTTTGGAGCCAAGAAGCCAGACATGTTTTGCTTCTTTAAACCATTTGTTGAGGAGTGTGCCAGTCTTTCTCAAGCTGGTTTTGAGTTGCAGCATTATGGTGAGCAGTCATTGAGATACATAAAAGTGCACACGTTGCGATGTGTGTGTGATGCAGTAGCACGGCCATTACTACACAATTTCAGGCAGTTTAATGGTAAGTATGGCTGTGGAGTCTGCCTTCACCCTGGCATTAGGAAAGGAAAAGGAAACACGAGGGTTTACACATGTAAAGATGAAAAGCCAAATGACAGAAATCGTAAAAACACAGTAGAAATAGGACAATTAGCTGAAAGAGAAGGGAAGACCATATTGAGCATAAAGGGCTCCTCTGCTCTTGTTGATTTACCATTGTTGGATCTAATCAATGGCGTGGCCCCAGACTGCAAGCACTGAGTGTTGCTTGGTGTGTGCAGATAAACGGCGACTTTACAGATGGATTCTTAAAGCAGCTCTGAGCCATGGTATATTGGTACACAAACAGCAATCATGGACAGACACCTCTTGTCTGCTAAATGTTGAGCTGATAACTCACGCACATGGCGCATTAGTCTGCTTTGTAGGAGGTGTGCATTGACTTTATGGGAAAGAGAACATGAGATTTAATGTTCATTCACTGCTGCATTTAAGCAAAAGCGTTGTACACTGGGGTCCTCTGTGGGCTCACTCAGCCTTCATGTTTGAAGATTTCAACAGTTGCCTTCCAAAACAAGTAAAAAGTAGTCAAGCTGTTCCACAGCAAATACGCAAACAAGCGGCATTATCCCGTGCTTTCCCCCGTTTAGCAAAGCAGTTCTTGACAAATGCACCAGCAGAAATTAAAGATTTCTGCAATGAAATGAGACAAAGACAGCAGCATTTGTGGCACCACAAGTAAAATTTGTAAGTATTTTCTGTAATATTTGTAACAGTTCAGTTTCCGTTGACCGGCCCCCTGAAATATTTTTAAGCCACTCTACATAATTTGGTGTTGTTTCATGAAGTTTTTTTTTTTTTTTTTTTAATGCCCACGTTTTCAACATAAAGTGGTGGGAAATTTGACTTTCAATGGATACTCATATATCCGTTCATTATTTATTTAAATACGATCAATAGTCTGTCAGTTTTCCCTCACTTCATAGCGACAGCTGGAGAGAGCGCTTCAGTGAATCCATTCCGCTTCTTCATGTAGAGAACGACCGCATCACTGAGAAACTAGTCCAGGTTTTTTTTTCCTGTGACCATGCAGGCTGCAGCATTGTTGAAGCGCTCAGCTGAATAAAACAGCTTCAGGAGGAGAGCGAGGACGGATGGATGAAAGACTGACATGAGAAAGTTTTTCAAGAAAGTAAGAATTGATCACTGCTGGTAGTAACAGCTGGTCAGCTTCAGGGAACAGCAGAAAGTCCCATGTGATTAAAACAATTCTTCTTGTCTGACAAATAAAAGCCTGGCTTTAACATTATAGAGCAGGGTTTTTCAACTCTTAGGATCCATACAGGGGAGAACATTTTTCAAGTAGTCCTCATAATCTTCATGTTAATTAAACACAATCTGCCTTTTGCAACCCCACGTGCCAAATGAATTATCAAATTTATGAATGCTCAGACGTAAATATTTCCGATCGGTGGAGTAGAAATTAACTGAACTAAATTAAATGTGAGCAATGTCAATATCAAGCTGAAGTTTAATTGAAGCTACAATTTCACTTCATAGCATCTTGAATTCACAGCTATTGCAGCTTTCAGAAGAGGACCATTGTTCTGAAGGCAGGTCAGAGTTCACCTCACACATTCCACCGGGGTCCTTCAGTTAGAGGAGGCTGCAGGTAGTTAAAGAGTTAATCAGTCAGTGTGTGCAGTGAGGTATTCAGTGCAGCAGCTGTTAATAAAGTGTGGAGATCTGAAGCTTCATCCCAGAGCGTTTCCTTCATCTAAATAGTGTGGACACTG
Source organism: Salarias fasciatus (assembly GCF_902148845.1). Taxonomy (NCBI): domain Eukaryota; kingdom Metazoa; phylum Chordata; class Actinopteri; order Blenniiformes; family Blenniidae; genus Salarias; species Salarias fasciatus. Next base: position 7,215,816 of record NC_043761.1, on the reverse strand, counting down.
AGTGCAGTTGAATGAACCTAATTTATTCGAAAATCAGCTCCAAACCTTCTGAAGTATTTCAACACTTCCTGTCACTTCCTAGAATCATTGGCAGAAAATTGACAAACACAACAGTTAGAGTCACAGAGTAAATATGTATAGCTAGTATATGGCTTATCACACACACCTCAGTCACTCACATCACTGACAGGTTAAACGGTGAACCTGTTTCTCTATTCTTGGATTGATGGATGACAAATAGACTCTAAGATCCTCCTCTACCAATAAATAGGAAGCTCTGTGGGCTTTTTCTCAAGGTGCAGGCAAATTAATTTGTTTTAGGAATCCGTGATTTTTATTGGTGCATTTCTATCCATGTGTAGAAATAAACTTTTTTGTTACCAATACAACGTGGTTAGTAATTTTATTTATTTTTTTTTAATTTGATGGACCCCCAAGCTGTGACTCGTGGACTCTCAGAGGTCCTGGGTGTCATAGGATTGCAAGAACTCATTTCTTTTTAACCCTTTCCCTGCTTCACATCCAAAACATAAATCACATGTTAATGCACTGGATTGATCACCCAACATGAAATTAGACATAGTTGATAGAGTTAAGCTAGATCTATTTTGTTTTTTTATCTACTATCTGAGGACAAAAATGATGTGAAAACATTAAACACTTAAACAGTGGAATTGATGGTGCACATTTCCTTGAGTGGAAATTTGATAGTTGTTGCTAAATTTCACCAACAGAAAAAAAGAAAAGCAACTGGTTTGACCCAGAGCAAGGGAGAGGAGAAAACAGGTCCAAATCTCTGTTTTCCCGGGGTGTTTGAAAACTGCAGCACAGTTGTGATTCTAAACCTGAAGAACTGCGAGTTCAGCCTGGTGAAGTTTGGGAGTCCAGCTGTATGCTGTGTACCTGTAACAACCGGGAGCGAAGAGTGTGTTCTGAAGCCTCCTGGTCTGGTCCGTCAGTGTCCTCCGGGCACGGTTCTGGTCAACGGCGGGCGCTGTGGGGGACAGACTTGTGGTAAAAATCTTTCTCTCACACTTATAACTTTACATTTTACAAAGACCTCATGAGCATGATTGGTCATAATATCATCTCATTTGCCTCACTGTAACACCACATGTATCATCACCTGTTTCAGTCGAACAAAACTGCACTTATAATGGGAAGACCGACAAGGTAAATGGTGTCTAATGGTTTTTTAATACAGATATTTTGAACTTTTGAAGGAGACGATGCTGCTCAGTGTGACATGTGTCTCTGTGTGTAGGTGGGAGACCGATGGAGAGACGCTGCACGTCCATGCAAGTCATTCAGCTGCAGCACAGACGGCATTGAGACCGAAACTAAAGTCTGTCCCAGTGAGAACTGCCCACAGGTACTTCACTTTGCTTTCTGCCACTGTGGTTGAGATGAGGGGATAGAAAAAAAAAGGAGAAGAGAATAGGATGGACACATTTATTCTCTGCTCTGCTCGCAGCGGGTGGATCAAAAATAGTTACAGAGAGAGAGAGAGAGAGAGAGAGAGAGAGAGAGAGAGAGACTACGGAGGAGGGAGGAAGCCAATGGACTAGAAGAGAGACAATGATTAATGGCATGTAGCAGTGAAACGTGAGGTGAAGACGGCCTCTCTAGTTAAAACTGGTTCCACATGGCAGGAGCCTGAGATTTATGTTTAGAATGGAGGATATGGAGTGAGGATTAAGTCTAATGTTTAACCATAGAACTACATTCACCTACTCCAAATTCCCCCACAGGAGAGAAATGATTGTTTGTCTCTTTTAACTGTTAACTAAATGTGTGGATACGGACAAGCGGCACAACATAGTGATCCTGTCTCTTTACCATTATTATTCCGTAATGTTACTTTTAACAAACTCAGAATAGATGAGAACTCGTTTAAGGAGGCACCATTGTGGCACTCTATGTGGAAGTTTGCTTCCTTTAGATCAGTCTAAACAGATTAGACAGTAAAAAAAAAAAAAAAAGTCACACAATCAAGTCTTGCTACAGATTTAAACATGAACAGAGCCAAGTTTGTTTTTCAACAAGAGGCCTCTTCAATTGATGTGGTTGTGGCTTTTTCACATTTTGTTGGATATTATAGGAAATATTTCAGATCTTTGAATGAAAATGTGATGGATAATAACATTAAAGCTCGATAAACCAACTCACTATGACCCGATTTGTTCTCCAGGAGGAGAGAATCTGGGATGAACACTGCTCCTTCACATGTGAGTCAGAATGAGAACAGACTGAATCGAACAGACGCAAAACATGTAGTCAAAACTTATCAAATAAATCCATCACCTTCACTTTCATGTATTTTATGTTTCGTGTTTAGTTCATGACTTAATCCTGAAGGTGGCCACTTTTACATTCCTTTCATACAAGATAATAAAAAGAATTACATAAGTGATATGCATCATGTTTTGTCTCCAAGGTTTTGTGAACACAGTGCAAAGGCCCCCGTTTTGTCTGAAGTCACTTGGTATCAAAAGCGTTCCCCGGAGAACCAACATCTACTATTCTTGTGAGATTTGTCCAAAACTTAATTTTCCCCTTTACTACTGCAATACTAATTTCTACCGTCCCAGCTACACAGCTGCAGTCTGCAAATGCAATCTTTCATTTTCTGTAATGCTGAAAAAATTGCTGTGAGACAAACTTTTAACTTGACAAACTTTATTTGGAGTCAACTCAGATTACAGTGAACATCAACATGGGCGAAACTAGTAAGGGATAAAAACTTGCCCACAATTTCTCTCTAACAGGTAAAACCTGGAAAAAAAAAGAGTGACATTCTAACAGTAGTTAACAGGTTAATCATGTTGTGAACAGCATGTCACGGCGGCACGGAGCTCTGCGATCCTGGCACTGATCATGCTGCCAATGCTGGAGGGCTGGATCTCAGGCCACCTCGTAAGCGTTGCACCTATGAACACAACAGGGGAAATGGAAAACAACAACAGTACAATCATTAATCGACAAGCAACTAATAAAAGAAAGCATCATTACATTAAATTGATGTAATGTTGAGTAGATATTTTATGTTCTCCGTGTGTCTCTGAATTTAACACAACTGACACTAAAGTCTGACACTGTAGACTGCTGGTGTGGTGAAGGAAATCAGTACAAATTTAAGCATGGACTATAGCCAAAGCACTCAGCAGGCTGAAAACTTACTGTAGATGGCATCCAGTTTAGTTTTGTCCAGAGGTAGACGAGCCTCTCCTCTGCCTCGTTTCCCCCCACAAAGACTGCTCACCAGCAGTACCTCCATTGGGAAGACTGAAGTCAGCAGACGCCTCACAAATCCTGTAGCCGATTTTGCATTAAGTGCACAGGCCCACGCCACTTTCTCTATCATGACTCCAGTCCCAGGATGGATCTCCATCTGTTGAAAACAAGGAGACATAGTGAGTACTTAGGGTTTGAATAAAACTACAAGTATTTATTTTTTAAAAATGAATTACCTTGGACAACTGGGAGTCCCTTGCTGATGGAAGAACAGACTCTGGTGTGGAGGTGGATGGTGGCAGCAGTGAATCTCCAGATGATCCGGGCCTGGACAGCGAAGAACTCTGGTGGAGCAGTGGTGGTGTGCTCAGCTCCAGACTGGATCTCCTTGCAGTTTCAGCCACATCAGGTACATTCTTGTACTTAAGGATTGCAGGCATAGCTACACACAGAAGATGACAAATAAAAATGATACACCATTCTTTAGTACAATTTAAAGTATGGCCACAGTGTTTTGGTTGTCTAATTGTTAAATAAGTGATAAGAAGTGATACCTTGGACAAGCATCTCCTTCAAATGAGCAATCTCTTCTTTCAGATCTGCATTCTCTTCTTTCAGATAATCATCCTCTTCTATCAGACCTGCATTCTCTTCTTTCAGACTTTGATTCTCCTGCTGTAATTCAGCCAATGTCTCCGGCAGGCTTTCATCATGGTGAGTTAACTGGGCCGGAGATGATAAATCAATGTCCATTGCATGGAATTCCTCTGCAGGGTCTTCCCTTGTGAGAGCCTTTGTCTTCTAGGTATACAGAGAGAAAGAGAGAGGGAGAGAGAGAGGGAGAGAAAAGAAGATCTGACATTCAATTTACGTGACACGACCAAAAATTACAGTCACCTCAAAATAGCTGAAAGCAAATAGATGTCACCTTGACTGGCTGAGTCAGAATCTCAGTCTCATCTAAATCCGAGTCCTCTGTATCATCCTGGTATTTTTGAGGAGGGACTGACACCCTCTTGCTCAGTTCTGCGGGTTGACGTTCCTTCAGCAGTGCATTAAGTTTTCGGATTGCCCCATAACGAGTAGCTAGAGAACAAAAGAAGAAAGAAGACATGAACATCATGAGATTACTGTGTTATAGTGTCGTTCATGCATTCAGTTGGGGACGACAACAGGACGACAAATTCATACAGGTAAACATTTACCCTGTCGAACTTTAGTCATCTATTTTCAAGTTATGTAGAGAGGACAATCTTCACTTTGAGCCATGGCAACATTAACTTACCACTGACAAAAATAACAGTGGCCGGGTAGTGGGGCCACACTCCACGCTGTTTCTTCCCATAGCGCCATTCAATGAAGACCGAGTAGGTGGAAATGGGATAGCCATTCTGGTCCATCTTGGAATCGTCATACCCCCTTATGCAGTCCGTCTTGACGTCACTGAACCTCCCACAATCCTCCCCTTCATCCCACTGCACCACTGCATATTTCCTGTCCTTGTGTTCTGAAATGAAAAAAAAAAAATTATAATAATAATAATTCTCATTTCTCAACAGAACAATATGACCTATAGACGTATAAATGCTAACAATTTTTCAAAAATAATTTTTACCGGCTATCTGTTAGGTGTAATTTCATATGCACAATTCTGCTGAGGAAAACTGAGAATAACCACATTTCTCACTTGGTTTAATGTGTTCTCTTCAGCTTTAAGATAACCATCACTTTTAGCCAATGCAACAGAAACCAAAAAAATCCGATGTAAGCTAACTCCTTCACGTATGTAATTTTACTCACCACTGCCGGAAGGCGCGTTTGTCTCCATCGTATTCGCTGATAGGCAGAGATCGTTATCGCCAACAGACCCGTCACACCTGCCGCCGCCTCGCGATCAAAACAATAACACCGTCGCGTGACTGTGGCAAAGGTCTAGCGAGGGTCGTGGGCGGGGCTAGAGGCTGATGCCAGGCGCGATGGGCATAACCCCGCCCTACGCTGCCTTTGATTGGCTTATCCTGATATTTTACCCAACACACGAGCAAATCAACGCTCTCGGGGGTCAACATGGAGTCAAATGGTTTGTCACGGGCATTGCCTTTTTTTTTGCTTTTCTCTCTCTCTCTCTCTTTTTTTTTTTTTTTTTTTGCCGGAATCATAATGCTCTGTCTTCGCTAAAGATTAAGGAAAGATTTACAGCTCCACTGCTAAATCTGACGAGAAATGTTATTACAACAAAATTGCCAACTGTACTTTATCAAACATTACACTTTAGTTCTGGAGTACACCATCATGAAACTAGACATGCTGCAGAAGGTAGATCTGAATTACCCACAGTGAAAACAAATCATGGGAAAAACACTGTTATGTATTGAGCTGTGGCAGCTTGGAACAGTTTGCCAAGACATATCATTAACAACCAGTAAATGTCAGTTTAAAATCTTTTTTTGAAAAGGCATCTTCTTACATTGTAATGTCATAAATATTTGCAATTGTTATAATATTGATACATGAGTTAGGTATATGTTGTACCACAGGAGTAGTAGTAGGATCTGGGTTCTATTTTCAGGTATGGAGGGTGTGCCACACATCAACATGCTGTGAATGTGCATAACTTCATGTGCATTCCCTTTTTTTTTTTTCATTTGTGTGAATGTGTGTGAATGGGGTGAATGCGGGGAGTGTGGGAGGGAAAGGGGAACTGTTATCTGTTATTTTGGATAAACTGGTGTAAAAATACTGTCTGTGAGGAGCATGCTGTATTGTCTTGTGGTGATGACTCCAGGAAGATTAGCTGTCCTTGCTACAGCTAATGGAGATCATAATAAATACAAATAAATACAAATACAGACCGTTAAACTGGTTCCAGACAGAACTGAAATATTAGATCACCCTACCCCTGTTGCTTAATCTTACACTGAAATTAAAATCATTATATCTGCTGTGTCTTCGTGTCATTTTTAGGAATGTGATGAAGATGATGGTGAGATGAGACAAAATTACAGTGTCATATAATCTTCTCTGAGGCTAACAGCTGCACACGCAGCGAGGAGTGTGTTCTTAAGCCTCCTGGACCGGACTCTCAGTGTCCTCCAGGCACGGTTCTGGTCAACGACGGGCGCTATGGGGGACAGACTTGTGGTAAAAACCTTTCTCTAACTCTTATAACTTTACATTTTACTGAGACCTCATGAGCATGATTGGTCATAACAAAATCTCATTTGCCTCACTGTAACACCACATTTATCATCACCTGTTTCAGTTGAAAAAAAAAACTGAACTTGTGATGGGAAGACCTACAAAGTAAATGGTGTGTAATCTTTTTTAATACAGATATTTTGAACCTTTGAAGGAGACGATGCTGCTCAGTGTGACATGTGTCTCTGTGTGTCGGTGGGAGACGGATGGAGAGACGCTGCACGTCCATGCAAGTCATTCAGCTGCAGCACAGACGGCATTGAGGCCGAAACTAAAGTCTGTCCCCATGAGAACTGCGATTAATGGCATGTTGCAGTGAAAAATGTGAAGTGAGAAAGGAAACTGAGACTGATTCCACATGACAGGAGCTGAGATTTATGTTGATTCAATGGCATCGATTAAAAATCAGCATAAAAAGATATGGGAATATACCTATAGATTTTATGTATGTTATGGGAATGTAATGCCATAGTAAATTATGTTTTCCTCATGTTTTTGTATCAGAATTCTTAAATGTCAGCCTATGAAATTTGCAATATATTATAAAAATTACATGTTTTTCTAAGAAGGATTTCATACGTCTGATAAATTTTTATCATAAGAAACACGTGACTCACAAATGAAAGTGACAAAACTGAATTTTCCCCTTTACTACTGCAATACTAATTTTTACCATCCCAGCTACACAACTGCAGTCTGTAAATGCAATCTTTCATTTTCTGTAATGCTGAAAAAAATGCTATGAGACAAACTTTTCTGTTGACAAACTTTATTTGGAGTCAACTGAGATTACAATGAACATCAACATGGGCACAACTAGTAAGGGATAAAACCCTGCCTACAATTTCTCTCTAACAGGAAAACCCTGGCTAAAAATGTGACTCTCTAACAGTAACAGTTGCTAACAGGTGCCTCATGTTGTGAACACTAGTTTGAGGTGGCACGGAGCTCGGCCATCCTGGCACTGATGATGCTGCCAATGCTGGAGATCCGGATCGAAGGCCATCTCGCCAGCGTTGCGCCTATGAACACAATAGGGGAAATGGGAAACAATAACAGTACAATTATTAATCTAAAAGGAACAAATAAAGGAAAGCATCATTACATTACATTAATGGAATGTTGGGTACATGTGGTATGTTTTCAATGTGTCTCAGAATTTAACACCACTGACACTGTAGACTGCTGGTGTGGTGAATGAAATCAGTAAAAATTTAAGCATGGACTATAGCCAAAGCACACAGCAGGCTGGAAACTTACGGTAGATGGCATACAGCTTTGGTTTGTCCAGAGCTCGACGAGCTTCTCCTCCGCATCGTCTCTTGCCAGAGAGGCTGCTCACCAGCAGTATCTCCACTGGGAAGACTGCAGTCAGCAGACGCCTCACAAATCCTGTAGCGGATCTTGCATTAAGTGCATAGATCCACGCCATTTTCTCTACCTTGACTCCACTCCCAGGATCGATCTCCACCTGTTTAAACAAGGAGACATAGTGAGCGTTTAGAATTTAAATAAAATTTGACTTGACTTCAGACATTAAGACAAAAATTACATCGTCCATACTCATGCATGTACATCCAAGAAGCAGTAGATGATGAAGTACATTTATTTATTTATTAAAAATCAATTACCGTGGAGTTGGATGGGAACAGCAAAGACCTTTGGGGGGGCCAATTGGTTCTCCTGGCACCTCCATCCAAATCCAAAACATTCCTCACGGCCCTTAGGAATTCAGGTCTTGCACGAGCTACACAGAAGATGACAAACAAAAATGGCAAACCGTTCTTTAGTACAATATAAAGTATGGCTTCAGTGTTTTGGTTGTCTAATCGTTCAGTAAGTGATAAGAAGTGATACCTCGGGCAAGCAAATCCCTCAAGCTCATGGACTCTTCTCTCAGATTTCTAAGCTCATGTATTATTTCAGCCAGTGTCTCCGGGCGTCCTTCAGCACGACGAAAGACTGGAAGTGAATTGCGGTCCATTGCAAGGAATTCTTCTGCAGGGTCTTTCCTTGTGAGAGTCTTTGACTTCTGAGTATACAGAGAGAGAGAGAGACAGAGAGAGGAAGAGAACAGAAGATCTGACATTCTATTTACATGACACGATCAAAAAATACGGTGACCTCAAAATAGTTAAAAGCAAAGAGATGTCACCTTGACTGGCTGAGTCAGAATCTGAGTCTCATCTGGATCCGAGTCATCTGAACCATCCTGATATTTTCGAGGATGGACTGATCGGAACGTGATGAAGATGATGGCCAGAGAGAAGAGGAGAGAGCAGAACCTCTCCCAGTGCCACGGGTGAGACAGAACTGCAATATTAAACCACTCTACCTCTGTTGCTTCATCTCACACTCAAAATTGAAATTACTATCTCTGTTGGGTCTTTGTGTCATTGTTAGGAACTTGATGAAGATGACGGTCAGAGAGAAGAGGAGATACACATCAGGTGGAACGGCACCATGACTGTGGAGTTAGTACTAAGTATATTGGTTCTTCAGTGAAACCCAGTGTACAGGAAGGACATTTCTTTATTAACGTACCATTAAAGGATCAGCTGAAAGATATTCTTGAAAACCAGGATATACATGATCTATGTTTTTTTTTTTGCTGATGCCAGTACAAAGCATGTATTTAAAGACATACGTGATGGCACCGTATATCAGACCTTGACAACTCACAGTAAAGAGGATTTTTTGTCCGTCACAAAAAATAAGTGGCATTATAACGTGCTTTTCCCCGTGCACCAGCAGAAGTTAAAGATTTCTGCAATGAAATTATCTATTTGTTGAATGCTCAGATCTAAATATTTCCGATCGGTGGAGTCGAAATGAACTTAACTAAATTGAATTTGAGGAATGTCAATATCAATTCTGCAAACTTAAACATAGGTGAAGTTTAATTGAAGCTACAATTTCACTTAATAGCATCTAGAATAAACAGCTACTACAGCTTTCAGAACAGGACCAGTGTTCTGAAGGCAGGTCAGAGTTCACCTCACACATTCCACCGGGGTCCCGGAGTTACAGCCGGCTGCAGGTAGTTAAAGAGTTAATCAGTCAGTGTGTGCAGTGAGATGTTCAGTGCAGCAGCTGTTAATGAAGTGTGGAGATTCATCCCAGAGCATTTCCTGCATCTAAACAGTGTGAACACTGACACAGTCCGAATGAACCTAATTTATTCGAAAATCAGTTCCAAACCAGGCTCCAGACTCCCAGGGGTCCTGGGAGCCCAGTTTAAGAACTGATGCCGCAAACATGCTCTTCATGTGCAAACCTATATTTGTTGTTGTACTGTATTTAAAAAAACCAATAGATATGATAATTAATCATTTATCGGTCTTTGATCGCTGTAAAGTTTTACAAAGAAAAATACGAAGAAGACTACAAGTTGACCACCAAGAAGTTGAGAGAAAAACGGAAAAAACAGCTCCTGCTTCCTAATCTTTTTTCATCACTTCATTTATCTGATTATGTTGACGATTTGCAAAAAATAAAATTCTAAAATTCACCAACAGAAATAAGAAAAGCAACTGCTTTGATCCAGAGCAAGGGAGAAAACAGGTCAGGGGGTCTTTTACGGCGAGGAGACTCAAGTTCCGAAATGTTTAACTCTGAAGGCTCAACAAGGAAATGATTAAACAGGTTCCTTCAGACCAGCTTTATAATGAATGTCCCCGTGAGTGAAACACCCACACATGTTACACTGTCAAATTGTTTTTAATCTAAAAGGGTCATTTAAGTGAAAAGTTCTCTATTTCTCTGTTCATACAGATTGTAAAGGGCCAAAGGAAGAGCCCACACAGTTTGACTAAAAGTCGCAATACGCCCCCTGAAAAAATCTTTCAATCTCACGTTGTCTGAAATAAAATCAAAGGACTTTTTAAGGATAGTTTTGTGTATTTTGTGCAGCCCGGTGAACTTTGGGAGTCCAGCTGTATGCTGTGTACCTGTCACAACTGCACACGCAGCGAGGAGTGTGTTCTGAAGAGTCCTGGTCTGGTCCCTCAGTGTCCTCCGGGCACGGTTCTGGTCAACGACGGGTGCTGTGGGGGACAGACTTGTGGTTAAAACCTTTCTCTCTTTCTTATAACTTTACATTTTACAAAGACCTCATGAGCATGATTGGTAATGATATAATCTCATTTGCCTCGCTGTAACAACACATTTATCATCACCTGTTTCAGTTGACATGGAAACTGTTCACAACTTGTTACTACATGTGTGGATACAGACGAGCAGACATAACATACTGATCCTGTTTCTTTATAATTATTATGCAGTAATGTTACTTTTAAGACACTCAGAACAGAGGAGGACTTGTTTGAGGAGGCACCATAGCCGCACTCGATGTGGAAGTTCGCTGCATCTTCCTTTAGATCATTCTGAGCACACATTATGCATTTAAGAAAGTCAAACGATCTGCAGGTTTAAACATTAACAAGACTGGAGTGACAGAGCCAAGATTCTTTTCACCAAGAGGCCTCTTCAATTGATCTGGTTGTGGATTTCGCACATTTTGTTGGATATTACAAGAAATGTTTCAGACCTTTAAATGAAAATGTGATGGATTAAAGCTCAATAAACCGACTCACAATTATCTGATTTGTTCTCCAAGAGGAGAGAATCTGGGATGATGAACGCTGCTCCTTCACATGTGAGTCAGAAGGAGAACAGACTGAATCAAACAGACACAAAACATATAAAGTCGTAGGTGATAAACTCATGCTCGCCCCACTTGATCTTGTATTTTGTCTTTTCTAAATCTAGGCAATAACGTCTGCGCTCCCAAAATGTCCAACATCAGTGTCACCATAGAAAACTGCACCACTGTTGTCGAGATGCCTGTGTGTCGGGGGCAATGTGAGTCTGAGCCCAGGTGAGAGGAAGCCAACACCTGACTGCACCATGTTCTAACTCTGTCAATAAAGTCCAAACAGGAACAACAGTCTATCTTTGAAACATGCAGTCTCTCTGTAAAGCCATCTCTCCTCATGTGGCCTCCAGACTGGTGCTGTTCGGTGACCTGCAGATCGAGCAGCCCAGTAACTGCTGTCGGGAGAAGAGCTCTGAGAGGAGGTCGGTGACCCTGCACTGCCTCGACCTCTCCACCAGGCACTACACCTACAAGCACCTCACCGCCTGTGAATGCAGAGCCTGTAAGATGTGGCACTGAACGGAAAAGACCAGTCACTGCGATGTATCCATTCACATTTAAATCTACGAAATCAAACCGAAAATGTAGAAGAACTATTCTTGATTAGCAGTGATTAATTTGATGATTGAAGTGGAACAAGTGACCGTCGGGATCATTGTAAAGAAGAATCCAAACCTCAGATTGTTCACCAACTGATAGGGAATGTGAGCTGGGGTTAGACCCTCGTTAGATAAGTTTTACACCCCTGATGTGTTGTTGCAACAGATAACCAAGATCCTGCATGAGGGGGGGCTCTGTTCCACTCTCACACACATAGATTGCCTCAGTTTGTGTGTATTTGCAGGTGATCAGTTAACAGGAGTTCACTGAGTTCAAAAAGCAGCAGGAATTATTCTATATTTGCCTTTTAGTTGATATTGACTGTTTATTCTCCATCAATAACAACAAGCAATAATAGCAAGCTCCTCATGACAGTGCTGTTTAGTCTACAACCGCACATGTATTCATATATGTAGCTGAAAGATGTGCCTAAAGAGGAAACATTTTAAAACACTATTTAACATAAACGCAAAAGGAACATACTCGCGCACTGCATCACAGACTATATTAACTTCTGTGTGGCGAGCAGGGTGCTCAAGAACATCTCTGGATTTGTGCAGAGTGCCAGAGGGCCAGCCGATAGAGACCAGCGCTGGGCGGATGAAACTGCCTGACACCAACCCCCCTGCCCCCCCCTCCCCTCCCCCTCCTCCTCCTCCTCCTCCTCCTCCCGACTTCACACATCTCCAGCCCAGGTGACACCTCCCCCCCCTCCCCGGGCCTCGGTCGGTTCCACCAGGCCGCTCCTGCCCCTCACCCACAATGACCGTCTCCAGCATACAGTAAATATGTAACTAGTCTTATCACTCACACCTCAGTCACCCGCATCACTAACAGGTTAAATGGTGAACCTGTTACTCTATTATCGGAGTGATGGATGGCAAATAGACTTTAAGATCCTCCTCCACCACTAAATAAGAAGCTCTGTGGGGCTTTTGTCAAGTTGCAGCCAGAATAATTTGTTTTACGAATTAGTTTGTTTTATTGGTGTATTTGTAAGTATAATTATAAGTGCACTTTTTTTTTTTACTGATACAACGTGGTTATTACATTTATTTATTTATTATTTTAATTTGATGGACCCCCAAGCTGTGGCTCGTGGACTCCCAGGGGTCCAGGGACCCCAGGTTAAGAATTGATGCTGCAAACATGCTCTTAGTGTGCAAACTTCTGTTTGTTGTTGTACTGTAATTAAATTAAAAACAAATTGACATAATAATGAATCATTTTTCGGTCTTTGATAGCTGTAAAGTTTTTTTGCTTGTGCGCTACGTTCACTCACATCTTGTGCAACTCCTGGGTGCTAAGCCTTTTCTTTACCAAGCTGAAAGCACACAAACTTTGGTTTTTCACACAAAACTCATGTTTTTCACTCTTTCCCTGCTTCACATCCAAAATATAAATCACCTGTTAATGCAAATAAAATATGAAGAAAACTACAAGTTGACCTCAAAGAAGTTGAGAGAAAAACGGAAAAGCAGCTCAAAAAGCATCATTGTGGTGTTTTGTGACCTTTCCAACAGCAAGGGCAAACGATTGCGCAGACAGATCGTAAAACATTTGGTTAATGAGTTCATGCTTTTAAAAACCCTCCTCTAATTCAAGCAAACAAGGCAAAGGGCACATTCTGAAACACGAGTGGAGAAGCTGCAACAGCCACAGAGCATCTCAACCGCAGGAAACGTAATAACACGGTTACAATAACACTTCCCAATCTGTTCTCATCGTTTCATTTATCTGAATATGTTGATGATATGCAAAACACAGAATTCTGAATTTCAACAACAGAAATAAGTAAAGCAACTTGGGTGACCCTGAGCAAGGGAGGAAATAGGTCAGGGGGTCTTTTATCGCGAGGAGACTTAAGTTCTGAAATGTTTAACTCTGAAGGGTCAACAAGGAAATGATTAAACAGGTTTCTTCAGACATGCTTTATGGCAACACCAAAGGGTTGTTATGTTAAGGCGCTCACACGGCCTCTTACCTCCACACAGATAGATTACATTCCTATCTTATCTCGGAGGCATCCTTTGGAAAGCAATTTAAGAAACTGAGAAATGTTTAGACAAGCGCGTGGTAAATCAAACTGCCGATACCCTCACACAATCGTGTTGCTTTGTAATTAACTTCAAACAGACTACAAACAACAGAGGAAGCCGCCTTCCTCACAGTCAAGAAAATAAGTCGGATGGAAAACCTACAGGTGGGTAAGGGGTTATACATCAGTTCACAGCAGCTCACACTACAAGTGGATAACGCAGACTCAAGAGACTCCAGTGAACATTAATAAATATGAAACAAAGCAGATATATGCAGAGAACGGACAAAAGCCAAAGGAGCATCCTCTCATTTTATGAAGCAATGCAGGAAATTAAACATTCTGGAAAGCGGTGACAAAGAATATAATTTCCAAACAGATTTTATTGGATCCCAAATATTTCTTTCTTGGTTTAAACTAAAAAAAAAAAAATTACACCCGCAATAAAAATGAGACACTTGTAGACCTCAGCTGCTTAGCCAGATTAATGCAAAAAAAAAAAAGAAAGAAAAAATGCATTGCATTATCACAGAAATCAAATTCCACAGCAACAACCAAGCAATGTTATCAACCTTACATAACAAAGGATAAGACGTTTAAAGCCCAATCAGCAGTTTTAGAAAAAAATGATGATTTCTTTTTACTATACCATACTTCTAAATTAGTTATCTATTGATTAATTTTTGTTTTTTGTTTTGGAGATGAGGGAACTGAATTAGTTCGGAGCTTCACTCTCTTTTGAATGAAAGCGCATCAATCTCTGATCAATTCAATCCAGATATCAAGGAGCAGGGTTATTATCTGTTTTTGCATCGCATAAACTTCATGCTGAATGATAAAGCTGCAGTGCCTAATTTGCATCTTAATCTGTGGCTTTTTAAACCTTCAAATAACGATTTTTTGGAAAATGAAGAAAAATAAAATCTGCTCCCAGTGTAAAAACATAGCATTTATCAATCTTGAAGAAAAAGAAAGAAAAAAAAAGCAATTTAGTCGCACAAATAAGTATTTTTATGGGGGAAAGTGTAAAAAAAATTAATTTCAATGCTTATTTCTTCAGCTTATAATAATTTTCAATTAGTGCCACTTTATTAGCGCAACCTCTTCATCTTTACATTACTTGTAAATCTATTTTAAATCTTTCTCTGAAATCCCTGTTCAGACGCTCACACAGCCCCGTAAACTACCTCGCGCACACTTCCGTTCACAAATTCTCAAGTTTCGGGAAATAAAAGCAAAAAATAAGCTAATAACGACCACAGCAGCTAATCTCCAAATGCTCCGCTCTGCCAGAAAGCTTTTCTGACGCTGAGCATCTCTCTCAAAAAGCAAAGAAAAAGTTTTTTCTTTTTAACTTACTGGAGTGGATGCGATGCGATCTTGGCTGTTCGTGACCTCGGATGCTCTCCTCGGGAGTCTGAGACCGCAGCAAGACGCGCTGCCGCAATATAAAGGTATCTGCGCATGCGCACTTAAGAAACTTTTTTTTTTTCTTTTTTTGCCACATTAAGCGGAGAACGATAATCCAGAGTTCAATTAAAGAGTGTTTTTTCTTTTAGCTTTAGCACTCATTGAGTGGGATTAAATGCGACTCCGCTGCGCTAACAGCTAACAGCTAGCACACGCCTGAACAAATCTGCCAGAAAATCTTAATAAACCACATCTCTCCTTGAATTTGTTACACTTTTGAAGTCAAAAACTGCAATTATGATATGTTAACACTCTGTTCATGGGAATTTACAAATGGTAGTGCACTTTTACGTCGAGGTATTTATAAGACATGTAACGTTCAGACACACAGTGCTTTACAATGACAAAGAAAATGCATTGCAGATAAGGCAATAGAAAATCTTAACCTGAAGTTTTTAAGATTATTAAATAGATTAACACAAATTGATTAAGAGAGGCGTCAAAAGGAGAATGAAAGAGGTAACAACTTTGATGAGATTGAAAGGCCTGAAGTGAACATGTGCTCAGTGATGGAAAACCTGAGCAAATAATTAAGCTTGGCTTCCTGTGTGTAAGATGAGAGGATGGCGGAGGAATGTGACAAGTAAATCCTGCTTCTTCACTTGATCCTCTGAGCAAACCTCTTTCTGAGGACCTCAGGCGTCTGGAGGATTTCATATTTGGGCCCGGGGGATTTTTAACTTGGCTCTCAGACACACAGGTGTAATGATTTACATCCATGAGCTGCAGCTAACACACTTTTTTGTTAGTAAGAGATGCAAACACACTACTTCAGTAATCCGGCCTACTGATAATTAATATATATACAAGGTCCTTTGGATCTTGTTCAGCCAGAAATGTTCTCATTTTTACAATATGTAAGCTGATTTACACCTATTTCTAAGTTGTGTGAAAAGCAAGTTAAAATAAATTACTTAAAGGCTAGTCCTTCACAATTCTGATGGGTTTAATTCTTGTAGGTGTTTTTTTTTTTTTTTAATCACAAGATTTTTTTTTGTGGTCAAAACTAAAGGAAAAAAGTTCAACCAGGCCATTCGATGAGGAGTGGCAGACTTGCTTGAGATTCACCTCTGAGCTGAGAGTCACACCGGGTTTATGTTTTACTGCATGTCGAACAAACAGAGAGGGATTATCTTTATGGGATGGTCACGCTGAGGGGTCTTGGGGGTGGGTGGGTGAGGGGTGGTGGTGGGGGGGGGGGGGGGGGGGGGGGGGGGGGACTTGGATCACTCAAGGACAAATGCTCCAGCAAGGACACAGGCCTTTCATGCAGGAGAATGATCAGTGATTAAAAAACACGGTGCTAAATCATTATCACCTGTAAAATCTTGTTGTATATTTTGTCTGGAACTCAAGGCCTCAAAACAAGCTGAAAACTAGTCATTTGTAACCTGCTCAATCTTTCTTCACTAAGCTAAAGGGAAAATTAATCTGTTTCTGTTAAGATTAGATTAGTTTAATCCTCCTTCAGGTTTATTTCTCCTACATAGAGAAGTACCATATTAAATTTAAAAAGAAAAAAACTTTTTGTGGGTCAAATTTATGTCTTTATTTGTTGTGTGTTATATCATTAGAGACTGAATTTACCATCTTTTAACACTAACAGGCACTGATATAAAGATCTGGATTGTTGTTATTTTGATGATTCATCTTTTTTCTCGAGGTTCCAGTTCATTTAATGTTATACTTTATAACAAAAATCTCAATTTTATATTTACTTCAATGCCATCGTTGACTGTTAGCCTTGGAGGAGAGGAACACCTGGACACTTTCCAATATTTCGGAAACATCTCGGTTTGAAGATGCCAGAGTGGTCGGCCATGGTTGGCAGTGAGAAATTTGGCCGTAGCGTGCAGACGGTTGCTCCTTCAGGTTGACGACATCGGTCACCTTCAGAGCGCGTGGACTTGTGCAACTTTTTTTTTTCTCTTTTTGTATACTGCTGAGTGAATCTAAACGACAATAAGGTTGCTTCCATTCGCTCATTCGTTCAGGTGATGGGGAGGCGTGTTACCTATTGGGAGAGGTGATAACGCTCCGCTATAAATATGAGAATTAGAGGGAAGAGCTCCATCTGCTTCCATCCATAGTGGTGGAAAGCATCTCAACTGGTAGGGGCTCTGCTTTCCTCTTTAGTTCTTTATTTTAACTTTTATTTTTTACATTCTAAACTTCGCAAACCATTTATTTTGGTTGACTTGATATTAAACCAGTGCTGTGTAATTACATGGTGTATTATATGTGTATGTCTCCATGCGTTACAGACTGATGGTTAACATTTGATTTTTTTGTGGAAATCAATGACATTCCCACAAATGTTGATATTTTTGTCTTTCTGACTCCAGATTTCTCAGCGGAGCCTCTTCGGTGACCTCCAGGTGGAGCTGCAGAGGAGCAGATCTCAGAGAGCTTCAGTCATCCTGCCCAACAGTTCGATTTCTATCAACACCAAACTGTGAGTGAGTCTCTGTTGGAAACATGGAGGGAAAAATCACATCCTATTCTGTGAATTGCTCAGTTGTTTTTTGCGGCTGTCGGCAGCCCCACTGCTTTGGCATGTTCTATAAACCTGCAGGTCATTTCTGCAGTTTGACTGGCCTGTAGAAGATATATCTAATACATTTTTCTTCTGCTTGTGGTTGAAAAGTGACTTTTTTGTAAACTAAACATGCTATCTTTGCACATCCACGATTGTGAAAGCGTGAATCTTTTTAGAAATATTTCAACTTTTCAATTCAGCTCAGGAAAAACACAGAATAAAGATTATATTTATGTAAAACAAAAACACAATGCATGAAAAAAGTAAGGAGAACCTGTGAGTCAGTTTTGGGGGAGCTGGGGGTAAAGTCAGAGGTAATCCTCACGCGTTTTCAGACAGAAGTTACCTGATAAGATACTGGAATCTGCAGAGATTTACTCAACCATTAGAACACAGAGATTTCTATTGTTAGGACCTATCAATGGGACAGGAAGACTTTGATCAGACTTTGGAAACACCCAGCCCCACAAAAGGAAAGCATTTCATTCTTTGAAACTCGCAAACTAACAGAAACAGCAGGCTTGTACGACAACAAGCTTCACGCTGCCGCCGTTTGTTGTGTGTTCAAAAGGGTTCGTACTCGGGAGACTTATGATATTCACAGAGGCGGATGTGCGAGGCTGTAAATGTCCGCGGCGTGTTTGTATCCAGTGAACCTCTGAACCCCCCCGAGTCCCGGACAAGCATCCCAGCGCCGTCACGTTTGTGGCCGTCTCCTTTTGTGTCTGTCCGTCTGTCCGTGTTGGATGGATGGTCTGCGTGGAAGGGCTTGTTGACATGACAGGAGCGCATGGGTTACTGATTACAGGTGATGTTATAATTTGTTTGTGATAACCTTCTGCTTCAGGCACAAAGTCCTGCCAAGTACAGAAGCCTCCAGCCGACATCTCTCGCCGGATTGCAGCTGCCCAGAAGGTAACGTTCAAATTTTTTTGAAAACATTTTACAGCCATGCCATCAGACAAGATCTGTCGAGTTACTGATAATTCATGTTAAATGCTGACTTTCACGTAGTACATGTAGGAAGATGCCTACTTAAAACAGTAGCTTTGCTTTGTTGATGTAACATTGTTTGGGAAGTGAAGTCAGCTTGAACATAGAACAACAGACTCTGAGAATAAAAGACAATTTCTGAAGTTTTTTTTAAGAAAAATGTTGGGGAAAAAAACGTTCTTTGAAATTTTCATAACTTCGCTCCCTGTTGCAGGTTGTTGTGTTGTGTTCAGTGTTCTGCTTGAGTACACAACGGTAGCGGCGCCATGCAGAATCAGCGAGAAACGGCACGTGCACCATGTTGCACATTGGTCAAGGTTAGTGCTTAAGCGGTGACTTTTGTTATAACAAATCATTACCTCTTGTAGGCCTCATTAAAAAACATTTTATCATAATCTGTGCAAGTTTGTAAACTATAAAAAAAACTTTCATCTTTTTTTGATTTATTTCCATGTTTTAGTTTAATGATATTTCATTTTAGCTTACAAGTCCAGAAAATAAAAAGGGCAGTTGCTCAAAATGTTAGATTAGTACATAAGATTTGTTGATTTTCTTATTTCTTTAAATGAATTCTTTTGATAATTCATGGCATGGCTTTGCACACATGCCATTTAGCATGCTTATAAAGTCCAGATAAAGGGCGTACAGTCATAATTTAATAATCCATTTGACTATTTCTGAGTGTAAAAGTCTTGAACTGACAATGTGTGTGCCTTCCAGCTCTTCCTGCCGTCCATGGCGTTTGCCTGCTTCGCCAAAGCCTTCGGGGGAGCCTACATGAAGAGCGCCATCACCCAGATCGAGCGGCGCTTCGACATCCCCAGCTCCCATTCAGGGGCCATCGATGGCAGCTTTGAAATGGGTGAGAATACTTTTTGACGTGACGGACTGATCTTGAGATCAGCCTTAACCTAATCAGTCTTAAGTTCATCACCTTTTGCAGCTGAAGTATTGATACTGATCTCATCAGTTGCATTGATGTTTTCACTCTCACGCATTGAGCAAGTTAAAACGAGCCAAATCTACATGAATACAAACAATCCTTCTGTCATGAAGCGCCCAAATGCAGCAGTAAATGATCCAATCATTCAGGTTTTTTAGTCGGTTCTTTCTTTCACGGAGTTGTTTCTTTTCCACAGGTAACCTGCTGGTGATCGCCTTCGTGAGCTACTTCGGATCAAAGTTCCACCGCCCCAGGCTGATCGGTGCCGGCTGCCTGGTGATGGCTGCTGGGAGCTTCATCACCGCCCTGCCGCACTTCTTCCAGGACCTGTGAGTATCAGAGAAACATCACTTGTAATTTTTAGGGCATAATACGACACTAAATTTTCCCTTTGCAAAACACAGCGCTAATAGTAACCCATATAGGGTCCCACTGTGCGTTTTTACTATCAGTTGGCCTTCTTTCCAAGCTGTGCATGTCTCTTATCAGCTCACAGATAAGAGCACACAATATATTGGAGGTTTATTTCATGCCGAGACAGCTGGAGAAAGGGACCACATTACCGGTTTTTATGTGTTTAAGTAAAGGTATGATTAGTATACCTAATTTAGTCATACCAACCACAAAGAAAAGCACACATTACTTATTACTCATATTACTCTTATATACTCATATTTATTTTATTGCACCTCTTGTATGTTTTGCTTCATGTAATCATCACTGTGTCAATTGAGATCATCTTTATTTATTACTACCCAGCTCTTCTTTATAGCTCATTAACATGTCCAAGTCCATGACTGTGAAATTTTCCTGCTGTTTTCCAGCTACAAGTATGAGACGAGCGTATCTGTCGGCACCGGTTCCAACAAATCTCTGCACATCCTTCCCTGTGTGAGCAACAGCAGCCTGTCTGGGGCGGACGGGGCACCTGACATCGAGGCTATAAAAGGTATTTAACAACCACATGTGGTCAAAGTTGCGTCTCGGAAGCCTACTTTTTTTGTCTTGTTTTTTTAATCGGGATGCCAAATGCACTGTGTCTTCTGTCCTTTCAGCTTGTGAAAAAGCGATCGGGTCCTCCATGTGGATTTATGTCTTCCTGGGAAACATGCTCCGCGGAATCGGAGAGACTCCCATCATGCCGCTGGGTTTGTCGTATCTCGATGACTTCGCCAGTGAAGAAAACACTCCTTTCTACATCGGTCAGGCACTTTTCCACATGCTTCAGTTCTTTAATCCCATTTATTCCTGTTATAAACAACTACTTTATTTATTTATTTATTTACTTTAATTTCGTTTTATTTATTTTAATTTAATTTAATTTTATTTTTTAATATCTTTGCCTTTTTCCAGCCATCGTCCAGACTGTGGGAATCATCGGTCCAATCGGCGGGTTCCTGCTCGGATCCTACCTCTCCAAGATCTACGTGGACGTTGGATTTGTGGACTTGGGTATGCTGCCTCTTTTCAGCTGTCTTATAAAGCCAATCACACCGCCGATAACTTGAAAAACAGTCCATCACTTTTCCCTTTGAACCTCAGCTCAAGGTCACTTAGCAGCTTTGCAGGTTCTCCTGAGGGCAAAGAAGGTTTTTGCAAACAGTTTGCCGTGTTGATTTTGGAAGTTAGCTCACATTAATGCTGTCAAAAGTCCCTGAACAAGGCTGAATGTACCTAACCTCTGGCCAAGTTAACGAAAAGCTAACATTTGAACATTCGATGTCAGAGACGTTTTAGTTCAGGGGGCATAAATTCAATCGAGCATACATGATGAAAATGTCTATATTTTCACAGAACTAAACACCATCTCCTTTGTCTTCCCCCCAGATGAAGTCACCATCACCTATAAGGACTCTCGCTGGGTGGGAGCCTGGTGGCTCGGCTTCATCGTCACCGGCCTGATCATCACCCTCTCCAGCATCCCGTTCTGGTTCCTGCCCAAGTCCATAAGGAAGGAAGGCGAAGACCGAAGGGAGAACGCTGGAAAAGGGGAAGCTGCGGTGGCCGAGCAGGAGAGCTTCCTGAGCGAGGAGAAGGAGGAGGAGAAGGAGGAGGAGCAAGTCACCTGCATGGAGATGGCGAAAGGTAACGCACCGATCGCCCACATTCCTCCACAAAACCATCAATGTGTGCATTAAGATGTTTTTATATGTTTAATTATTAACCCTGTGTGTTACGTCCTTCCCCACCAGACATGGGTCCGTCTCTCAAGCGGCTCTTCAGCAACAAGGTCTACATGCTCCTGGTCCTGACGTCCCTGATCGCTGTGAACGGCTTCATCGGCATGATCACCTTCAAGCCCAAGTACATGGAGCAGGTCTTCGGCCAGGCGTCCTCCAGGGCCATTTTCCTCATCGGTACGGAGATCCGTCGGCCGTGCGCCCTTGCGCTTGTTACACTTTGTAGAGCCAGAGCTGAGGAACAATGATGTTATTGGAGGGAAGTGTGATTGTGATTGATAAAGTTCACTTTACCTGGAAGCCGTAAAGGGCCCAGTGTGCGCCTTTTCTTTTGAATGTGTGTGTGAGTGTTTGTGTTCCTTCAGTCAGGCGGCTAAAGTTAGCATTTTAATGACTTTTCACCTGCACGTCTGGTAAATAAACCGTTTTATTATTCCATTCATGGATTGTTTTAAGATCTTTTGTTGATTTTTGTTTGATGAAATATCAATTTTCATGTTGTTATATTTCTCTCGTCCGTCCATCCAGGCATCATGAACCTGCCGGCAGTGGCTCTGGGCATCATCGGTGGAGGACTGCTTCTTAAGAAGATGAAGCTGGGAGTGGTCGGAGCTGCCAGGCTTGCCATGACCTCCTCCATCCTGTCCTGCTGTTTGTTGATCCTTCAGGCTTTCATCAGATGCAACCAGGCGGAGGTGGCAGGCCTCACTGTGTCCTACCAAGGGTGAGCTGGCGAAGCCTTTTGCAGGGGTAATTACTCTGATGTGACCGCGAAGTGACAACAAACACCCTTTGTTTCTGTCTTTTTCTCAACCAGGGTTCCTGAGATCTCCTTCAGCAACCAGACTCTGCTGTCGCAGTGCAACTCGGGCTGCTCCTGCTCGCTGAAGCAGTGGGACCCGGTGTGCGCTCACAACGGCATGACGTACGTCTCCCCCTGCCTGGCCGGCTGTCAGTCCTCCAGCGGAGCCAGCAAGGACCTGGTGAGCGCTCAGAGAAACCGGATCCGGCAGATCACAGTGTTACTAAGACATTTTCCTGCATTGACGTTCTTCTTCTTCTGTTTTTTTTTTTTTTTTTTTTTGTTTATTTAGGTGTACCATAACTGCAGCTGCATCGGTGAGCTGATGACCCCGTCTCCGAACATGTCTGTGGTGCTGGGTCAGTGCCCCCGCAAGGACGACTGCAACCGCATGTTCAAGGTCTACATGGCGCTCTCCGTCACCGGCTCCTTCATCTCCGCCTTCGGCGGCACCTCCTCCTACATCGTCCTCCTCCGGTGAGAGACGCAAAGCGGGTGTGTCGATAAGCTGGTGCGACCCGATCAGTTTCTAATACGGCGACTTTTCGTTCCTGATTCAGGTCCATCGAGGCTGACCTGAAGTCCTTCGCTCTGGGAATGCAGACCCTGATCGTCCGAACTCTCGGTGAGTTCAGAAGCTCGGCCTGAAAAAAGAAAACCGCTCCTCAAGCTTTTAATGAAGTGAATGATGATGGTTTGAATGTGTTTTAGGCGGGATCCCTCCTCCCATTTACTTTGGAGCCCTGATCGACCAGACCTGCCTGAAGTGGGGCACCAAGCAGTGTGGGGGAGTCGGCGCGTGCCGTCTCTACGACTCCCACGCCTTCAGGTAGCTCTCCCCACCAAGCATGGACCCGGTTAATGATCAGTGCCGGGAGAGTTTCACCACTGACCCCTCTGCTTGTGGACTTTTTCTTTGTCCAGACTGAGATTCATGGGCCTGGTTTCCGGTCTCTACGTCCTGGCCAACGTGACTTGGGGCGCCCTCTACACCCAGATCGTCAAGAAGCAGAAGCGCCTGGCCCAGGCCGACGGGGTGGCGGCCAACGGGGTGGCGTGCGACGGGGCGGCGGCCAACGGGGCGGCGGCCAACGGCCACGCCATGATCACCGTCGGCCTGGACGCCGACATGATCGAGAAGGAGAGCACCATTTAGGGCGGCGCTGCTGCCTCGCAGCCTCACGCTGCGACTCGCTCTCTCTGGATCAGTTGAAGTAAAGGTACACCGTCAGCGCTCGGATCATTTAGGTTTTGTTTTTTTAAGACTTCATAGTGAAAACCCAATAGCTGCTCCTCTTGGTTTACTTTCCACTTCAAATACTTCATTTAGTTTATTTCTGAGTTGGTAATAATATCTTTCAATGTTCAAGAAACACGGTTTTAACGGACACTCTCGTGGATTAAATTAGCACATCAGTACATTATTCATTTATGTTTCGTTACAAAATATGTGATTAGTTCTATATTTTGTTGTGAAACACAAAAGAATGTGAGATCAGTCACAAACCGTGATTTATTCTTCCTCGACACAAAGCATAGTAGGTCCTATCTTTGAGAGTCTACTTAAATAGCGCATGTTTACTGCCCTTTGAACCACGCTTCCAACTGTGTGTGCACACTCTCCGCTGGGGTAAATACCAGCCGACGAGCTTGGAAACACTAAAATTGCACAAGTAGTCTCTGGCAGCTTGAACCTCAAGAGCACAAATCCAGTCGTTCGTCAATACATAATTCATCCTTAACAAACCGTTAAAAAGATGTCAACTGCCAGCATATTTTTAAAATAAAGTTTCTCATTTTTCATTTCAAGTGTCATTCAAGTGGCAGATTTTTTTTTTTTTTAACCTTTTTCAAGGTAGAAATACCCTAATTTAAGTACAGAAAAAATCTGCCAGTAGAACAAGTGAAAATTGTCTTGACTGAAATGAATTTGTCATGATCAAGTGGACACTTGCAAAAACTCAAAATCTTACCAAGTTTTTTTTAAAACTTGTTTTGAATAAAAATGTCTCATTCCACTTGATTTATGATAAATCCACTTTAAAAATATTTCAGCTCAATTGTTTTCAGACAACTTCTCTTAAATACTTCTTTGCCAGATTTTTTTTCACTTATTTCAAGGTAATTTCACTTTGAAATAAGTGAAAAAAATGTCCCAATAGAAGAATTCAAGAGAAATTGTGTTAAAACAAGACCCTTTATGTTGCCGAAATATTTTTTTTGAGTGGATTTTTCTTATATCAAGTGGAATGAATCATTTTTACTCAAAACAAATTAAAAATAACTTGGTAAGATTTTCAGTTTTTGCAGTGGAATAAGATTTTTCACTAAAAACAAGTAAAAAAAACCCTAAGATCTTGAGTTTTTGCGGTGTTTTTTTTTTACCTATATTCAACTGAATTTTTTTTTATTTTTATTTACCCTCCAATCATAGAAATTGATCAGAGTGTGTGTGAGTGTGTGTGTGTTTTTTTTAGCATTTAGTCAATAGTCACGTGATTGACATATTAAAACACTGATAGCTTTTCGGGGGATCTTTAGTCTTATGGATTTGTTGTGCTTTAAACAAACTCTTCTTGTTTCAGTAAAATTCCCAACATCTGCTAGAGTGTGGAGGCAAGAAGGAATGTTCAGAAGGCACTAGAACATCCGAGCGATCTATAAACTAATCCCCTTTTCACGAGGTCGCAGCCTAACTCATGATGCTTCCTCCACCATACCTCACAACAGATTCGTCTTTCTCCATTTGGCCATTTTTAATTGGCAGTAAGTTGTGGTTAAGATAAAGACGTGTGACTTTCTTCAAAGTCGTTAACACACAGATGTTTGCAATAAATAAAGCTTTTTGCTTTGAATTTTGCATGATCTTTTTTTTTTTACATCACTTCACAGTTTTTTTTAACATTCAAACAAATTTGACCTCATTTTACCTTTTTTTTTTTCGTTCCAGATTTGATCAAGTAGAGTGTGTGCATGTGTGTGTGCGTGTGTGTAGTTTTCTGTTAAATAGCCACACTATTTAGATGTTAAAGTCCTGTTTTTTTTTTTTTTTTTAAGGGGAGGATCTTGGTTGTGCTTTTCAGTAGATTGTAGTTTCAGCAAAATCTTCTTGCTCAGAGAATCGTACCAGAGGCGAGAGAGATCCTTCTACTGGCACTTCTGACTAAATAAATCCCCAAAAGGGCTTTTACTTTAAAGACGTTGGCTATTAAAACAGGTTTTTTTTTTTTTTGTTTTTTTTTTAGAGAAATCTCAGGGGAAGTTACCCTAAACGTAGTTGTGATTTGTTTTATATTTACTGTAGTTGTACCTCCACAGACATTTTCCTCTCATCCACTCTTCTGAAACTGGGAATTCTCAGTGCTTGTTTTATCAGCGCTGCCTGAAGGTGTTAGGATGAAGAATGCCTTTCAGATAGAGAATGTTTTACAGCTTTACGGCCGTGTTTCCCAGTCGGGGGTCTGCAGTCCTGCTGCTCTGCTGTCTTTTCATGTCTTCCTTATCGGTTTTAAGTGTTGGAAGCCTGAAAAACACACAGAACAGCTTGACTCCAGATCCAGGATTGATAAAAACACTGTTTTCAGCGATCAAACTGCCATTTTTATCTTTCAATTGTATTACCTCACAGAGTCGTTTTGTTCTCGCAGATGTTTTTAGTGCATTTTTACGGAACGGAGAGGGGGAATAATGGGACGTGGGAAAGGTTGACTCGTTTTACTTTAATGAGTATATCATGTCAAACTGGTAGCCGCCGTCGTGCCGCAGCTTGTTACATCACATTACTTTACAAAAGCCCCACAGGTCATCATGAGTTCTCATGACTGTCGAGTGTTTGAAGAGTTCAGTGGAGTTCAAAGAGTGAACTCGGTTTTACTGTGATTTTGCTTCTTCTTCATTTTTGTTGTACACTGTAGTTGCTGATCAGATGCATTGCCAGAAAATACTGTTAGTGATGGAGACATGTGTATGATATATGGATGTGTGTTGAAGTCACTTTATTCTGTTTTGTAACCATTTGTTCTTCTTTTTTTTTTGCATTTTTTCTGGTCGCCAGTTTGTTGATTTTTTTTGTCTTTGTTGAAAAAAACTAATCAATAAAATGCATTTTAATGCAACTGACATGTCTTTTTCTCTTTATTCTTCACACACAGACTTTTAAAGGTAGATTCTTTGCTTTGGTTTGAGTTTCTATTCACAGGTGATGCAGTTCTGAGAAATGCAAAGATGCTTTAGCGCCACCTGGAGTCTGGCTGTGGACATACTGGATCGCCTCACTGTTCTCTAAACACTCCAAAAATCCACTCCAAAGTTTTTTTTCCTTCTTTTTGCAACACTTAATTTTTTTTTTTTTAATTTTAAAAACTTCGTTTTCTTTGCATCTTTGTTCTTGGAAAATCATTACCAGCCGTGTTTGTTTAAAGCTGGAGCTCGGTGCCTCACAACACGCATCAGGAAACATTGATCCTTCTGTGTTTACCTTGTTGCCAAATTCTGCTCCCCTGCCTCTTACTGAACGAGGAGAAATGTCTGCACAGGAGGTGCATTGCCTAATGTGTGTCTGGAAAAGAGTCACAACA
The DNA here is from genome assembly GCF_902148845.1 of Salarias fasciatus. NCBI lineage: Eukaryota > Metazoa > Chordata > Actinopteri > Blenniiformes > Blenniidae > Salarias > Salarias fasciatus. The sequence continues at coordinate 7,188,585 of NC_043761.1, read as the reverse complement.
ACAATGAGTAAAACTACGAAATAAAGCATACTTGTTTTTAAAAAAGACATGTTTTTCACATTCAAAAAATGAGAAAGAAAGGAGAAAAAGAAGCAGTTCTAGCAATAAAAGAAGCATCATGTGGTTTAAACAGACTGAAATAGATCATTTTTCTCATGCTGTGCTTTCACCAGCAGGCTGTGCTGTTGAAAATGGCCGACGCTCTGTACCTCCATTTCATTAAGGATGAACTCTTCAATTTAAATGAACCCAAACTAATCAGGAAGTTACATTTAATGAGTTTAAAACACAGGAATACAACAGACACGACACACAAGAAGGCTTTTTTTCTCAAACTGCAAATGCAGAGATGCACCGATGCAGAGCATTCCTGTCTGAAATATGATATTCGGCGATGAAAGAGGTTCAGATCCTTTCCAGGCAGGTCTGAGGCCTTGTGAGAGAGCTACAGTGGTAAACACGTCCTTCGCTGTTGCAGTGCAGGAATGCGAAGGCTCTTAATCATAATCCTTGGAATTTCTGAGGGGACAAATCTGATTGCGCAGCCTGCTGTTCGGCGGCTGGAGCCGCCGCCTCCTGTGGTTTCTGGAGTCGTGGAAAGGTCCCCGAATGCAACCTGCAGGGATTCTCCCACCGTCAGGGTCTTCGTGTGGACGTGCACCGTCCAGCAAGCTTTCATTCAAACTCACTTTTCAGAAAGTCATTTACCTTTTCGGGAGGAGGTGAAATAAAAAGCCTAAAATATTAGTTTGAAGTTGTTAATCCGTGCCCTCTGCCAGCCCTCCCCACCCCGGCCGTCCCCAGACCTCCCCCTGTTCTCTTGAGGCTGTCCCCCTCCAGGACTGGCTGGCGTGTGTGCGGAATAAAAATGTGTGAGGCCTTTTGTTCGGCCGGTTCCGAGTGAAAGCTTCGCCTCAGACCGGAGGACGGGAGTCTAGGGAGAGCAGGTTTGAGAGACAGAAGAAGAAGAAGAAGAAGAAGCGACGAAGCGACTGTATCCCCCCCCACAAACCCACCCCTCCACCCCCCCTTCGGCCTCGGAGATGCACCAGGTATTTAATAAACTTCGCTTCTTGCTTTGCAGATGTGATTTTTCAGTAATTGAGGGGAATATGCTGGTCAAGAATGATTCATACATTAAAACCAAGCAGCCTTGAGACCCTCTCTGGGAGGAGTGGGGGGGGGGGGGTATTAACAAGTCTTAACCTGGGGGGGATTATACGAGTTATGAGCTGGAAACAAAAAAGACTAACTTTCTGTCAGCTTTCAGCCTCACAGTTCCCTCCAGAGCTGCTGAAGTCAGTGCGGTCGCCCGGATCTCATTTTCTGTCTGAAATGGACTGAGCCCGCCGCTGCTGGCTTCTACTGACCCGGGAGGAGGAAGCCTGCGGGGTTTACACAGGTAACTGCGCTCTGTTTTCCCTTCACTTCAGCCTCTTAACTGAAACCATTTAGCTTTTAGACACAGACTTTATCCTTTAAAAGTTTATCCAGAAAAAAACAAAACAAACAAAAAAAAAAAACAGAACATGCTTGTCAGAGGGTGTTTTCATATGAATTTTAAAAGAAATTCCATAAAAGTCCACAATATCTCATCCACATTTAAGCAACACATGCAGGAAAAAAGGTGTAAACAGTTCGGCTCTTATTGAAAAACCAGCAAAAAAAAAAAAACTGGCAAAACTGAACCCTGACTGACCTAAATGACCTCTGATGCCTAACTGCAATGCCTGTGTAGACCAACAGGGGACATTAAATCACTTGTTGGAAATCTATAATAAAACATATTCCTGTAGATATACTGTAGTTTATTAAGAAAATATGAGCATCATTGTGTGTGTGTGTGTGTCATTGCTGGGGTTCGGGTCAAAAGGTCATAACTGTAATGAATTGAGATGGATTACATCTGAATAAGCTGGGAAAACTGCTTAAAAGTTATGAAATGAACAGGATGTACTTGTTTCAAACTTCCTGAATAAATAAAACTCCGTACTGTGGCGCATATAATCATAAAACACTTCTGTTCTTTTGCTTTGTTGGTCAGCATTGCCCATTTGAAATCAACTTAGAAGCGAATATTTACAATTTTCAAGAGAATTGCCACACAATTAAATCATTTTGTACTTCGGGGCTGTCCAACATAAGGTTTGTGGGCCACAGACAGCTCACACGATTCTCCAAAGTGGCCTGCCAAAGCACAAAGCAAAATTTTAAAACAAATTTCTGAAGAGCAGCAAACACAACACAATGAATACCATAAATAGTTCCTTGTAAACACACGCTCCTCATCTGAAATCCCTTCTCATTATTTCATAACCGCAGTTCTGTGGTGGCGGGACGGACAAACGGCGAGCGGACGATGGAAGACGCGACGCAAGGCGCGACGCAAGACACCAGCAACGTGACCAGCCGGCAGGCCCTGTGCGACCCCGCCCCGCAGAAGAGCAGGAAGCCCCCCGCCGTCTCCACCCTCAAAGTACTCACACACTCATCCAGCAGGCACCAGGTCGATGCTCTCAAAGTGTAAATTGCAGCAGATTAAACCCTAATCAGACATGCAGTGGGGCCATTTTCAGGTAGTCGATCTGAAAAAGCGTGAGCAGCTTCCTGCCCCTCCTCTCGATCCCCTTTGACCCCCCCGCACACAGGCTGAAACAATGCAGACGACGGTTGAATAAAAGCTCGCAATGTGAGTCGCATGTCTGCTTTTGGGGGTCGTTTGACAAACATGTTCCGAAGATGCGCTCTCCTGTAAAGTAGGAGGAATCACGCCAAGAGCCGATTTGGAGCTGTTTTCTGGAAATCCAGGCTAGATTTCATCTGGGGATGCTGGCTGTTGTCAGACACTCATGCTCCGGTCCTGCAGACGTGCCTGATTGCAGCCGTTATCATCAAGTTAATGGAGCCGTTTTCACAAAACAAGTCTGCACGTATTCTCTGGCTTTTTTCATCAGCAATAACACATTATAAATAAATAAATAAATAAATGCATTACTGTAACACCTCTACTCTGGGCACAAGTGAGTGATCGTAGTTCCAGTTACTACAGTGAAGCTACTGTCTTATTCGTTAGCATGTCTCTCTATAAACTGTCTGCATGTCGATCATTTCAGAACAATACTTTCAAAAACAGTTAATTTGCCACAGCCGAGAGATACTTCAATATGAAGCAAAGTTTGCTAAAAAAAATGCCATAAACTCTTAATTAAAAACATAGATCTGGATAGAAAATTCAGTTTTCTAATAAAGTATGTCTCTCTACATGATCTTCAGATTCTCGTACGCTGCTCAACAAGCTTCATTATGGAAATCAGTGGTCCAAAAATAACTTTAAAACATCTGAAAATAAATAATGATGGAAGTAAAAGCTCTTTTGTGTAGAAAATCATAACACAAAAACAAAATAGTCACTCTGTTTTGAAGCTTTGGAGTCTAATCAAGTCCAACTTACAGACGGGAGTCGCCATAATCCCTTATAGGAATGATATTAGGTGATAATGTAGATGCCCACACAGTTTCCATCAAGAGGGGTCGGCAGAAGAGGTTCTCCAGTCCGCCAAACATAATCAGGATTTATAACAATAATCAGCATTCTGAGTTGTCCTGATCTCTGTCTGAGCAGATTCACAGGGTAAGACTGTATGATTACAAGAGTTATTCCCCTCCTGTCTGTCTTTTGCAGCTCTTTATCGTAGCGCTTTCCTTCGCCTATTTCTCCAAGGCCCTGACGGGAGCGTATATGAAAAGCTCCATTACTCAGATAGAGAGACGCTTCGACCTCTCCAGCACGCACATCGGACTCATCGACGGCAGCTTTGAAATGGGTACCAGCCGTTGATCTCCTTCTCGACTTTTCACCCTGGAGTTTCTCACTCCTCTGATTCTGTTCGCTGGTTGATCTTTCCTGGAGGTAGGCAACCTGTTGTTCCTCGCTGCCGTCAGCCACTTCGGCGCGAAGCTGCACCGGCCCAGACTCATCGCGGTGGGCTGTTTCCTCATGGCCGTAGGGGCTTTCCTCACTGGCCTCACACACTTCTTCATGGGACGGTAAACATCCCCAGATCTGGAGCTGCCTGCATGTGAAAAATCAAAGCGATGTGGTTTAATGTCCCTTTGTTGCATCGCAGCTACAAACCTGATACAGTCATCCAGGTCTCCAAGAACAGCAGCGTGAACATCGCCGCCTGTGTGGAAACACCGGAAGTGCCTGAAGTTTCAATAGAGCCTTCTGTGGAGGACAGTACAGGTAAAACGGCGTCTTCGAGTTTTCATTCATAGATTTCTTTTATCATCCTGTGCAACCAAAACCAACAATTAGTACAGAAGCACCGTAGACATGAGGGAACGGTCTCTCAAATGTCTGGATCTTCTCCGAACTTTCATCCTAGAAACTGTCATTGAGAGATTACAGTGTTCCTGGATGGCGAAAGGTTTCTGAGTGTATTATGGAGCACATACAGGGGTTTCCATTATACAGCCTGACTGCGCTACTCGTGGACATACTGCCCTAGCTAATGGACATATCAACACGGAATATAACTCAACACCGACAGTTTTTTCCTTGCACCACAACTGAACAGACACATAAATTTTCACATCAGCAGCAGTAACAATAAGTCTGGGATGTGCACCGCAGCAATAGACAGAAAGAGCTGATTTGGAGAAAGAGACGAGGACAAAGACAGGGAGGATATTATGCGTGACCATAAGGTCTAACCAAATCAATAAGGAAACACACATGGGTAATATTTGTGGCTCATTCAGGTTGGACATGTTCCAGTCCCTGTGATAGGTTTCAGATGAAAGGTTGCTTCAGTCCCTTTATAGTTGAGCCATTTTCTTTCTTTCTTTCTTTCTTTTTGCAAAACATATCATGCACACACAAGATGCAACACGTCGCTCCCGCTCAGCTTTGTATCACAAATGAATACAACCTGGAGCTTCAATACAATGTGGTGTTATGCAACTCAAACCCATGTCTGCATATTAAGATACTGAATCAACACGAACTTGTATTCATCCATGAGATTTACACATTATTTCCTGTTCCTCGATGACAGTGTTATGCTGATATAATTACCATTCATGTAATATTCACTTTATTTTTGTGTGTGTGTGTGTTTTTATACTTGTGTTGTGGCTTTCATGTGGTGGTTATGGCCCTTACACTCATGTTATGGTGTTTGTATTTACTTTTGCTCCTTTTCCAACTGTGTTGCAGCTTTTGCATTATTGTTGTGGGCTTTGGATTCATGTTGTGTATTTTCTGGACCTTAACATTTTAAAGTTGTGATTACATGTGGAGCAAAGGCATCAGACATCCGTTACGTTTGCCCTGTGTGTGGTTGCAGCCTGTGTGAGGGAGAGCAGCTCCAACATGTGGATCTACGTGTTCCTGGGGAACGCGCTGCGTGGGATCGGGGAAACTCCAGTCACGCCTCTGGGCATTTCTTACATCGATGACTTTTCTAAAGCGGAAAACTCACCCTTCTATATAGGTAAGAAATTAGTACTGACTTAACCGTTTCCGGGTCCCTCCTGGTGTGTGTGTGTGTGTGTGTGGTGGGGGCTGTTGTTTCACCACAGGCCTGGGGTTTGGGTCGGTTATGGGCTGGCGAGCAGCTGGCTCCGGGGGGGTGCTTATCTGTCTGCAGCTGCAGGGGGGGGGGTTCTGGATGTTGGTTTTCCGTTGCCTCCCGCGGGGGGGTCTCCCACAGGACAAGATGGATGGATGACGTGGGAATGTGAGTGTGTTTGGGTCACGGTTGACCGGCTGTGTGTGTCGGGGGGGGGGGGGGGGGGGGGGGGGGGGGGGGGGGGTGTTAGGTAGGGTAGGGTGGGCCGGGCCGGGCCGGGCCGGGATGAGGTGGGAGGGAGGGGGAAGGGAGTGTTTTTGGGGGGTTGTGATGCCCTGGATGTCGGGGTACGCACCTGGAGCGCTGTAGACCTCTTCTGATGCTCTGGTGTAATTTGATACCTGGATCCTCAGCTTCACGCCCAAGATCACTACCAGCTTTATTCTCCAACAAAAGTCAAACAAAAAGGATGTCCTCTGTCGTATCTTTATGCAGGTGCAGTCGCCGGTCGCCTGTAGTGTTGATATTAATTAAAAGACTGTCATATCTCTCTTCCTTCTCTTCACTCCTTTTTTTTTTTTTTTGGTTGTTGTTGTTTGCGTGTTTGTTCACAAGTTTGTTTCTCCCACTTTCTGTCTCTTTACCTGTCTTTCTGTGGCCCCTGTCAGGTCCAGCTATATCATGTATCAGTACTCCAAATGAATAAAATAAATTAAGAAAGCATGTTAACACAAGAGGAATTTATAAGCTGATCTTGGAAGAGAAAACCTGTCGGGCGCATAACAGCAGCCAGACCTCCATTCTGCTGCTTCCATGCTGCTCAGGACAGGTGTGGGAAAAAAAAAAGAAATTAGCACTAACTTAAGATTTCAAAGGTCCAAACCTGAGGAACTGATATTCCTTCAGTGGTTTAATTATTATACTCCTTATTATTATATGTCATCCTTATTTTTCATATTTGCAGCTTGTCTTCAGACCATTACTCTCCTTGGCCCGATGTTTGGATTCCTTCTGGGCTCCTATTGTGCCAAACTGTACGTTGACATCGGATATGTTGACATGGGTAAGTGTCACGCATGGAGTTTTGAAGGTTTGCATAATTATTTTAGTTCTGTGAGACCAGAATATCACACGGGGGACACAAGAGAGTCGGGCTGGTGTCGTGGTCAAACCCCACCTCGACCAATCCAGCTGCTCAGGGTGCAAAGGTCTGACATGTGACCATAAAAACAGGCAGGACGCTTGTCAGAACAGCTTAGTGAGGACTTTACTGACTGGCCCGGTGAGGGCCAGCCGTGTTGACTCCTGCTCATGCGCTCTCACACTCAATAATTTATTTGTGAAAAGGCGAAATTAGTTGACCGAAAGTAATGTTCACCTTCAACTTTGGGAGAGGGAGAGGGGAGCTTTACGGCCCAGCATGTCGTCATCAAGCTTGATCAAGATCTTAAGACACATGACGGGACTGTTTTCTCTAACTCACGTGTGTCGAAGTAGAGGAAACGGCCAAGACAAAGATTTTTAAAAAAAAGTGAGAAGAGTTTGCAGACTGACTTTGTTTCCAGTCACAGTAATATTTTCAACACTGCATGTTAAAAGATCACCTTTTACTCTGCTTATGTGCTTAAAAAAGAAAAACAAAACTCAGATTTATACCAGATTGCGTACAAATCTCATTCAAAATATGGTCTGAGCTTCACTAAATTGAATGTAGAGCATGTGGGATCATTGTTATTTTTACTCACTAACAGTTTAAAAATGCATGAAGGAGTCAGAATAGCAGGACTTCCACAGTGTTGCAGATATATTAAACCCTGCTGCATGATTATGATGCTACTGAAGCTTAAGACATCCTATATTTGGTCAATTTGAAGGTTTTCAAGCTTTGATGCAACCAGTCTTTAGTTGAATTTTCACTGACAAGCTCCAGAAATGTGTCCTAAAGTATGAAGTTTTGCTCATTACATCCTGTGTCCCTCACTTTTTTAAATTTTCCAATATGAAAGAAAATATGATGGATAATGTTGTAGTTAAGAGCACCTCTGTTCCTTCTGCCTTCAAGCTTTTCACACTGTTTATAAAACATTTAAAGACACGAATTGTGATCTGATCTGTTTGATTCGTCCATTCAATGTTTTATTTCATGATTAAAACTTGTGTTGTCGTCTGGGGATCGTTCATCATTTTTGTTGTTGCACTCTCATGAAAACTCTTTACCTCCGTGCAGAAAGCGTGACCATCACTCCCAGAGACTCCCGATGGGTGGGCGCCTGGTGGATGGGTTTTTTTGTGTCCTCCGTCCTCCTGCTCACCTCTAGCATTCCTTTCTGGTTCCTGCCCCGCTCGCTGCCCCAGCAGGAGGGCGAAGAAGAAAAACCAGATGAAACCCAGGAAGCTGGGACAGAAGCGCTCAGTAGCAACCACAACCTCAACTTCACAGAAATCGCTAAAGGTACACCGAAACACATTTTCTATGAGAATAAAAGTTGTAATTTTTTTTGTTTTTGTTTATGTTTGTACTGAATGTCTCTGCGCAGGATTTCTTCCTTCACTGAAGCGTCTTGTAGGAACCCCGGCCTACTTCCTTCTCCTTTGTGGAAGCATCCTGAAGTTCAACTCGTTCATCGGCATGTTCACCTTCAAAGCAAAATACATGGAGCAGCAGTTTGGACAGTCTGCGTCCAGGGCTAACTTCCTCATAGGTAAAGCCAGCTCTCTGTCTTCCATATTATTAATGACACTCTTCCATTAAAGTGTTTGCTGTGTTTTGGGAACTCTGAGAAGGATTGATGATTGTCTTTTGTTTCCACTCCTGGCCCTCGTGGATCAGGGTTTGGCCAAATATTTTGCGTTTATTTATCATGTAAATGAACGGAAGCCGGTGCTGTTGGTGCAGAGTCACAACCAGACATGCTGCCATATGAACGACAGAAGTCATGTGTGAAAACACGGTCTATCTACAATGTCATATATGTCATAAAACAAATCATATAAGCTGACTGTATAAGATGAGGACATTAATAAGTTCACAGTGACCTTTGGTGACTTAAGAACCTTCTTTTTCTGAGTGTAAATCCATCCATCCAGAAGATGGATGGATTAGTTTTGCAGGTGTTGGAGCTAATCCCGGCCGACTCTTAACTGCCGGTAAGGTACAGCTTGAAAAGGTCGCCAATGTCCACACGTCTACTTTTCATGTAAAGTCACCATTCATGCTGAACTCAGAATTCTGGATGGAAGGAAAAGTGTCCAGAGAGAAACTTCACAGGCACACAGGAACTGAACCAGGTTTTTCTTCCTTGGAAGCAATAATGCTAACTGCGAAAGCGTCGTGTTGTTGCACAACGAAGCTGTTTGAAGGCCGCCGTGTTTTCCCTCCAGGGGTGCTGAACCTCCCGGCCGTGGCGGTTGGGATCTTCCTGGGTGGACTGCTGATGAAGCGGTACAAGCTGAGCGTGGTGTCCGGGGCCCAGCTCTCCTTCGCCACCTCCTTCCTGGCGTATCTCCTCCTGCTGCTGCAATTCGGCACCAAATGTGACAACCTGCCTGTGGCGGGGCTCACCATCTCATACAATGGGTACTTGTTTAGTGTTTCCACCGTTCTTTGCTGATGATGTGAGTGTTTATTACACATCTCCTTCCTCATGCAGGACACCGGGCATATCGTACAACAGAGAGATGCTCTTCTCCGAGTGTAACAGCGACTGCTCCTGCTCCGCAGAGGAGTGGGATCCGGTCTGCTCGGACAGCGGCATCACCTACATCTCCCCGTGTTTGGCCGGCTGCCTCACCTCCAGCGGACACGGCAAGCACACGGTGAGGACGCACGCCAAATGTCCGGCCGGACGTGCGCTGCGGCGAAAAGCGTCTGATCCGTGCGCGTCTTCCTTCTCCTCCCCAGCTCTTTCACAACTGCAGCTGCGTGTCCGAGTCCTATCCGCCGGGCAGCAGCATGTCGGTGAGGCTGGGCCAGTGCCCCCACGCCAAGAGCTGCAGCCGCAGCTTCACGTCCTACATGGCCATATCCGTCCTCAGCTCCTTCATCAACTCACTGGGAGCAACGCCTGGATACATGGTCATCATTCGGTTCGTGGCAAACCTGCAATGCGAGGCGGAATTAGAGGAAATTCGGTTTTTTTGCTGTGGAGCTCTTGACAGAGATGACTCACCGTGAAACACCACTTTAATGCGACCGAGGCAATGAAAATACCAAATCTCACCGGTTTGTTTGGAGTGTTTTAGTGACACTGGCTTGCCACATTGAGAGGGAGCGAAAATGAAATCAGATTAATATTCAAGAGCCATTATTGAAGGGATGGTAGCTGAACGTTACATTTTCAACCACCTGTTACATAAATATGTAACAAGTATTTTTTTTTCTACTACAATAGAATGCAGTGTTGTGTAAACAGCGTGAGAGCAGGTGTAGGTGAATTCTCCCATGCGTCACGTGCAACAGCGTGGGCAAAAGCTTCAGAGTTTAAACAGCGTCGTGTTTTTGATAATGAATAGAAGTTCGCTGTAACGGTCTTGAAAGAGACTGAAGAAACTCTGATGTCACTCCGGTAATCACAGTCCCAGCCAGCAGCAGGGGTGGCCAATTAATTTTCCTGAGTTCGCCGCATGAAGCATGACTGTGGAGGACCCATTCAAAGTTTCTGCTCATTTCTCCTCAATATTCATACATCTTTTTTTTTTTTTTTTTTTTTAAATTAAAAAGCATTATAAGCTCCTGTTTTCACTCTGCAAGAGAGGTTCTTGTATTTCTTGGCATGCTTTATTGATTGCATTATGTACATAATGCATAATTTCTCACTCATGCCTCTGGTTGGGGACGAACAACGGACTTGATGTGTGGAAGCAGTAAAGGTTTTCCTTTTTTTGCCATCTATTTGCCATCTGTTTCTGCAAAAAACAACGTGTTCCACATCTTCCTGCAATGCCAGGACAGCTGATCTGTTCACCAAGAAATGTCAGACGATGATATACATGCTCACTTCTGTAATTTCAGATGTATCGCTCCAGAGCTGAAGTCCCTTGCACTTGGTATTCAGGCCATGGTAACCAGGACTCTTGGTAAGCGTCATTATTTCGGGCCGATGATATTATGGAGAAATTTCACTTTTCGTCCAAATTGATGTTCAGCGCTCACAATAGGTGGAATTGTGGGCAAAATATTTGACCACTGTAATGTTGCAACGGCTTCCTTTGTCTGCAGGAGGTATTCCTGCGCCGGTGTATTTTGGAGCTCTGATTGATTCAACTTGCCTCAAGTGGTCAATCAAGAAGTGTGGAGGCCGGGGGGCGTGTCGCATGTACGACTCCGACATGTACAGGTACGTCGCGTTAGAAATGGACTCAGCAGCAGCAGTGACAGTCGAAGTACATTTTGTTTAAAACCAGGAACCTGTCTTCTCTATTTCCAGGTTTATCTTTCTGGGTCTGATCACCTGCCTCAGCGGTTCCGCTTATTTTTTCATCATCGCCGTCATCGTGCTCCTCAGGCGACAGTTTCAAAAGTCAGATGGAGAAACCGCAACGCAGAAACCAAAAAGTTCAAGGGAAATTGAACTTCAGGTCCCTTCAGACCCTCCTGATGCAACTAATGCAAGCAACGATCCTCCTAACCAGTCTCAGGCTCCAAAGGTTTAGATGACGATTGCAGCGGCCTTGGAGGAAGGAGGAAGGAGTCCGACTGGTCTCCGGACGCTAAATGAGAGACGGAGGCGACTGCTGCGCTCAGTGCATTGCTTTCTGATGGATCAGACACAGAGACGCTCAGAGAGGCAACAAAGAGAAGCTGGACAATCACACAGATGACAAAGACAATTCTGCAGAAAAGATTCAGCAAAGAAACTGAACTTCTGTACATAAAACACACACAGAGTGTGTGAAACATTCTTATCAAGACAGACTGTTTTTCCATCTGGACTATAGCAGTGACTGATAGTGACTGATTCCAGGGTGCGATTTGCTGGGAGGGATTGGGAGGGATGGATTTTCCTTACAGCTACTAAACTTTGGTTGAACTTTGGTTAATGATTGAACCAGAGACACTGACTGCCATTTCCTGATGAGTGCTGGTTAGAAGCCTGCCAATCTGTAACAAATGCACCTGCAAACTATTTTATATTGTAAATGTATTGGTTTTAACAGGTTTAATTCCTCCGAATTGCATGTAAGAACCTCCAAAACCATCTCCACCCAATGCTTTCAAGACAAATTGCACCTTGTTTTGCAGCAATATCGACCTGTAAGTGATTCTATATCCACAATCATAGCAACACTGTACAGTACTTGGAAGGACACATGATGAAGAGATTGCACTGCTGATCTGCAAGGCCCACACTGAAAACTAATATGAAATCAAGTTCTTGGACAAAATAAATGCGCTATCGTTTGAGTCAAAATGTGAATTTATGATTGAGTGATGCCACGCTTGTAATTTTGGCCAACGCTGCAACTTTTGGATGCGTAGCTTCCTCACATTTCAGTAGATAAATGATAAAATAATTCAAGAATGATTTAAAACCTACACTAAACCAGTATGAGATACCATATATTCGAACTTACTTGTTTGCATTGTGTAAGAAAGGATGTATATGCTGGGGGAAAACGGCATTTTTCATTTCCTCTTTCTGACCAAGCGTTCATCAATTTCCATCCCTTTAATTACAAAGAAAACCCGACGACCGATTGTTTTCCCAGTGGAGGTAGGTGTTGATGACGCTGACGGTTTATTTGTGTCTGTAGATGCATCATGGGCCAGAGAGAGCCGATACAAGAGGTCATGTGTGTGACCGCTCCTCTCCTGAATAATTAGGAGCATTCAGACCATGTGATTATGTTTGAGGGTTTTTTTTGTTGTTGTTGTTGTTGTACAGTTATGTGTTGGTCTTACATCATGTAAAAGAGGATGAATCCAGATGTGTGAAAATGCATTATGAAAGGCCACAACACTATTACCCCCTTTAGCACTGGCTATTTATGAATTAATCATTCCTGGATGACTTTTGATCCCTTTTATGCTCAATTCAGCAGGAATACTGATCAACTTGGTGTGTTTCAGAGGCTCAGTAGTTTCAAATGGAGTCATAATGCAGTAGAAAGTATACATTATATAATCAGAGATGCAGGTTTTCTCAGCGTCTCTCACTTTCTTTGAGGTATCAATGATTTCCTTTGGGTGACGTTAACAGGAACACTCCAATCACGATTGGCTCCTCGCAATTACCAAACTAATCTGATGGACAATGCGACATGTTCCCTGGACTACCTGTAAAAATAGACTTAAAATCCTACACATCTCACCCACTCTCTTCCTTTTGTCTGGCTCTCTCCCCATTTTCTCTCACGTCTTTTCTTTCAGGATTTGTATTAACCTTCGTAGAAACCGGCCTGTGACTGTCAAAAGGAACAAGATTGCTTCATCAGGTGTTGACAAAGTCGGTAACAAAGCGAAAAACACAGAAAAAAAACAATGAAGCTTTGATTTAGAAAATAATTTTCAGATATGTCTGAAATCAGAAACATAAAGAAGAAACCAATAATGGTAAATGTACAAACTATATAATCCTCCTCGAAGTGGAGGAATCTAACCTGTTCTGCTGTGCAGTTGCTGCTGGGTATTTTTCTTTTTTTTCTGTGAAGCTTACAGGAAACTCGGGGAGGTGTTGACTGGACCACCGAGGGTTCGGGGGTGTTACATGTCCATTAGGACTGCACTACATCTCTGTTCGCTCGAAGCCGTGGCGAAAACCACAAGCACTTACCAGCAGCAGCGACCGGCCGCTGAGACGTGGGCCGATCTCTAACGGATCATCAGGAACCATAACTGACATCAGGACTCGTGCGCTGCGGCGTTATGAAACGGGCGGTGTGGTTTTGTTCCTTGCATTCTCTCGTAATTACATTTTTATGAGTGGCGGCTGCAGCCATCGACTCTCCGGTGGCTCGTTTTTGCAGAAGAGCTTCTACGACATACACGCAACAGAGAAATCTTAAAGGATTCAGGGATTCGTCCTGTGTGGGGGTGTTGGAGTCCAGAAAATGTGATCAAACACATTAAACAGGTCTTCAAAGTTTCTAAAAACTGCTCAAAAATTGTAGCCAGTTGTTCATAAAATCCTGAAAAAGCAGACATAATTCCAAGTCCACTGCTCAGCTCCTCAGATTCTCAGGTCAGGTGCTTCTTAAGTGTTTCCCATCCCTTCATTAATTAGTTGTTTGTGACACGTCCCGTCAAAATAATGAGCCTCCATTCATTATTGATAATAATTCATTTTCACATTCATTATTCATGGCAGTGGAAGCCCAGAGGGAGGGACTCGGGCCAGGGTTTGCTGACCTAAAACTTCAGTACGTGTCTCGGGGAGAGCGCGGCGGCAGATCTCCACCCTGACAGTCGTCCGTCTCCCCGGTGCAGGTTTCTGGTGGGTCAGTCCCGCCACGGCAGCGGATGACAGTGCTGACGACTGCGATGATGAGGATGGTGACGTCCACAGATGTGTGACTGTGCCTCCTTGTGTGTGTGTGTTCTGAGAATATTAAAAAAAAACACAACTTTGCAGTGTGTGTTAAGGTAGAACTGAGTGCAATATGACATGCATAAGACCCACTTTACCCCCCCCCACCACCACCACCACCCCTCCTGTCTACCCCACCTCTGTGTGAATGGAAATGTGCGGCTATATTTGGAGAGAGCTGATGTCACGAGTGGTTTGAGCGGAGAGCCTATAACCGTTGGAGTCCGCTTGTGTTTCACGCTCACACACCTTGGACTGCTCCGGTGACGGACGGGGATCCGGTCGGCACGACAAAAAGTGAGTGTTCTGTCTCTATTCAGGCTGAAGAGTCTGTTGGTTTTGTGCCTGAGAATGTTTTTTTTTTGATAAGTTGGAGTGATGTGCTTGGTTGAATTGAGCCATTTTTAAAGGTTTTCTTTTAATGCCTCTAAAAGGCATGATGGGAATAAAAGCTGAAGCAAATTGGGAGTGATGAAACAGCATTTGGGATTTATTATACCTTATATACCTTATAATAAACTAGAATAGAATAGAATAGAATAGAATAAAATAGAATAGAATAATGATCAGAAACAGAAAATGTTTAGCAGCTACAAATAAAAAAATGAAATTCATTAAAAAGAGATAACAATGGACACATACATGAATAAATAAATAGTGCACATCAGATTTATTAGGAGCTATTGAGGACCGTTGCACATCAAGTGTCTGGAGTGCGTGTTTGTTTCAGGGTAGAGCGATTTCAACTAGCCCAAAGTTTCTGTCCAAATTAACAAAAGTAGACAAATAAAAAAACAGAGCTGTAGTTAAAGCTTTCAAGCTTTAACTACACCCTGACAGATTTCATTTCCATTTTGAAAATGCTGAGAACATTGAGTCATCTGGTGAAATATTAGAGCTTATTATTGAAATAATGTCACAAAATAATATTGAGCAGTTTCCCCATTTAATCATTATTAATTGCGTAGAATCAACACTTCTTTTTAATTGCTTTTCCTGATTTGTTCTTGCACTCGTGTCTTCAGATTTGTCCTAATGAGGGAGATGTATGGATGTTGTGCTGCTTCTCTGTGTTCAGACCTGACGTTATGTTTCAGTAAAGCCTGCAATCGACTAACTTAACCTCAACATGTGAAAAAAAAAAAAAAAAAAAAAAAGATGCTGCATGAACAAATGTTCCATCTCTTTCTGTTAAGTGACCCTTGTGTGAACTGTTTCTGTTAAGACCATCGCCAACAACACTATGTATCATCTGCGGCTGCCTGCGCTTCTCCTCCTGCTGCTCGTGTTGCTGCACTGCATCACCGCCGCCCCGAGTCGCAGGTACGTGAAAACGCCACGATCAGAATGAAGTGGGATTTTTTTTTTTTTTTGGGTGGTTTCACTTGATCTGATAAGATAAGAGGGCAGAGAGACCCCCCATTTGACCCCAGGTCAGGATGGAAGTGGCTCAATAATATGGAAATTGCCTGATAAGAAGAGCTTTGATGTTCTGTGTGAGGGGCAGCAGGGCACAGATGCATGACTCCGGAGGAGGAGACCAATTGTGCTCGCTCGCGGGAAAGTGCGCCGTTGTGCAACTCGGGATGGGCGTCTAAGTGGCCACTTTCTAGAAGAGGGTTTCATCAGTATCCGACGTTTCTCCCCATGTAATG
Organism: Salarias fasciatus; assembly: GCF_902148845.1. Classification (NCBI taxonomy): domain Eukaryota; kingdom Metazoa; phylum Chordata; class Actinopteri; order Blenniiformes; family Blenniidae; genus Salarias; species Salarias fasciatus. The sequence continues at coordinate 7,172,829 of NC_043761.1, read as the reverse complement.
CAGGTACTTCAGTCCCAGCTCGTCCAGCGAGCAGGAAAGCGATCTCCCAGACTCTGACGGCTGGTTGCTTCCTGGACTCGTGTCCGACCCACTCCTCGGCCTCATGGGCCCACGGCCGCAGAGGGCGCTCACAGCTCCACACAGGTCGCGACCTTCACACTCATGGCTGTATTATCCGCTCATTGATATGAAAAACACTCCGCCGTGAGCGTCACTGTAACAACTCTGTGCTTTGTGCAGCCACCACATAGAGAAGAGGAAGTGCAACACAGCCACCTGCGTCACCCAGAGGTTAGCAGACTTCCTGGTCCGCTCCAGCAACACGATCGGCACTGTTTACGTACCGACCAACGTGGGCTCGGCCGCCTACGGCAAGAGGGACCTACTGCAGCCCCCCAACATCCTGCCTCTCTAGTACCGACGGAGGAAACCTCCACCAGCACTCCCAGTGCGCCGATGATATAACCGATCATCTTATGTAACGAGAGCGACATTGGTAATGACGACACTGATGTTTATGGTGATGATCCCTGCGATCACAGTTTTCTTGCTCATTTTCTATCCTTTGAGAAACAGTGCCTTTAGTTTGAACCATCGTTGTGTGTGCTGTGGCTGTTTTAATGCTGTTCCACAATGGCATGATGTGAATGTAAATTAAAAAAAAAGAAGAAAAAAAAGCATAAAAGAGGTTGCTAAAACGAAAAATAAAAAAAGGAAAGATGTATGAAGTAAATGTTATTTGTTGTTTTGATAATAAAATTGTTCAAACATGTGTCTTTATTTGTTTCACAATGCATTACTGTGCATGCAAATCGTGTGAGCGGTTAATATATTAATGGTCACAACAGAAATGATTCCTTCAAGGAGGGATTCGTTTTCACAATCACACCGATGAGCCATTTAGTGCCATTTAGTCGAGAGAGGGAGAGCGAGCGAGAGGGAGAGAGAGAGAGAGAAAGAGAAAGAGAGAGGACTCGAACTAGCACGAAAACACCAACCCAACATGTCTACTGAAACAAATCAGTTTTTTTTCACCCATTTCATTTGGATAATCACATTCAATTTGTCCAATTTCTTCCTGAATGATTCACTATTTCACACACGTCCCTGTTCAGGATACAGATCAGTGCAGTAATGTCATGTTCCTGGAACCCTAACATGTAATCTTCTCTGAGGTTACCGGATTGAACCGAATCTGGCTCAGCATGAACCTAAAATTACAGATCAGAACTGTCTGTTTATTCAGTTTTTATGCCACATATAACACATTCCTTGGAGAGAAAAAAATACCTATGCATATGTAATTATCAATACAATATATGTTTACTTATATAGAATTTCTTGGTTTTGCTTTTTTAATCTATTCTGCCATTTCATGTAGTTCACATAAAAGAAATACATATACTAAATTCTAAAAGCTCATCTTCTTCCAAAATTATTTGAGACTTCTGGTTTTTGTTTTCTCAATCATTTACTAGAAAGATTAGTTAAAAGCTTCTATGAATAGGTATGAAATTCTAAATTCCTAAAAGGTTTTGTTTTATTGAAAATTACATGTAACAACATGGTTCAGCTTTATTTTAGGAACTTTAATATTTGGACACCTCATACTGGTGTCGTTTATGTAATTTTCAAGTTCTCCATGTTCATTTGTGGTGTTAAAAACTGTTCAAACTTCTACTCTTATTCAAAAATGTTCATAAAACTTGAAGCTCAGTGTTCAGTTTCAGAGTGTTTTAATCACTGGGTTGAAAGGACTGAAAAAAATGCTACATTGCTAATTCAAGCACTTAGTCTTTCATTTCAAACATGCACCTGTAAAATGAAATATGCTTGAAACAATTAGAGTAGGGCAAAAACAGAGTGTAACATTTGTTACGGAGCTTTTCAAAATTCATTCAGAAGCATCAGGCTTTCAATTACTCATTTGAAAACTCATGCAATGCATCATCGAGACGACTTTCCTCAATGAACCATTAAAATAATTGTACTCAATAAAAGCACCCAGTGACGCGAGTGGCCTTACCCACATTCCCTGTGATGGCAAAACCTGTGATGGCGAATACTGGAATCCATATGGCCGTGTGTTGTGTTCCTGCAGGGTTCATTCAGGGTAATGCGATGAAGATCAAGAGGGGAAGTATGACGCACAGCATTAACCCATGTTTGATTAACGCTGACCCGATCATCTCAGACACTGACATCAATACTCCCATGCATGGTTAACACCTGCATAAAAGGGTTTTCAAAAATAGAACGAGCGCCGGCTTTCACTGATGAACCAAAAAACAATGCGGCCATTATCCGCCAAACACTCTGACAGAGAACGGGATCATGTCAAGATCTGCCGATTACTTCATGCAAAACCACAAATGGCACTGTGCTTCAGCTGCTATCTGCTGGTGAGTGTTCATCACTGCAGTAATGACGGCTGATGAATGTTTTGATGAAATTCTTGATCTGATTCACAACCCTCTGACCACATTAATCTCTGACATTAAAGGTGGAAATTGTGATCCACGTGTAAACAGGAGGGTTGTTCTCCCAGAGAAAAGTGAAAAAAGTAATACTTTTGATTTTTATATTCACACAAGTATACATTTATTTTGGAGTAAAAGTTTATGCTTTTCAATATGGATGGATGGATGGATGGTGCACTGGGAAGAAGATCCAGATTGGAAGCTTACAACCTCCCATACATCACCTGATTACAAATCCGCCCCATTTACCTGCAGTAACACACAGTGAAACACCTGACACAGGCTTCAATACCACCGCAGGTGTAAGTGAATATGCAAAAATGCCTTCAACTCCAAAAAACCATTTTAGATATTCAAACGCGAAGCAGTCTGCAATCTCTGAGAGATACACATCTAATGTGTTTGAAAGCAGAGATTTTAAATGGAAACTAATCTGAAATCGTGTTGTTGATTACAAAAATATGAATTTGAGGCTTTGATGGATGGATGAATTCTGTCCAAGGATGCTTAAAAAACGTGGCAACAGAAAGAAAGTCAAGTCAATCATTCAGTTGGTACCATCTTATTCTTTGCTTTTAATTCTGACTGTGACTCTCAAAGAAGCACAAGCAACAACAACATCAATAGCAGATTTTTCATTACAAGATAACTGTTTATCAAATTTTAAGATACTCCTAATTTCTGTAACATTTAGTCACTTGAATAACAAGTTTTTTCAGCTTGTTCATAAGAAGACCAGAAAGCTTCTGCCAACCTGATTTAATTGTTTTTTTTTTTTAATACAATAAACTAAATACAGTCGGGATTGCCAGATTTAAATTGAGAGAATCACATGACTGTTCTCTGATTGGCACCCTATATAGAAAAACCCCCTTTTCACCTTTTGTACTATCATATTCTATCATCCCTGCTGCGTGTGGGAACTCTGTGTTCACTGTGGTCATCCTGATCCCGTTCAGCCTGCTTGTGTGCATGGCAACAGTGACAAAAGTCCTCAGCTCTCAGATATGATGTGATTTATGCTTATCTTGCCATCATAGCTGTTTTCATGAATATTTGAGAATAATGCATGTCATTTGAGACACTTTGAAACACAGCTTGCATGTTCTCCTCATGTGGGTTTTCTCCAGCTGCTCCGGTTTCTTCCCACATTCCAAACACATGCATGCAATTGGTGAAAAAAGTGTAAAAACAGAAAAAAAAAGTCTAAGAAAGTAAATAAGAGTGTGCCCTGTGATGGACTTGCATGTTATCCAGAATGTACCCTGCACTCACTCACCTGGGAATGACTCCACCGCTCTCAGACCCAGAACAGGATAAGAAGGATAGAAGAAGATGGATGGTTTTATCTTCTTTTTGCTCTTTCATATGATTTGATTCTATTGATATGCAAATTCCCCAATCCCTTCACCTTTGCCTGTGCCACCCTGGCTTTACCCAACACATGGCCATCCTCACACGTCTAAAATCATTCTAGATACAACAATAATCACTGGATTGCGTGGATTTTGGTATCTTCAACTGGTAGAGGAACACATATATATACATTTATATGGTATTTTACGCGAGTTTTGACAGTTTAAAAACATTTTTCCTCCTTTTATTAAGCGCGTTTTCGTGCACAGGAAAGTATGTCCTTAACTGCTTGCCGTAGGAAATTGTAAACACGGAAGTGACGTTGCTGAGTCTTTCTCATATGCGCTAAACTCACATTTTGTGCTCATATGTGCATATTTAGGCGTATAACCTCTCAGGAGTTAAATGTTGAAGATATGTAAACGAGTCCGTGTTGCGGAGAGACGGTCTGAGAAGGACTTTGACTGTTAAAACCTCATCGCGGCGTCTGAAATTACTCTGTTAGCCTAGCATGTGAGAGTGATGGCAGATAAAAATGTGAAAACATTTCAGTTTGTGATTGTGGGAGGTGGTATCGCCGGTGTGACATGTGTCGAACAGGTGAGAATGAACTAATATAAGCAATATATAATATAAATATTGCCTTTCGCTTTCGCACAGTAACTCAATCCGAGTGTTAATCTTTATTGACAGTTGTCGTCCCAGATTCCGTCAGCAGACGTGGCTCTGATCACAGCCGGTCCTCACATCAAGGCAGTAGCCAACTATAAACAGGTCAGAGGGATAATGACGTCCATGATAACTCCAGCGGGGTTATGGATTAATTTCACACTGGCATTTATTCCATGCATACAGTAACTCTCTTACATGTCGCCATTCTGTCTCTGCCCTGTGGTCTCCCATTACTTCTGCAGGGAATGGATTCATGTCTGCTTGCTTGTTGCTCTCTATCCTTTTCTCTCTTTCTGTCTGCTAACCTGCCTCCACTGTTTCCTGCTTGTGAAATAGTTTTCCTCTGTAAAAGTGCATTGTGATAACTGTGAAGGACATGTCCCTTACATTCACAAAACTTTTTCTTGTTTACTGCATATATACCGTCTGATTTTCTGTTCTCCTTATCTAAAAGGTGTCCAGGGCGTTGGAAGAATTTGATGTGGAGGAGCGGCCGTCCAGTGTTCTTGAAGAGAAATTCCCCAACCTGACTGTCATCCATTCTCCTGTTAAATCACTTGACACTGAGTCACATGTAAGAACCTGACCTGTGAGCATAAATACCCAAATTGCATTAGTCTATATGTAAAAGCTTCTGTTCCTTCAGATTGACACTAACATCACAAAGGTTATCAAAAGTTCAACCAAAAGTCCACAAAGTACAACATCGCCACCTTGTGGACATGAGTTTATAGCATGTGACTCGCGTTTTCTGTGACATGAATGTAAGCATGAAAGCAAAGTGTCTAAATATACCTTCCAGGGGTCTCAAAGTCCAGTCCTCGAGGGCCGCAAACCTGCATGTTTTCCATGTCTCCCTGCTTCAAAACAGCTGATTGCAGTGAGGCTCGTTATCAGGCTGTCTGCTGAACTTGGTGATGAGATTCAGGTGTGTTGAAGCAGGGAGACATGGAAAACATGCAGGTTTGCGGCCCTCGAGGACTGGACTTTGAGACCCCTGCAAGCAGTTTGAGCATGGAGTTACAGCTTGTTTTTCTTTTTTCCTCAGTCGCTGGAAACAACAGATGGACAGGTCTTTGGCTATGAGAAGTTGTGTATTTGCAGTGGCGGCAGACCCAAACTCCTGACTCAGGACAATCCCTATGTGCTCGGGATACGAGATACAGATAGTGCTCAGGTGCAATCTTTTGTTCTAATTGGTAAAGATGCTAAATGTTAAAACAACCACATTCATCAGAAGCTGTTCATCAAAAATGAAGAGAAGTGTTTTCAGTTGGATCTTGTTTTTAGTGTGCTCCATTGATCCTCCCTTTACCTCCTTTGTATGTTATTACATAGGAACCATTCAAGAATGGTGTCTAATAGAGTATTTAAAAGGGATTTATTTACATCTGTTTTCATTTTACATAATGATTAGATTTTAGATAGTAAATGCCCACTACAGTTTCTTGATCATTTAGAAACAGTCAGTTTGATTTTAAAAAAGTACAAGCTCGGAAGACGAGTTGTTTCTCACCAGCTGTCTTTCTGTTTGCTAGGAGTTTCAGAAGCGACTGTCCAAAGCAAGGAGAATTGTTGTTGTTGGAAATGGAGGGATTGCTTTGGAGTTAGTGTAAGTCCATTGTAAACAAAATTCCTGTAAAAGTTGAATGCCTATGTGTGTTGGTGACTTTAAAAGAGCAGATGTGCCCCATGCCATTCCATGTTGAGTAGTTATTTCCTGTATTGATTAGGTATGAGGTGGAAGGCTGTGAGGTGATCTGGGCAGTGAAGGACAAGGCCATAGGAAACACATTTTTCGATGCTGGAGCGGCACAGTTCCTCATCCCGTCACTCGAGGCCAGCAAACCAGAGGTTGCGGCTCCGTGTAAGAGGCCTCGCTACACAACAGAGGACAGAGCTGCTGGATCCTTACACACCTTTACAGCAGGTAAAGATACATTTTTATTCTCTTTTTGATTGTCATTTTAATCCACGCTGAACTTGCATGCGTGTTTTCACTGATTTCCAGATAGACACTCCCGAGTTCATGATGCTGGTCCCCAAGAGTCTGGTAGTGCTCTTGGGCCAGACTGGCATGAAGGGATAGTCCTGCGCGGAGCAGAGCAGGTGAGAGATCACACACACAAGTACGGAAGTCTGCTTGGAAAGGTTGTGTCTGTAGTACGAAGCATTTATTGCAAATATTTTGTCATTATCATACGGTCTTTCTGCTCTGTGTTTCCACTTTGCATGCTGTGTGATCAGGTGTCTCGCAGAGTTTCAGTTGAATACCACTGTGAAGTGGAAAAGATCTTCACCTCTGAGGAACTTCTCAATTCTCCAGTGAAATCTGACTGTGGTAAAAAGCAGATTCTCTCCTCTGCTGAGTTCATTTTTTTTTCCTCTCTGCTTTTTTCCTCTTCGTCGTTTTTCATTCCTCACAAGCTTTCCTTCTGTCTCAATAGGATCCTGGCCAGTTTGCATCCTGCTGACCAATGGCAAAACATTTGGCTGCGATTTCGTTGTCAGCGCCACCGGTGTCGTGCCAAACACCGAGCCATTTCTCCATGGCAACACTGTAAGACAACTCATCCACATGCAAAATAGCATTTATTAGTAAATGTGCCAGCGCTCGAGGGCCCTGAAGGCTCCTGGAACATTGTGGTTTTGTGTTGAACTCACTCCTGCTGTTTGTCATTCATTATATGATCACGTGACTGGTGGACTGTCATCAGGGTCCCCCAGTGTTGCTGATTTACCAAGTTGTTGATTTTCCTTTAGTGGCTTAAGATTCGGTGCGAGATGAGGACTGCACAGAAAATCAGTGCGCCCTCTCAGCTGGACACGTTTGTTTAAATGTGACGCACAGACCCCAGGATTTCTGCCAAAGAACAAAAGAGCTCTGATGTCCTCCTAAGTGTTAAGTGTACCTCCGCCGACAGAGGTTTTCTCATGTAATCCCTGCTCACAGGTGTGCAAAGTTCAGTGTTGCACAACACCAGTAACATGAGATCTACTTGTACTTGCAGTGTTATTTATCTTTTTGAGTGGACCACCTTAATGCCGTGAAGCTGTTAGTACGCCCAAAGGTGTACTGAAAAAGCCTGCTCTTGTAGGCTGAAGAAAAAGTCGTCAAATTGTCGACACGATCGTCAGTTTTGTGTCTTTTTCTTGTTCCTAATCCTCCTCACTAACTTTCTGGTATGTGTGTTCAGTTTGCTGTGGCAGACGATGGTGGCCTGCGAGTTGATGATCACATGAGGACGTCAGAGTCGGACGTGTACGCCGCAGGAGATGTGTGCACGGCATGCTGGGAACACAGTCCACTTTGGCAGCAGGTGAACCGATTACATCAATCTTTATTAGGTTATTCATGTCATCCTTGGTACAAGGACATCTTGATATTGTTACATCAAGTCTGACGTGGAGGGTTTCATAATTGCATGACTGAGTATTCATCAAAATGAGTTTCCATTTGAGTTTAAAATGATCTGAATTAAGATCTAGTTTAGATTTCACAGCCAGGAAATTCCACACACACACACACGCACAAAATCCAAGTGAAAGATTTACATAACTTCCCACTTCTCCTTTGATGCTCCTTGTTCTACTGACCGTGAACGTCTGCGTGGAACCACAGGTCACTGAGCACTGATAATAGTTTAATAACTGTTTGGATGTTAATCATCAATAAGGAACTAATTTTTTTGATAGTAAATGCTTAAGCATGATTATTTCAAGAGCCTTAACCCTTACGTTGCATTTAATATACTTTCCTGTTCCAGTGACAGATGGTTTTTGAGAAAGCTTGACTTTTCTGTGATGAATCATGAGTCTGCTGTGATGTATTTATCACTGTGTTTGTTTGCGTTGCCAACAGATGCGTTTATGGACGCAGGCCCGTCAGATGGGCTGGTATGCAGGCCGCTGCATGGCTGCGCACGTCCTGTCAGAAAAAATCGAGCTGGACTTCTGCTTTGAGCTCTTCTCCCATATCACCAAATTCTTCAACTACAAGGTTTGTTTAGAGTATTGAGCAGTGTTGTGAATCCTTATGGCCCTCTTTTGCAGTATAGACAGCAGATAGAGGTATTAAACTTTATTATCACTTAAAACACACACCTCAGGTGTAAACACGATCATTTCCAAACTGAAATAAATTTTCTCATTTTTACAAGCTGTGAGTTTATTGAGTTATGTTTACTGAAGGGCAGTCAAGGTTGTCTTAATATAACAATCAGCGTTTTAATCATTTACTACATAACTTCCAGTTTCCCATTACTCCCAAGACCTCATTCAAGCTGCGTGGTGTTGCTCCTTTTTCTGTGAACCAGGCTTGTTCACACAGTGTGTCCAAACTATTTGCTCTCCTCTCAACATTCCTCAGGTGGTCCTGCTGGGAAAGTTCAACGGACAGGGGCTGGGCTCTGAGCATGAGCTGCTGGTCCGCTGCACCAAAGGCCAGGAGTATGTCAAGGTGACCTACAAGAGAATAGTCATATGATGTGTGTTTGTTTTTTTGTTTTTTTTAATTATTTTTTACCTCTTTTATTCCTATTCTGTTGCTGCTGGAAGCCTGCTGGCTTGCTGAAGCCATTGGGACCCATTGAGAGATCTACACACACAGTTCATAAAAGGATTCACCCATACAAATTGAAATGCGACCTTTTTCATTCCAGGTGGTTCTGAGCAACGGGAGAATGGTCGGGGCCGTGCTGATTGGAGAAACTGACCTGGAAGAGACTTTTGAAAACCTCATTCTCAATCAGATGGATCTAACACCATATGGAGAGGATCTCCTCAACCCCAACATCGACATCGAAGACTATTTTGACTGAACGCTGCACACTGAAGAATCACGCAAAGGAAGAGGCATGATGAAACACAGATAACAAATCACACCTGGAAATGTCTAAAGGTCTTGAAAAGTACAGGTGTGTAAAAGAGAGATCACAATAAGTGGAAATACTTTTATTATTAAAAAAATAAATTATTTTCAGAATTTACTGTGCAGAATGCTATTTACTGATTTGCTCCACCTTCACTTTATCACAAAACTTAGAGCAATATTCACAATTTAAACATAAATGTAATATTGTGCATTAAAGGAAGAAATATGATGGTTGACTTAATCCATTGTTATGCAAGATAAACACATTTATGTCAAAGAGTTCAACACATAAGGTTAAAAAGAAAAAACTTGTTTGTTGCCATGTTGCCGGAGTAACTCATGATCAAATTTCAACCCATACATTGACAGTCGATCCTTCTTTGTGGCCTGCATTGTCAGGCAGGCATTGTATTCTTTTTTTTTTTTTTTTTTTTAACGATTCCTATTCTGAATGAATAGGATCTCTGAAATGGAAAGGCTTTTATCAACAGTCAGGCTAAAGAAAACAATCACTCTTATGCATTTGTTCTTTTTTGGTGCCCTGTCGGCTTGTGATTTGTAGGATGAGTGATTTACAAAAAGTCATCCACCACACATAATTTATATGCTAAAAGCTAATGGAACAACTGGGATTTATGGTCATGCTACATGATGTAAAAGTCATTAAGTGACAACTGTAGAAGTAAGTAATCAAAATACAAGAACAAAGCTTTCAATTTATTGAAAAAGGTTTCAGTGGGCAGCTCGGAATGGTGCAGTGATTCCACTGGGAAGATCTCCCAGGAGTGTGCGTGCGCCTCGGGGAGTTGAGAGCAAGGTGTTGTTTACCTGGTGAGTCAACGCCACCCACAGTAGCACAGGCACCAAAAAGTAATTCTTTCTTTCTTTCTTTCTTCCAAACTGACACTACTGGAGTTCTCTGAGATCCCAGGTACAGAGCTCGTGTGTTCAGATTGCATGTTACAAACTAAAGCAAATCAATGGGCATAATAATTTAATAAAGTTAAAATAATTTCACAATTGTGCTTCATTGTTGCCAGCTCCTCAGTCAGTAAAGTACTGATTAGCATAATCATCTAATTTGCATAGATACTCATTTAAATATCTAGGTCAAATTAGACAATGACATCATCCACATTATTTGGCATATTTAAACACGTTTTTTTTTTTTTTTTTTAAGTAACCCAGCAGTTACCTTGCCTCGGAATTAGTTGTATATGGCATTTTACTGGACCTAAGCTGTGGTAACTTTCCTATGTTGTACTTTTCCAATGTATGGTTCCACAGGCCAGAGACAATAAAATGAGGTCACGTGATTAGGTGGAAAGATTTGTGCAGCTATCACTATCAGTCGTCAGTCAAGGGGTTGGAAAGAATATGATAATTGGAGGAAACATCCCATACTGCAGAATTGATTTGTTTATGTGTGAAGTTTTCTCGTCTTTTCCAGCATTTTTACTGAAGGGCTACGTCAGAATGTACGTCATCAATTAAGCGACAACAGCACGAAATCTGTCTGTTATGTAAAGCGTGTTTCGCTGAAAAGGGAGGATTAGAGCGATTTAAAGCAGGTTGACCCTCGGTTAATTTACATGGTTTGACCCGCCTTTTCTGCGCTGACATTTAAAACGCTCAGACGTGACACAAAGCGTATTTCATTCAAGTGGATTACAAATGCGACGTCATTTACCAGCGTGAGGATCGCTTGTATTATTCACCGAGGACTCCCGGTTACATTTTATACTTAGGCTGTTGAATACTGTCTTCATTTATTTATGTTTATGTCTGATTTTAAATGAGTAATTTCTATTCTAATTGCTTTACTTAAGCCACATCTTGTCGTAATGTATACCGATAAGTAAACTCCGCCCGACGGGACCTGCTGGTGAATAAAATCATCATCCTCGGTGAGTCAGGCGACCGGGTTTTTTTTTTTTTTTTTTTTTTTAGGTGGGTGGGACTTTCTGAGAGGCGTTGCCGCAGAGACTACAAGATTATAACCCCCGCAGCTCACTCGAACTCACCCATACATTTCACAATTTGCCGCTGAGTGCACCACTGCAGCTCGAGAAAAACGTGCGAGATATTTCACGGGGTTTGAAGAAACAGCCATGGCCAACTACATTCACGTCCCGGACGAGGCTCCCGCGGTGCCTAAAATAGACGTGACAGTGGACGAAGGCGACTACAGAGCCGGCGCGCTGAGGCTGATCAAGGAGCTGAGACCGAGCTGGAAGCCGTCTGAGGTCAAAATAAAGGTACGCTTTATTCCCCCGTTACACGTTTTACCCTCTTCTGTTCGCTTGTACTTCCTAATTGCATTTTATTTGAAGATTTCGCTGTCGTCGTGACCTGAGGAAACATGGTGTTCCCTCATTTCAGAATTCATGCTCGACTCAGTCCTGCAAGCTTAAATTGATTCCTGAAGCGAACGTCATCTGGAAACTGCTGATTAATGTAGGCCAAAGGAGGAGCTAAATGGTTAGATTGGCTCGAAAAGGCTGCTGGCTTCCACTGTAAGGGTTAAAGCCTTTGCTATTAACCATAAGCGTCAACTCGGGTCATGAACAAACGGAGGGAGTTTCTTTTTGCTGTCAGCCTTCAGATCTTCACCCCTGCCTTACTTGGCTCACAGTTTGGGTGTTAATGAATGATGTATGTCGCCACTTTTTGAAGATAATGAAGCCATCACTGGCAAGCAGCGTGAGAAGTGCTTCCATCTGGAGATTAGGAAGGTCATAAACATCTTTAATAAATGGTGCAATATGGGTCTGTAGTGCTGGATCCTTTACATGGCCCCCATATGAACACTGAGACGTGTACACTGCTACACAGAAGAAAAGAAGTGTTTTTCTTTATTTTTTGGCAGTTCTGGGGTGGGGGTGTGGCTCTGCTCCGTAAACACAGTCAGGCCGGAGGCTGGTCACATGCTTCTTCACCCCAGCCCGTTTCCATCAATGAGAGCAAAAGAGAAACTCAGCAAATGCCAGTCATTGCTCTGGCCTGCAAAATAAAATTCCTGACAGTCTTGTTATTCACACTCAATTCCAGACAAGAGTGAACAATTACGGCTGGTATGTTGGCACCCCAGCCACCCCTCCACCTTTCACCAAAATGTTCCCAGCTCCACAGAAGAGACAATCTAGACAAAATCGGCCAAATAGACACTCTCATACCGCCTTCATTTATAGCACTTTGCCAGATCCTGACTCCTCTTAGATCTGATATATTACTCAGACTTGATATTTAAATCGCATCACGTGCTTAGTCTCTTTATCATTGATTTGTACACGTGAACTTGTGTTTCAAATTGATATTTTATTTCCCCTCCTAATTAAGTTTTTCTTGTTTTTTGTCATTGCAGTTCTTCACAGATGGGATCACCAACAAGCTGCTTGGTTGCTACGTGGGCCCGGTCATGGAGGATGTGGTTCTGGTCCGTATTTACGGCAATAAAACAGAACTGTTGGTCGACCGGGAAAACGAGGTGAAAAGTTTCAGGGTACTGCACGCACACCGTTGCGCCCCGCGCCTCTATTGTACCTTCAACAACGGCCTGTGTTACGAATTTCTGCAAGGAACCGCCCTGGAGCCAGAGCATATTCGCAGCCAGCCTGTCTTCAGGTAAAAGAAATGCATTCGAGTTCTACGACTTCTTCAAACAAAGTGATCCGACTTGAGAGTTTAGTCTGTCGCAGTGTTTCGTGACAGCTGTCAGGCTCAGTATGCATACCTAGATAAATCAATGACACGGCAGCTGTGTGAGAATAGTTTAAGGCCAAGTCATTGTTTCTCTCTTTGCTACTGTTTTCCTTATCTTTGCCTTACAATGAGTTGGAATAAATATTTTGTCTTTACTGCAGCAATGAGAACTGTAATTGCTGGCGATATTCAAAATGCTTCCTACCCTTCATGACTGAGTTTGATTTAATACACTTTCTTTGCATACTGCTTGATGCTGATCTGCTTCAAATCCTCTTTTCTCTCTCTCTCTCTCTGCCTGAATTTGCAGGCTCATTGCCAGGCAGCTTGCTAAGTACCATGCCATACATGCTCACAATGGGTGGGTCCCCCAGTCTGACTTGTGGCTGAAGATGGGCAAGTACTTTGCTCTCATCCCCAAGTACTTCAAGGACCCTGAGCAGAATGCCAGGTGAGGCTACAAATAAGATCTGAAGATGAAGTTTGAGACGCTCAAACATTTATTCTGGTTTTCAAAAAGCCTTGTTGATTTTATTTCATGAACCGAGTTTCAGCATCACTCAATCACTTTTTATGGAGTTTGGAAATAAGCTTGACTTGAACTCACCAATAATTTTAAACCTCAAAAAACAATATCTCACAAAACAATTATGTGCTTTAAACTGAGAGGCTTGAACATCCCTGCATTTGGCAGGAGCTTTCATGTCCAATAGCAGTTTACTTTTAAAGCCATTGTCAGTTTTATCTGTTTACACTTCAAAAAGGCAGACATAATTACACAGATTAGGATAATCTCTCTTTGCTTTACTTTTTTCCTGTTTTGTCACTGTGGAACTTGGTGTTATTGAACTTTTCTTATCAGTGAGTCACTAATGTTTCAAAGAAGCCGATGCGCAACCACACAACAGCACTCATTATCACTTGTGTTACATGACATGACTTAGAAATATTCAGTTTATGGCCACAGCATTCCTAAGAGATGATGCAACTCACACACACAATATATATTTCTGTCCACAAACGCCGTCATTCCTATGAAGTGCCTCCGTCTTTCTCTAAAACACAGGTGTGCTGCACTTGTTGAAAAGTGACTTATGATTATCATAGTTTACTGACTGGCTTGAGGCCTTTTGGTTCCCTTCAGCTGTGGTAGTTCAGAAATTGCTTTGGCAATAAGAGTTTCCTTTGTTTTTATTGGGGACATGAATGAATCCAAAATAAACAGCAGCTTTATAGGCCGGGGATTTCCATGAAGGACGGCTGACCGTAAACACTGTCAGAGACATGCTGATTAAACACTTTCAGAGAAATTAGGACACCCTCGTGATCCCGGAAGGGAAAAACGTGCAAACTGGAGTGCTGACGAGCACGTGGACTGAGTCTTTTAGTTTTGGTTTAAAAAAATAACAAAACAAGAACTTATTTTGCATTTGGACATGTGACAACAGTTTCCCTTGCCCTTTACAGACTGTTTTAATGAAGGTCATCATTGTTATCAGAAAGTTTCCGCTGTGATCAAAGTTTTAATGTAACCGTTCAGAACGTTGATGTCAATTCAGGGCATTTCACTTCAGTTAAGACCAAACCACTTCTCTATTGTGTTTTTTTCTCCCGTGCTTCCCCAGCTGTGTTTGAACATCTGCCTGTCAGTATTGTTAAAATGTCAAAGGACATCAAAGCATGGAATAAATATAGCAAGTAAAGAAATTCAAAGCACTAAAAGATGAGGGGTGTGTTATTAAGTATTGTGTCATTTATGTTTTTGCCCTTAAAAGAACTTTACTAAATACTGAGATCATTTTTTTTTTTTCTAGCTGAATAATGAAGTTTCTTTTTGTTTCCTCAACTTCTGCAAAATGCCATCCAACGTTTGGGTTGCAACTAGTGTGTCGAACAACCTACATGTGTATTTTGGATTCTCTACATAGTAGCAGGTTTGACAAACGGTGAACTACATCTTAAAGTTAATGATAAGCCAATTTAAGGAGGCCAGTGTAGAAGTGATATGACTGCATTGTTGGATTGCGTTGATTGCCTGGAAGCTGGATATCATTTGCATACACGCGATACGGCACACCCTTTAACCTGTGGATAGAATTTCCAACAGCTAACGTGTATGTTCCAAACATAGAGCGGCCCGGAAACAGACCCTGAGGCACTCCACAGGAAAAGCAGACAATACACCTTTTTATTTACGCCGTGCGGCTCTTTGCCCCGCTCCAGGTTGAGCCTGGAGGTTCCCAGCCAGCGCTGCCTCCGAGAAGAGCTGGTGTGGCTGCAGCAGAACCTGTCGTCGCTGGGCTCCCCTGTGGTTCTGTGCCACAACGACCTCCTCTGCAAAAACATCATCTACAACCAGGAAGCTGGTGAGTGCACACTGCACAAGCGTAGTCCCAGACATTACCGGGTCGTGTTGTTGTATGATTTGCACGCGTCCCCACAGCCGGGTAGGGCTGCTTTACCTGCACTCGGTTAGTCCCAGCTGACACGCCTCACCCCGTGTCGGTGTGTTTGCTTGGTGGCAGACACAGAATTAGAGCGATCGGATGAGACAGTACACTTGTTTGGATATTTTTAATGCACTGGATTTAGGTAATTATCCAAATTGGACACTTCAAATTCTCTTAATAAGTTCCATTTATCCCTAAGTGCGGTGTTTATATCCTTCCTGTTTCTGAATTTGTTCTTCACTTCCCTCCCAAATTGTCTGACTTGTCGTTCTAATTCTGTGCTCAGCACCCGAAGATGTAAATGTATTGGGCTAGATCGAACAGTGCCATTGCCTTCATATCACATTTGAAGCCACTGATGTATTGGCTGTTTTGGGCATGTTGCAGCAACGCCACCATTTTGTTTGATGGTATGAATGTGAAACAGATACTTAGAAACCTGAGCATGTTTCCAGTCGGTTTCTCTGTCGGTCATAAATTTCTCAGTAAATGTAAAAGAGGAACTAACATGCAGAATAAAGGCACTACGTGATTTTTATTTTTTTTTGTTTTGTTTTGTATGTGGGCGGTGGGAGGGTTGTTCCAGAGCTGTCGGCCCCCTTGTCACTTTTGCGACGAGGGGCGAGGTCCTTCTCACGGCGCCTTTTGTTGAGCCTTCTCTCCCCCAGGACTGACGGCTGAGGCTGTGGCTGCCCTGCGTCACCCTGCCTTGGGGAGGCAATGGAGAGGGACAAACCTCACACACAGTCGGCTCTGAGGGCCCTGGTGTAGTCTGCCCCTCGGCTCAGGCCAATCGGGATGAGTTCATGGCAGCAGTAGGACCCCCCCGTGCCTGCGCATTTATCACTTTCCGGTTCTGCTCAACGTTACTTGTATTAATGGTTGTAATTCAAGTGAGTGTTCATAAGGTTTGCCCTTACTGTAAGTAAGTCTGAGCACCAACTGATTATATTTCTGTAACGTCTCTTTATTATTCAGAATTTACTTCTAATATCATCAGTATGAACATTTGTTTTGCCACTAAGAGCAATGAGCAGATCGCAGCCAGCGCTAGACGAAGCCAGCGGGTGTTTCCATAGAGCTCCACTGTCGCCCAGTAATTACTAAAAACAAAGCAAAGAGCCTTGCTTTTTTTTCCTCTTTACTTTGCAATCTAGCTTATTTCCACACACTTTGCCGCTGCTGCAGCTGCATATATTAGTGCCCCAATTTTGTATTCGCAGCTAAAAATACTCCTCAGAAAAAAAAAAAAACCTGCGGTCACACTGAGAGCAACTTATGCTTAAATTGCAAGTTGTTTGAGGAAGCCACAGAGCGAGTATACATCTGTTATATTGTCTCAGTTTTAGGTTTGCTTCTGTGTTGCACTTGGTTTTGGTCTTTTCATTGGGAATAATTGGCTTTATTGCTTTATCTATCACCCTCAAAGCTGAATCCCGTTTCTGCAAAAGCACAGGGTGCATATGTAGTGCGCAGCAGTGTTAGCGACGGCTTGTTGGGGAGATTCGCTGCACACTGGCAGAGTCTCATTTGAATCTGTAGGAGGCTCACATGTCAAGTCTTACAGTGGACGAATGCAGCATTTTAACTTTGCTGGCATATCTCCAGAAATTTCAATTTATGCGCTCCAATTCTGTGCTTGCTTGCGAAAGATTTTAGGCTTTAGTAGGCAATCTAAAACTGCTAAGAAAAGCAGTACTTCTTTTAGGGGGTTTCCTTGATTTAAACCTAGAATAGATTTAAACCACATGTCTGGAACGTGCTAATCTGAACTCAATCAGCTGCAATAGTTTAAGTTTTGTATGAAAACAGAATTGGCAGCTGCGTCGCCTCATTTTGCACCTAAAGTTTAAAATTTCCATCTCAATAACAGCTGTATTGCTTTTCTCTTTTTATCTTCCACCCTCCGCCACGTGCCGCTGTAGCTTCTCCCCCTCTAATCGCTTCACACAGACGTTTGGAAAGACAATACTCTTTCTTTTAAACTTTGCACACAAAAAAAAAACAAACAAAAAAAAAAAAACCAGAAAGTCAGCTTCTCGGCAAACAGGAAGTCTGAAAAACTGTGTCAGTTGCAGAGGAAGCGGAGGTGTCACGCGATTGGATCCATGGCAGGCCAATAGGAAGGGGGCCTCGGAGGGGGTGTGCTGGGAGAAGCGGTCCGAGGACGGGGGGGGGGGCGGGCGGGCGGGCGGGCGGGGGGGAGTGAAGGGGGAATATGGGCGTTCACCAGCGGGGGCCTGATGTTTGGACGCTGTGCGTGAGAGAAAAGATGGGATAAAAGACGAGCGTCTCGGTGAGAGAGTGAGCATGTATGAAAGATGTGTTTGCCCCAACCTTTTCATCTGCTGCACAGGGGGGCTATAGCCACTGCCCGGAGGTGTTCAGTTGTGTCCCGCTGGACCCACACGCCGGCTGGTAACCCACCTCAAAGTGTCTTTCTCTGTAGTCCAGCACCACCTCAAAGACTAATATTTCATATGTCAGGGCAAAGAAATGGTCCGAGCAGAGGCATTTTGAATGAATTAGCTTCACAGCAAAATATCAGTTTTGTCTCTGTGATAAATTGGGCTTGTAAAAGTAAGAGTTTGTATTTTGAGACCACCCGCTGCATGACTGGATTCTTGTTTTTGTTCGTTATTAAAAACTACACAACACATTCTCAGGGACTTCTGGATATACCCAGACAGCAGCATTTATTTATTTTTTTTCCCCATTTATTAAGCTCATCGTCCATCTCTTCAATCCAAATTTAGATTTCACCTATACGCTTTATTTCTGAGTTACTTATGCGAAAGGATTTTGATGACGGGTGGCTCTGGAAGATTAAACGTCCATCTCTGGGCCGTAAATCCAGCTGGTTCTCAGTTATTCTCATCAGATGCTTTTAAAGTTCTGAGAGAGTGTTGTAGTAAACGGTGTGTTTGTGTACGTTTGCTTTGGCAGCTCATTGTTACATTCCTCAAGTCTCTCTTTTTAAACTGTGCACAAAAAGTAACGTATTTTTCTGAAGACTTTTTCTTTTTATGAAGCGATGCTTCCATACACGGCTGGAAAACATTATTTACTGGCAAACTTTGCAAAACTGTGAAAGTTTATTAAGAAGACAAAAAACAAAACAAGGCTTACTTTTTGTGCTGAGTTTATTCACCCGCCTTTCTTCTTCCCCTCTACATTTTTTCACTCCATGTCTTGAAAACAACACCGACCAGACCGCTCTGCATGCATCCAAAACAAATATTTACCCGCTCCACTCTCACGTGTGTTCTGTGTTTTGCACCGCATTTTTTTTCACATTAGTCATCTGTGCTTGTTTGTCCGAGCCGCCTGATGTGAGTTTTCATTTTGCTTGGAAAAGTTCTGGTAACTCCTGTCTTCATCACTACTAACCCGGCTGATAAGTTTAGAATACTTCCATGTCGATATGCACGCTGTGTCTTTTGCTACAGTCCTGCTATGGTTCTAGGTGAAGTTGCAGATAAGTTTCCACTCTTATATTCCTTGAATTTGCCTTAATTGTGAATATAGATATTCCCTCTAACTTTTAGTCATGTTAACTGAATGAAGTAAATTTAGTCTATTTCTATATTAAAAGATGCATTGACTTTGTTCTCATGGGAAAAACCTGTGTTTTTTTTTTAATTCCCCTTTCCTGAAGCTTCTTTCCTCGCTGTTCTTCCCTCAAAATGCAAACTCTTACTCTTTGCCCCCTCAGTCAGGGACCTAGCCAGAGTCAGGGTATGAAAGGAAAAGGCTTATATCAAAGGGAAACAGCATCATTTTATGTCTGCTCGGCGTGTCTCTGTCTAAACAACGCCGCTTCTATTTCCAGGCAATGTAAAGTTCATTGACTACGAGTACGCTGGGTACAATTACCAGGCCTATGACATTGGGAACCATTTCAACGAGTTTGCTGGTAAGTAAAAGTACTGGATGTACATGTTTTTCAGCTCCGCTCATGACCTAAGTGGGCCGCATGAGTTATTTATATTGTTGTTTCAGGCTTGAATGAAGTGGACTACAGTAACTACCCACAGCGGGCCTTTCAGCTTGAGTGGCTCCGCTCCTACCTGGAGGCCTACAAGGAGCACAAAGGTCAGAGCGGCGCAGTCACGGACAGGGACGTGGAGGTCCTGTACGTACAGGTCAACCAGTTTGCTCTGGTAAGGTTTTTATTCATTTATATTTTTATTTTTACACATTGCGTTTGATTGAAGCAAACATGATCTCCACCAGCTTTATCATTATATTCTTCCAGGAGAGTAGTTAAAGTTTAACTACATAGACGTCAAGGAATCTGATAAAAATGTTGCTTTGAAGACTTCGAACAGATTTCATGGGCCATATCCGATTGAAAATATGGATCAGATTAGCTTATGTAAACAATGGCACATCGGATTTGGAGCATTGAGCTCATCTTTTATGTAATGCCACCAATGAGATGCTTCACACTCAATGTATTGGAAAAATGGCTTTTAGCAGAGAGCGGTTGGTCAGTGCAGGAGACAGTGCTGCATCTAAACATACATTTGTCTCATTCTGATCAGATTCTGAACAAAGAGATGCAACAAGCTTGACGAATCTAGCTGACAAATCTGTTTTCAGTGCTGGTGAACATCTGGGTGAAGCTGGATGTCTGATCACGGAAGCATTTCACAAATGTGCAGAGCATTAGCATGGAGGAAAAAAAAAACTGCTTTTGCATTTTTTTCATCTGACGCAGGTCGTGACTGTCAGCTGTTTGGCTTCCCACTATTTGTGCTCCAGTTCAGATGTTTTCCTGCTAAATGAAAATCTAGGTCAACTCATGAAACAAATCCAAGTTGATTACAATGATGTCTCGCATATCAAGTCACAGGAAGGCATTTACTTTTAGACCGTTTGATGAAAATGTCATATTATTTGTCTCATGAATTTCAGCATTAGTCTTTAGATGGTAAAGGGAGTTTCATGAGATTGTCTCAGTTGTTGGGACGACCTTGAGCACAAAGCTTGCATCCTCTCTGCTATCATTCCCCTCCAGCAGCGTGTTGACGCGGGCCAGAGGGGTGAGACTCACTCATTCAGGTGCTTACTCCACAAACCATTTATATGGCCATGTGGGTTAAACAGAAGGCTGCGATGAGGGCTGTAAACGGAATCTGAGGCGGGGATGTTTAATGACAACTCCCCACCTGAGTGAGCCTGAGTCCTCCCTCCCCGCCGAGCGGCTCGGTTTACTGTCAAGAGGAACGGAGAGCAGGGTGGAGGATGGGCCGGAGGAGTAATTGTTTCTGGGTTTTTTTTTTTGTTCGACTTGAGTGAGCCGTGTTGGGTAATTAGAGATGACATCGAGTTTTTTGACAGGGAGCGCATGTTAATCCTGTTGTCCTCTCTGCTCTGTGTCCAGGCGTCGCATTTCTTCTGGGGACTCTGGGCTCTCATTCAGGCCAAATTCTCCACCATTGACTTTGACTTCTTGGGGTGAGCTGCGGTCAAAGATTGAACAGAAACATATCAGATGTTGAAACGAAGAGAGATCAAAACGCAAAACCCTTCTTCTGTTTCTCCCCGCTCTCAGATACGCGGTCCTGCGCTTCAACCAGTATTTCAAGATGAAGCCGGAAGTGACCGCCATGAACCTTCCCGAATAAAAGCCGCCTCATCTCTTCCTCCAGCTTTCCCTTCCATCCCGCTCTGCTTCTCAGTCCACGATCACAGAGCGCTCTCCAGAGGCTCGTCCAGCGAGGAGCCACGCCGAGAGTCGCGCTCAGCTGCCACAGTTCCCATCTGTAAAGACTGGAGGGGGTCCTCAAGTTGTAATCCATCAGTTGCAGACACAGCTTTGTTAACCAGGATGCAGCCCCAGTATGTGATGTGGGTGTGTGTGTGTGTGTGAAGGACCGACAATGTGAAGCTCATTTCAGATATTAACATTATATAAGCATATTTTATTCGTCAGTAGCTGAAATCACAATAGACTGCGAGGCGGATGCTGAACGTCATCTCATTTAGAACAAACGCGTCGCGGCCGCCGCCATGTTTCAGAGGCCGATTGCCTGGAGACGCCTTCCTGGAGCCTCGACGTAACGCAGAATTCAACACAGAGCTCGCTTTGTATGCTTAGACAGCAAAATGTGGGGGGGAAAATGACAAGCCGGAACAGAAAGTCCTGTCTCTCGGTCTCGTCTGACTCGAGCCAAGTCGCTCAGAAACAGACTTGTGGCCTGCCTTGTGACCGTCTTGTTTTCCACCCTTATTTCCCCCCCCCCTGCGGGCGCTCTGCATGTCGCCGTGCTCGGGCGGCGTTGCCGGAATAGCCATGTAGCTCACGCCGTTTCACTGGATGAGGGCTTCTGGAAACGCGGCGTTGCACTCGCACCTCTTCTTGTTTACGTCTGTCCTCTTCCCTCGGAGCACTGAGAAAGCAGTTTTCACTGTAATGTAGGTTTCATTGTTTCTCTGGATTTTACTCGAAACGGTGACTGAAGAGGAAAACGTGCGCGCCACTGAAAGTTGAACATTCCACGTTCATAGCATTTGGGAGGTAAACAGGAAGTTTCGGGGCATTTCATTCACTGTGACTTTGACCTTCAGCCGCACTTTTCTGCTTCATCATGACCACTGTAAATATAATCAAACACTACCACCCCCCCTCCCCACCCCCCCAGGACCCACAGCCGACCTTCAAATCCACTGTCAGATCCAGACGGTGGTGTTCTGTACACCGTTCAGAGCGCTCAGTGTTCCATTAGTGGTCTGTAGAAAAGTGCAGTTTTAGTGATTACGCAAGTAATTACCTCTACTTTGGCTCCACCTGCTGGACAAAACTAATTTAACCCCAGTAATTGCACTCCATATATTCACCTCATACTTTCATGTGAAGTAGTTTAAAGAGAAGGAGCAGAAACGAACGGCTTCATCTCGTTTTTCTGTTAACAAGCCAACACCAAAGTGCTGACATGTGTTTTTTGCTCGTACGTTGTGCACACTGTATCATTTTCTAGCTCCTAGAGAAAACTAAATGTGACTTTTTTTTTTATACTTGATTTAAATGGAGATGTTGAGATGGAGGTCTTTGAGAGCATATGGATATATGTAATGTGTTTTTTTTTTTAAAGTGCAGCGACAGCCATTTTAAAGAATCGATCAATTTCAACAAATGTGGTAAAGCAAAAAATCTTTGTTTACGACAAGACGAAAAGATTGCAAAGCTTTGAGAGGCTGTCGTGTCTCGTGCACAGACTAGAGGAGTAGGTGAGTTAACGTGCCTCTCATTTTGTCTTTATGGGTGGAAGTTAGTCTGTTAGTTTTCTCCTGTCTGCTCTTCGTGCAGTTTGATTTGGACCTAATATGAGTTTGAAATGTCAATTTAAGTGTGAAAGTCTTACAGAAATGTGTACTTGACGGTGAATTGCTTTGGTAAAGTTTAGTCGGGGAGATATTTGGGAAAGATTTTCTGGTGCGTGAGCGGTGGAACTGTCAGATCACGTTTACATGACATAAATAAATTTAAAAAAAAAAAACAAACTTTCATTTATTCTAAATCCTTAGAAATATTCAAAACTATAAACCGTATTTCCTGTATGTGTGGGGAAAATGGAATTCATTATCTAGTGTTTCATGTTAACCCAGGATGGTTGTTCTGAAAGAAAGTCTGTCTTCAAATGTTTGAGCGCTGTAGCATATGTTTATATGTACAGTAAAGACATTGTAATGATATCTTCGCTTGTTCTCATGTGAATTAATGTACATAGAGGGAGTTCTTTTATTTCTTGTTTTCTAAAAGTGGCATTAAGTAAATGATTGCCTTGTATAGGAACTAAAATTTAAAAAAAAAATGTAAATATACTTTAAAAAAATAAAGTCTATTTACTCATATGAGTTGTGTTGGTCTGGTTTTGTTCATGGTTTGGGTTTCATTAAGAGCAGCTGAAAAGGAATTTGGAGGAAGTTTAATTCTTTTTTTGACATCAGAAAAACTGATTTCTTTTACGTGTGTCGTCTGCACCACGTGCAATGGAGCCGCCACTGAACCAGGAAGTGACTTGTGCTGAGGGTTCCCTGCTGAACGGCTCTTCATGGTTACTTCAGTTCTACATCTTTATACAATACTTGTGTGGCAGGGGTTATACAGATGTGAAGCTTGCAAATATTTTGCCTCCATAATGTTTCTCTTGTCCAGATTCTTCGGTTGGAACCAGCTTTTGTTTTAAACTGAGCAAGGACATCAAGAAATCAGGAAGTGACCCTGATAGTAAAATGAGTCACAGTAAAACAATAATCATTGGAGTTGTTGTTCCCTGTATAAACTTATTTCTTTAATAAAAAACAAACAAACAGTGCAAATGGTTTAAGTTAAATCTCTTCAAATATAACTGTGTTAAAATCAATCAGACTGGTACAGTCATTTCTAAAATGTTATTTCACTTTGCTTCCACAATGCAAAATGTTTTTTTTTCCAGTTTCAGTAATGTGCAAGACAGTTACACCTCTCCTGCATTTCAAAAAAGGAAAACATATACTCATTTGCAGTATTTTACTGTGAATATATATTGATATTTTAAATTAAATCCTTAATATTCTGTACCTTTCCATATGTGTGTCTTTGTTAAATTACATGACTTTGGCTTCCAGTTGTTTTGAAGAGTACTTTTGCATCCTGCGTCTCCTCAGTGTTCCTCTTCTGTTAGATTATGTGTGCAAAATAACATAAACGTAAAGCCATTAGTACTCCTAAAATGTGGACAGTAGTTTAAAGGGAGATAGAGAAAATCTTGATTATTCTTTTATTTCCATTCTGAGAGAGGTAGTACTCAAAAAGACCAGAAGATGGCAACACAACCCAGTTTAAAAACAAATCTCTACACACTCACGATCACCGTTCTGGCAGAGCAAGACACAGAAATACTGTAATCCTATTCAGCATTTATTATTTGTGATATTAATGCTTATTAACATAGATTTCTTGCCTTAAAATAAAAATGACTCATTAATAAGCCTTGTGTTGCAGCTCTGGTTTAAATGCAAAGAAAAAAAAAGATTTTTTTTTGAAGGAAACACCACATTGAGAAAGGTTTGGGTTGCTGCAAGAAGCTGAGCTCTGGGACTGTTTTCCTTTGAGATTGACCAGATTTACCAAAATATGTAAAGTGTCAATAAAAAAAATGTGGAAGTGATGCACTGTAAAGGATGGAGGACTATTATGTGTGAGTCTGTGCTGCTGCGAATAAAAACGCGGTGTGTTCACAAGCTTGAGCAGTGCACATTGTGTACAGTAACCCAGGGGTTAAATTAGAAAGCCATTCACGCCTCGCACCCCAAAACCAAACAAGTAATTTCTTACCATTCTCCAGAAGCGGATCAGGCCTCCCTTTCGTCTCCCTAATGTGAGCACTGTCTTATACAGTCCAACAATTACAACAGTGCATTATCCAACTCGCTGACTGTAATTCAATTAACTCCCTCCCCCCGGCTTCATCCACCCAGATAATACACACATTAATTAACAACAGAATCCAATATCGCCTGTTCCGCGCCTCCACTTATTTTCATTTCCCATAAAAAGGTCATAGCAGCCACTTCCAACTGAAGACAATTAGTGTAAGTGTGTAGTAATGGATTACACTTGTATATCACCGAGGCCCGGAGTGTGTGACAGGGAGCAGTGCGAAGAGCCGGGTGTGAGTCTGAGGCTGCAGAAATGCTGATACAGCTGCGACGCACATCCATCAGAGGTGCTACTGAGTAGATATTTAACATCAAACTGAAAACACAATACAAGAAAGAAAAAAAAAAAAACGAAACAGGAGGAGATTTGAGCTGCTCACACATCTTCACGCCTATGGCCAAGTCGGCATCCACTGACCAGAACTGAAATGGCTTTTCTCCTCATGTGATGGAGATGTGTGTTTCACCTTCACCATCCCATCAAAGCTGTTTAAAACACACAGCTCACTGCTGGGAAACATCACGAGAGCACACCAACACATAAATGGATTCTGCTACTGTCACTGAGAGGTGCAGGGAGCAGCACTGAACAATGGCCCGGGTCGCTGATGGGGTGGGGGGGTGGGTCACGGCAGTCCCAGTCATCCCCATTCAAGACGCCAACCTAATTACCAGGGGAGAGGGAAACAGTAATTAGCAGCGAGTCTCACCTCGTTAATCACAAAGGGCTCCTTCGCTCTATTTATATCTGATTAATGGCTTGCTTAAGCATGGTGAGATATTTATGTTTCTGTTAATTGTGTGCAGCTTGTATCCTCTCAGCTCGCGCCGGCTCGCTTCGCACCCCCAACTGACACGCACAATGATACAGACACACCTCCGCTACACCTACCTCATCTCATTACAGTCTCATTACTACTTACTGTCTTGCTCAAACAGTCAAAGCTGTTAAATGACTGTAATTTGTCTCATACCTGATTTGTTTCTTAGTCATAATTAGCCTATTAACCAGTGTGCCTCGTCGACGGTTCTTATAGCTGCAGAAAGGGAAAATCCATTTCTCTCTCACACCTTTTGCTTGTTGTTTTGAGCGTATCTGTGAATCTTGTGGAACTTAACTGCACCGGAGTGGGAGGGAAAACAATATGCGATATGTATGTTTGCAACACATTAGCTGCAGATCTGCAAGCTGAACATTCACGAGATGAATCTTCTCTGCTCCTGCACCCTAAAGATGTTCTTTTGAATTAAAATGTTCTGAGTCTGGAGGCCCTGAGCGCCCGGTAATCTCATTCTCATGTTCAGAAAAAGATGTTTGAGATGGTTGAAGGCTTGTGACATGGTGTGTCATTCAGCTGGAAGTAAAAGAAAATTCAATTCAGCTTAATTCAATTTTATTTTTAAAGGGCCAATAACTAAAAACCCATCTATTGCACTTGAGCGACCATAGCTGATGTTAGAAAAGAAAAACTCTTGATAAAAGCGATAAAAGGATGAAGCAGTGATAGAGAGCAACAAGCAACAGATTTTCACAAGAGGGCAAGCTAATCAAGTCACTGCAGATTTGATGGAGGCCTGGGGCCAACACCACAAATTTCCAGTTCCACAGCTGGAGATACTGCATGAAGGTACCCAGAGAAAGATAATTTTGGGTGAACTATTACTGTCTGTGCAGTGAAAGAAGAGCAAAAAGTATCTGAATGCAATAAAGTCCCACAGCAGTCTAAACCTACAGCAGCATGACTAGAAAATAGTGAAGAGAAACTGGTACATTGTGGTAGAATAGTGACATTTTAACAAAGCCCGGTTGATAGCAAGAGGCACAAAGTGCACCGAGGTCCATGATTTCATCTTGTTGAGTCCAAATTTTGATTCTGTCAGTTCAACATTGGCGTACAAATGGAGACTCATTCGACCAGATAATGTTTTTCTGCTTTTCTCAAGTTCTGGTGAGCCAATGTGAGATTTCGCCTCAGTTTCTTGAGTCATACCTGGAGTGACTGGAATAAAGTCTCATTTGTTGTGCTAACAAGTGTCTGAACCAGTCACCTAATGAACTGATGAGCACTGAAATGTAATAACTGATTACAGCTTTTATTGAACATCAGTCTTATTACATGACAAGTAAAACAAAGTATCTAGTTCCTTAAGAAAATAACTGGTGTTGATTTTATTGTCTCCTTTCATTAAGCCAAATGTGTTATTGTAGTGTTGCTCTGCATTAGTAGATCTGTCAGCTCTGTGTGGGCAACATTTCCAGGTGTACAATAATTACTGTAATTTTACACTGATTGGCCTTCTGTACAATATACGATCAATGAGGCCCAAAAAGACAGATTGTACAATAATTTGACCTTTTAGTGAATGCGTGGCTGTAATCAGCCTTCTGCAATCTGTTGCACAGTTTTTTTCTTAACCTTGAAAGCATCTGTTTCCATTGTGACGTGTTTCCAGCTGATTGTGCTTTGTCGAGCTAGAGATAGGAGTGAGGTTTGTCTCAGAATGAGTGCGATTGGCTGAACGGTTGGCCGTGCGAGACACTCAGTCGGGACAGATGGGGGACACATTTGTTCGTTGGGGGTGCTGATGTAGCGCTATGAATCCACAAAGCTGCGAGTGTCTGTAGGATGCTGATAAAAACAGAAACTATATTTGACTATTATGCAACAGTGGACTTGTTATTTTGGTAATGACAGATATATGATCATTTTCCCCGAAAGAGGATAAATTTGACTCTGTTACGATAATCCAAACGCTGTTTGTGGTTCAGTTGTGCCTAATAGAAGCAATGAGATCAACGAAGTCATCAGCTAGTTTGAGGAAGATGCTCTACGTTTTTTAGATAGATTAACTTCATACTGAGGCCCTGATACATTACACCACAAGTGAAAATGCATTGTTTTTGTGTTTCCATTTCAGAAAAGCTTTCATTACATTTTGAAAATGATGTAGTTTTCATATTGGGCCACTATTCAGTGTGTTGCTCTTTTTTTTTTTTTTTTTTTTTTTTTTTTTTTTTTAATTAATTAAACCACACATACACACATGCTTGCAGGGACCAATATGTTATCAACAGTAACAATGGCAAGTAGACGGACATTCATATGGACAGAGGATGGCGTTGCATTGCTATTTCAGGGTGAGTGTCAACAATAAAAGTACTAGTCCCAGGAGAATAATGACCGGAAGTCATGATACTCTGGAGGCCGCCATGTTTGTTATTTTTCATCGACTTAATTGCGCATGAGCAGAAGAACGATTTACTGGCAGCGTTTTCTAAAAAGGTATTTTTTTTTCTGCCGTCTACACAGAGACAGCGGGAGCATTTCCAAAATGTTGCGTTCTACTCGGTTTCCACTGCAGGCTTTAGTTTCTGATAAAGCTAATGCTAAAGCTAATGGTTGGCTCAGTTAACAGGTTTTTAAAGAGGCAGCAGCTCCGCAGCAGACAGCCCCACTTTCATGTGTGTCAACTTTGCTTCTCTGCTGAAGGGATTTCAACACTGGAGAAAGTAATTTTCACTGAACTGACTATTTCTGATTCTGGCAGAATAGGAGTGTGTTGGTGAATTCTCAAAACAAGGATAATGTGTGAGAAATCACCTGCCAGTTACCATTAGTTGGCTTGAGTTAACTTTTGAGAAAAACAGTCATTTATTTTCTTCATTTGTAAGAGAGTCGAGTTCTATGAAAAATGCTTTATGTGTAAAAGTCGCAGAATTTACTTTACCTGGTTAGTCATTCAATAACGACTTTATTTTGATAGTAAACTCTAAACAAATGTTTTACTAGAAGAAAAAGCCCCTTACTGTATGTGGATGATGGTTCAAGATCTAGATATCCCTCAAGTTGCTGAATTTTGTTTTCATGGAAGAATTCACAATATACTTTATTCAGATCCTTATTTTCACTCAATACATATGTTTCAGATCCTGTGTTGCAGAAAAAGCTTCTTCTACGGTGTAACAAGAGCTGTGAGTGATGGAGACCAGAGCAGGTAATTTCAAGTTTATGCATCAATAACAATTTATGTCTGATTGTGTCACAAAAACCTCTCTGTTTGCCTTGAAGTGTTGGTACAGTGAGATAACACTCTGTTTGTGTAAAGTACAATTGATTTGTCTTCCTTATATCTATTTAGATAGATAGATTCCATATAGGTTCCATGTTATAACTAACTCACCCTCGTAAATCACATTTGGTAAATGCTTAATTTCAGTCCGATTATATCTTGTACAATGTTTTGTAAACTCGTTTTGTGGAAAAAGGCTCAAAGGAATGATTTTGTTTCTTTGTGCTGTTTTTCCCATCCCTATTTAAGGTTGCAACCAGTCTTGATGAGAAGGCATGGAAAAATGCCAAAAAGTTGATTATTCCCTTTCAGTGCAAACAAAAGTCGCCTCTTTTTAGAAGAACTCAGGGGTAAAAAGTGATAAGTGGAATTAACTGCAGCATCTAGAAGTAATATGTAAATGTGAATCACAATTACCTCGAAGGCTCAATGGAGTGTTTATACTCAGTTTCTATCCAGCTGTGATGTTTTGGCGTCTTACTGTGCGTCTAAGTTTCCTGGATTCAGCCACGTGTCTTTGATGTCTCCGAGGGGCCATAAATGACAGAGACTGGGATTTAAGGTGTGACCTGAGGCGATGGTAACCACTGAGCTTATGCCTTTGGGCAACCACAGCCATGCTAAGCACAACCTCTGGGTACAAAACCTGACACTGGAGCAGACTTAACAGGAGATGTCAGGATTCGTGTGATTTTATTGCTCCTCCTGTCAGTGTCAGAAAGGACCCGGGCCTCTCCGTCTTGTCTGTCTCTTCCTTGTCTCTTTGTCTGGCTGGCAGTGACAGGTGTGAAAGCGCAGCACGAGACGCCCCAGTAAAAAAAAAAAAACAAAAAAAAAAAAACAAGGAGAAACATCTGTTAACAGTCGAGTTTCTGATGGGAGCGCTGTGTATTTTCCTCCTTCTTTCTCTCCCTCTCTTCCCTGCTATCCATCCAACATTCCAGCACAGCTTTGCCAAGCTCGGTCGCTCGATGTGATTGAAAGGGAGGCATAATGGGAGCGGATCAAAGAGCTAAACGAGGGGCTAAAGATACTGAAGCAGATTAGCAGCGCTTCCCACAATGCCGACAGCTGCTCATAACCACGCTGGGCCTAAAGATATTGTTTCAGATTAGCGGCAGCGCTACAATGCCCAGGCAGCTGCCGTCTGCTGCCCATAATACAATAGGAGAGGGAGGATCAGCGCGCACACTGAAAAACATGTGTTATCATCACAAAGGGATTGTCAGCTTCAAACGCCTTACATCCCTCTGCCATCCCTCAGGATCAAACAGGCTGTTGGCTGGCAGTTATCACAGAGCTCTCTTCTAGTCTAGTCACATCTATTCTCCACTCTTCACTCTTCTTCCCTTGCTCTTTCACTCTCCTCTCTTTCTCTTTTTTTCCCCACTCGCATCGCCCCCTCTTTTTTTCTTTCTCAGCGGGGCCTAATCTCAATCACTGCTATCCTCCGAGCCATCGCCGCTCATAATATGCTCCTGACATTGCTGACGGACAAATAATCAAGACAATCCCTTTTGTCTGGAGTTTGCCTCTGTCTGTCTCCGTCTCCCCTCCCCTTTCAAAATTATCAACAACACAGGATCTCATTGTGGGGCTCTTGATATATCTCAAAGCGATACATTGTTTGTCTGAATTCTCTGACAACCTCAGAGCCATACTCAGCATCATAAAGAGGCAAACGTCTGAAACAGATAGGGGATCACTTTGTTCTTCATTGTAATGGATGAACTCTCTTAACTCAATCCGCGGCGTTCGTAAACAGACCGGCGCTGAATGCGTTTCGCTCTCATGAATGTGCCACATTATGAGGCAACAATTACAAGAATTAGATGAGAATTGTTCTCGGCTGGGGGAAAAAAAAAAGGAAAAAGAGACGACAGTAATTCATTCACGCAGGACATATTTCTCATCACACGCTGATTGTTTACATGCCTTTTCTCAGTATGATGTGATTTCCCACGTCAGACGATAACATACACAAATATACACATAAAACTGAAGTTTTTAGTTTTTCAAACACTTTATCTCTGACAGATAGATAGATAGGTTGTCACCATGTCTGCAGAGAGTTGCCTATTTTCCTACCAAGCCTCTGCTAAATACATCGTGTGCAGCCACAGTTACACTCAAACATAAGACGACGTCTTGCAAAAGCATTCTGAATTATTTCTGCTATTTGTTTAATTTTGCAAACGCCAATCTTTTGGATTTCAGAAAAAAAAACACTGCATGCATGAATTTAGAGCTTGAGAGAGCAAACAGCCCCACTGAAAATGTTCAGTGACTGAAAAGCTCATAAAAAAAAGTACAATTAGCCTCATTTTTATTGTTGCAAATGCTATTTATTTCCCTTTGTTGTCATGTATTTTGGTTGCCAGCCTTCGATTGTGTCTGCCAAGAAAATTATTGCAAAGTGAATCTCCTGAAAGCCTCCAAAATGATCATTTTGTAACACAGAAATGAAGATTTAATGTGAATAATCAGCACAAGTAATTGCTCTGCTATAAAGCAAAAAGCAGCAGCCTTTTATTTGAAATTCAAGGTGAAATTTTATGTTTGCATCTAAGAGAGAGAGCGCTGTTCCTTTATTTTATTAGTAGTTTGTGACGAGAGCCATATTTAAACAAAATGTCCTTGTTTTATTAAATCCTCGTTCATTAAATACATCTAAGCTCCATCAGATGTAAGAAAAATATGACTTAAAAAAAAAAAAAGGAGTCAATAATTCACCCACCACTTAACCACCACTTGAACTTCTTCAGCTGACACTGTTCTTCATCGGGAAACCAGTTCATTAAGTGTTTTTAATGCATCTTTAGCTGTAATTTATGTCTTTGCCAAACCACGTAATGCGCGTTATTCATGGTATGTATGAGGTTTGAATTCGAGAAGTGATGCCTCATCTGCGGAGTTACTCATCTTGTTTGGAGCGGAGGAGAGGATCCGGCGAGCGCCTGGATTTCCCCGCGTCCCCAGTAGATGCCAGCAGTGAACCACTCAACGCTGCCGCCGCGGCTCTTCCCCCCTTTCTAATTCGAGGGCGCTCTGCATCGAACCGCTTTGGAGTTGGAGATGGTACAGATGGCTGGCCTAAACGCAACACTTATCCAGACATTTCACTGTTCGCAGAATGATATCAAAGTCAACTCAAAATGGAGGCTGTGCCATCAACTTGAAACAAATTCTAACACTTCCAACAAAATTGTATTGTGAGTAAAGTCGCCGCCGATTTTGGTCAGCATTCAGCACAGATGTCCCCCCTGTGTGTGTTTGTGTTAAATAAAAACTAGTGCCTCACATCCTCTTAAAAATTCAGCTGTGGATTTTCAGGGATAAATGCTCACAATTATAATGTTTTAATCCAGATTGGATTCGGACACATTTATTTATTTCAGAGCGTGAGAGTTTAAATCATGCTTTAAAACATTAAAAAAAAAAAAAAATGAAGAAGAGAGAAGAAAAAAAAAAAAACCGGAACAAAAACAAATGCCCTAAATTATGTGAAATATGGGCGAATAACTGAAATAGCAATATCTATGATTTTTGTCTGTAGGGTGTTTGCAAAAAAATAAAAGCTGCTTATTAACATCTTTTTAATTTCATACTTACATTTAATACAGTGAAAAATAACATGTCTGTCCCCTTTTTCCGCTCCCCTGCCCTTTGTCCTCATCCTGACACGGATTGCAGTCACACGAGCTCTGATCAAAGTCGTCAAATTCCCCACATGGGCTCACAGACCTGCTGTCATTTCCACGTCTCGTTTCAGTGCAAACGTCAGATCGCGTTAATACGTGTGAATTAAAGAATACAAATTTATCTCTCAATAGCCTCCCTTGTCTCCGCAAACAGTGAGAAATGCAGCCTTGTAATGTGACATTACAACTGTTTAACGAGTTACCAAGGACACTTTTATTTATTTATTTCTTTATTTTTTACCCTCTTGGAGCACAAATGGCCCTTTCCTCGTCGTCTTTCCCTGCCCTGCTTTCCTGCTCCCATCCATTAGTTTCCATTAGTTTCTCGTTGCACGTCCAATTTTGGGGATTAAATAGCTGTGAAAACACTCGCGGTACCTGCCGCTCGCTCACACCCAGTTTTTCACAAAACATGTTTACAGCTGGTTTTTTTTTGTTGTTGTTGTTGCAAGTAATATTCACTCTGAATCTGTGTTTTTATGTCTGAGGTCACCTGTGTGTGTGTGTGTGTGTGTGTGTGTGTGTGTGTAGGGCCACTGTGTGCGCTTCGACAATAGGTTATCTGTGCCTATTCCTGGAGGGCGGGGCGCTGCAGGCCTGTGATTGGCTGCTGAGAAGTTTACTTTGGAACCTACAGTATAGATGCTGGATTTTCTTCTTTTTTTTTTTTTTTTTTTCCCTCTTCGCTTCCAATTAAATGTGGAATGCAGGACTCTTGAAGGCCATTTGAAGTGTGTTGTGTTTGCATGTGTACGTGCATGCCAGAATGTGTGTGTGTGTGTGTGTTTGTTTGTCTCTGTAACCCTCTCTTTCATTTCCTCACGCAGGTGTCCTTCAGCGGAGACGAGACAACCTCTCCGAGCAGGTAAGATGGGACCTCAGACTTGCGCGGGTGAATTTTTTTATTTTTTTATTTTTTTTTCTTTCCCGTGGCACTTTGACTCCGCATTTGCGCGTGCCGCCGTGACCTCGGGAGGAAACGTGCAGCCTGCCAACGCGACGGCGAATTTATTCCTCGCAAAGTCAAAAAATCTCTCCTCCTTCCGGTGAGGAATCGCACTTTCTGGACGCGTGTGCGTCCCCCGTGTGAGTCATGAAAGACTTCTGGCTCCTTGTTTACTGTTTGTCAGAGGTGTCTTTTGTGTGACTGTGATTAGCACTGGCCTTTTTTTTTTTTTCCCCCTCTTCCTGTCATGCACAGGAGTGGTTACGGGCCGGCTTTTCAAAGGGCCCCACGGCTTCGGACAGAAGACTATTGTAGTGGGTGGAAAGAGAAAAGATGTCGCTGATTGCTGGAGTGAACTTGTGCACTGTGTAAACACACACAAAAAAAAAAAAACTCACTCTCACACACATACACTCACAGAGACACACAGACAAAAACACAAATATTAGCACCCGGACTCAAATGTGATGAGGAGGTGGAAATAAAAGAGAATTTAAACTTAATGAACATGCATTACTGGCATAGAAGTGCTTTCATCAGACTCCTTTTCAAACGTGTTTTCACATCCCCTCAGATGCAACATCACAGCAGCAGTGAATCTGACAGAGAGGAGAGAAAGTCTTTATTTAGACTCAAATGGGTCTCATCTGAAATAATGAATATGTCCTTGAGAAAAAACAAAGAGCCCCACAAAACAGGCTACTCTTCTACAGAGGCAACGGAGATGGCAGATAATTGTTTTCAAGTCTGGCACTGCTCTGTAAATGAGTTTGTTCTGTTCTGCGGGCGGCTAACTGTGTCTTTCCTCCCTTTCATTTCTCTATCCTTTTCTCTCTCTCTCTCTCTCACACACACGCACACACACACATACTTTTTGATTTTCTTCTCTTTGCCTTTGTTTTCTTGTTATCTGGCCTCCATATTTACCCTCTCCTTGGCTCTCTCGATGCCCTTTTTAACTTTCTTTCTTCTCAATCTTTCTTCTCTCCCTCTCTTTTCTCTCAGTTCTAAATTCTTCAGCCTCACAGGCTTTTTTTTTTTTTTTTTTTTTAAATGTCTGCTTGTTCCCTTTCTTTGTTTTGTCTGCTCACTAAGCACAGACAACAGAGGAATCCTCTATTTTGCTGTGCCTTGTTCGCGGCAAATAGTTTACCTTGACTTCAGTTACCTCGCGCTGCAGCATTTCGCTTCAACTGTTACCCACGCTCCAGAACAATCGAAGACTCACACATGATGATGTTGAATTATCCAGCAAGCCTTTGTTGAAGTCCAACTTTCCTTTGCACAGAAGTAGCCGTCGCTGTTTCTTTCTTGGAAATCAAAGAGTCGACAAGAGACTGATCAACCCAAATTTTTGCATTTCACAAACGGCCTTTTAGCTTGAACACGTCAGAAAGAAACATTCTCTTTATTGGAGATCGCTGAATAACTTTAGAAAATAAAAGAACGTCAATATAAAAGAAGTTACCATGTCCGGTTTCCAGACAAACAGGTGAAGCAAGAAAAACAGAGAAAATAACTAAGAATCTACTCCAGACCTAGAATTTCGACAAAAAAACTCAAAACTTCATGCATTCCTACCTTTGGAAAATGCGATGTGAATTTCTTCTTGCTGGGCCTGAAAGACAGCGGTGTCTCTGTTGTTTCGGGATGGCCACACCCCCCCGAATGGGGCGTCAGCGGTGGGCGTCAGCTAGTTCCGCCTCTGGATCGCTTGTTTGATCCCCATAAAACTTTGCAACCACGATGCCCCGACCCCATGATTGACCTCATGATCTCAAGCTTTAGCGCCGCCAGCAGATCTCCTTCAGAAGCAAATGCAGCTTCCTGTGAAAACCAGACCGGACAGAAAGGTTGCAGCAAAATTGCATAATCGGTGTAATAATATTAGCGAGTTTCCCCACTCCTGCTGACAGCAGTTCAGCCAGACTGCACCCTCAGGGAGGCTGAGCTTCCTCGCTGCGGCACGAGCAAAGGACCATATATTTCACTGCCTGTGATGATTTTGTTAAAAAGGCCATCTGAACCCGTCCTGAAAATTCTGTGGTACAATAGTGAAAGTATTCTTCAAAAATCTCTCTTTTTCTTCTTTTTTCTTTCCTTCTTTACTCCCTTCATTCTCCTGGGGGTTTCTATTCCCAGGGTTCCACTCTGGGGAGCCCGCCGTCCCTTGAGAACCTTGTGAAGCCCTCTCTGACTGGGTAATAATGGCTTTCCAACGCCGCCTATTTAGACTGCAAGTTTCCATTAAATCTCCCCATGTCATTACAGTTCATATTCTTAATTATGCAGCAAATGTCCCCAAGGGAATATCATGGAGGCCACTACTCTGCAATCTGTCCATATGGCACTTAATTAAAAGTTTTCTTAAGAATAAATTGTATTCAATTCAATTAAAACTGTAATGTCATACCAAAATAATGGGCATAGCCTCCTACAACGTGCAGCTCAGAACACACACAAAAAAATCTTTTCTCTGTATTTTTTTTCTCTTTTTTTTTTTTTTTTTGCAATGTTTGCAATGGGAAAAGTGCATATCTTCCTTCCAAAAAAGCCCCCTAGTAGAAAATATGCAAAAAGCAAATATCACCAAAGCCTCCTACATGCCACCGAGCCCCAGGCAACAACCACGCTTGAACACTCGAGCTATTTCTAGATTCCACTCTTGGAATTCACACCATGACAAATGAACCATTGGAGTTTGGAATTCCTATTTATCTGCCGCGCACAGAGGCACTTGATTTGGGTGTGAAGAATAAAGGAATTATATGGACAAAAAAACAGACGACTTAAAGGATAAATGATAAAAAATAAATAAATAGATTGTGTGTGTTTGCGTGTGTGTGTATGTGTGTGTGTGTGTGTGAGCCAGAGTTGTTTGTTCATCTGATTGAGGGCGTTTGGGTGGGCGTGTCCTTATCATCTGGATGCTCTGATCTCACCAAAGCAAGACAATTTCAAATAAGCTGCATCTGATATTAAACACCACAGATGTACTTCCACCGAGCCTGGCAGGATTATTTCCAAGAAAAGACATTTCTTTTTTTCTCTCTCTCTCTCTCTCTCTCTCTCTCTCTCTCTCTCTCTCTCTCTCTCTCTCCTTTATTTTTCTCAGGGAACAATCAGTGCTGTGCCACCAAGCTATATACAAACATGTATATACATAGACTGTCTGGTGATGCTCTGCTGAGCGCTATCGCCTCACAGTGAATGATCCCCGGGTCGATTTCAGGGCTCTTTTTTTACTTCTGTGTGGAGTTGTCAATTACTTCCTTCGAAAAAAAAAAGTTTTCTGTTATCGTTTCAGCTTTTCCCACGCTGCTTGCGAGATTCATCTGTCACTGCTCGTATAGGCGTGCGTGAGATTGTTCCTCTGTATCTATTCTTTAGTTTGAGCTTTGATTGGAAACAAGTGTCGACACACACACACACGCTTTCAGTTTGATCTCGCGACATTATAAGCTCTGCGCACCTTGCAGACGACTAGCGTTAATCAGCAGGTTGCGACACGAGGCGAAGAGAAGTCCATTTGGTGAAGTCGCCTGCTGTTCCCCGCGCCCCATCTGCCGGGTGCGAGATGCTGACTTCATGTGTTGACGACGCAGCGGTGGCTCGGGGAACCAGGGATGAGTTGATTTCCCTCTTTCACTGGTTGAGCAGTGAAGGGCCCTAAAGCGTAAACAAAGTGTTTTTCTTGTTCTAAACACAGAGTCTTGGCTCGGGCCTGGCTTGGACTTGGCTGCTATGTGGGTGTGTGCATGTGTGTGTGTGTGTGTGTGTGTGTGTGTGTGTGTGTGTGTGTGTGTGTGTGTGTGTGTGTGTGAGTGGCTCTTCTGCTCATTCAACCTCACTCTAAAGACCTGTTTAGTGGTCTCAACACAAACACCCCCCCCCCCCCAGACACACACACACCCTGCAGCTTCCTCCCTCCCTCTGTCCAGGCGCCCGCAGGTGATTTGTCCACACCTACCAAACCGGTAGCCACGCCCACCTCCCCCCCTCCCCGGCGCACGCCGCGCTTTGAGTAATCATACCTCTGAATGTCAACACATTGAAAGGCTACCTCTGAATTGAAACGCGCATAAAAAAAGATTGGAAGGTTGAGGGTCAGATCATTTTGTTCCAATCACTGCGTCCATCTTTCATCTGCTGCCTACACGAGAAACACTCTGACTCACAGGAAAAGAACGCTGGGTTTCAAATCAATCATACAATCACTGCAATCCACACCGTAGGTACATAAAAATATGCCTTTCTATCATTGCGACCATTCATTCTGGTATTAGAAGGAAGAGAGAGGCTATTACACCGATGCTTTGGTGGCAGATGATAGATTGTTAGAGATGTGTGGCCTTGACCCGCCCTCTCCCCTCTGGAAACAAGGGGGGAGGTTTTAAAGAGAAACCTGGGCAAAACATTTATTTCAAATGGCTGCAAGTATTTCAACTGCTAGAGGTATAATTGATTTAACTTACTGGCCACTGTGCTTCAAATGGGCAACGCTTGAAAGGAAAACCAGAAGGAGACCCAAAGAGTTCGCATGAGAGACAAAAAAAAGAAAAAAAAATGACAGACATGCACGTGCGCGCGCGCACACACACACAGAATGAAAGAAAAAAATGAATTTGTCCTCTCCCCTGCACGGCAGCCTCCATATATGATAACTCACAACGTGGGCTCGAGTGAAAACATTTGCTGTCAACAGCCAGTTTGACTGTACTAAGCCAGTCTAACAGATGTGCACTCACCCAAAGACTTATGCAGCTGCTGCTGCTGCTGCTGCTCCCGTGTCTCCCTCTCTGTGTGTGAATGAGCCTGTGTATGTGTGTGTGTGTGTGTAAGCCTGTTTACGCGGTATGTGTGTGCATGTCTCTATTTACGCACAGTTCAGCGGGTTTACGGGAATGAGAGTATGTGTGCCTTCATAACCACCCCCCCCCCAAAAAAAAAAAAAAAAAAAAAAAGCACAATAAATAATAAAAGAAAACCCTAAATCTGTTCTGGTTAGATTTGATGTTGATTGCATTACCATATGAACACATTTTTGGCCATTGTCCTGGTCCCCGGGGTGGACTCGGGCTCAGTTTTGGACCGTGCAGGGTTGGCCTCCACAACCTCTGTGTCCTGGGAGAGGCATTGCAGGGACCGGGGGGCATCCTGCGGCCCAGTTTAGCCTCTCATTTTGGTTCAGGGCACCTGGGCGGCCGCCCTAACCTCCCCCTCCAGGGGCCCGGCAGAGCCAGGCTCGACTGCCGGCTGTTTGTTTCACCAGCATCCTAAAAGGTAAACAAGTTTATAATGATGCTTGTAGCTTTTTTTTTTTTTTTCCTCCAGAAATGTCATTTTTCTGGAACTGGGACGATGAGAGATTTGAGTTGATAGACGTCAGTGTGAGTTTCATTTGTCAAGTGCAGCGCTCATAATTTCTGACTGAGGGACATACAGCAGTCTGGAACTGAGCAGCCTTGAAGTGACCAATCACCAACTGATTTTCCTATTAAATAGTTGTTATTTTATAAAAGTACAAATTCTAAACAACTGCAGACTTTTGCTCATGAAATCTGACTCGTTGTAGCTTTTCTTTATCAAATATGTCAGTAAACAGAAAGCTTCATCACCTCGGGCTACAAGTTCTACAAAAAATCCGAATATGTCACTTTAACAGAGCTGACAGAAGGAAAAAA
This sequence comes from Salarias fasciatus, assembly GCF_902148845.1. Taxonomy (NCBI): domain Eukaryota; kingdom Metazoa; phylum Chordata; class Actinopteri; order Blenniiformes; family Blenniidae; genus Salarias; species Salarias fasciatus. Next base: position 7,133,465 of record NC_043761.1, on the reverse strand, counting down.
CATTTATCTTTTAGAAGATAGTTAACTAAAATAAAATAAAACAAAACAAAAAAACAAGTAAAATGAGAAATTTATTTGAATTTGCTCCACTATCTGGGTCATTTTGGGTCAATACCTGCTGATTCTCCATGGTTAGGTTCCCCTTCCTCATCTCCTCGGGTCACCTCCCGTAACACGTCGACCAGGCACATCAGTTTCTGGATTTAAATCTGAATGAGTGTGTGTTTCACTGTCTTAACCCAGGGATGGAGATGGACTCTAACTGTGACGGGTAGGAATGACTCCAGCCACCCAATGGACACTTTCAAACAAAGACCTGTTGGCAAAACCATCCGGCGAATCACGAGAAACACAGACACCAAATCCATCCATCTGTTGCTGTTAGATCCTTCGCTTGGCTGCTATTGATCATGATATTACCTCTCCGTGCGTTGGGGAAAAGATGAAATTTCAGCAGCCCGACATCTAAATCCCAACTTACTTCGAATTCGCACTACTTTCGCACTTTCGCACTTTGAATTTGCAGCCAAGCGAATTTGGAATCGGCACATTTCAGAAAAGTTACCTGCGAGTGGAAGGTGTGATGTGATATAAGCAAATATAAGCAATTACACGTGTTGATCAAAAACTAAGCGCGCGGCCTCTGATTCCAGCGTTGACCCAACACCTTTGAAATCCTGCGATCCGGGAATTATAGAAGCGAGCTCATAATTTCCGTGGTGGACATGTTTTTCACTCCTTTGAGTCATGTCCATATAGGCGTCACAATGTAACAAGGCAGCCGCTTCAGAGAATGCACTTTTCTCAACTCACCAGACTGTCTAAGAACTGTGGAAGTATGGGAAGGCACTGTTGCACTGAATGCACAGAATACACACACGCACGCACGCACACACACACACACACACTCTGGTGCCACCATGCATGTGTGCGTGCATATGCATGACTGACACACACACTCAGATGCACACACACCACTCTTTCTTCTTGTCTCATTGGCAGGCTCATATCCCATCTGCTCTCCAGGGGGGCGGACAGAGAGATAGTTGTCATTGTGGAACATCTCTCCCCAGACACGCTCACACACCCCTCTGTACCAAACTCACCGACACGCACACACACACACGCACGCACACACACGTACCCCATGAACCCCCCCTGCATTCACTTTCATGCATCTTGAGTCCAGCTACATTCTTTTCTGCTAATTGACTGTCATAACTGCTGGCAAGATTAACTCCGGCTCAATCCGGACCAGATAGCGCATAAAGACGCGGAGGCCAAACCGGGCCGGGATGAGGGTGTGGCGGGGAGACTCGGCGGGGGTATGAGGGTATAGGGTGGCTAATTCCGCCACGTCGTCCTATTTGTTATTGATATTTACAGCCCGCCGTGTCCCTCCCTGCTCGCCGCGGCCCCTCCTCTGCCCGTCACCCACAGGGATTAGCGTTAATGGCAGGCTTACGGAGGAAGCGAGCCCCTGTCAAAGCCATGTCCCCCTCTTTGCCATCTCCCAGATTAGCTGACGCTTTGTGATGGGCTCTCTCTGCAAGACACAAGCCTCCAAGTGTAAGGAGAAGGAGTTGTCTAAACTTCACTTAAACTGGAGGGAAAGGAGCTTGTGGCAATGCTTTGTGTGTGTGTGTGTGTGTGTGCGTGTGTGTGTGTGATGAGATGATGCCTTTCAGGCTGTATTAGCTCAAAAAATTGTGCATTTTAATTCTGTTTGATTCTGTTGCAAAAAAATGATTGATCCCAAAAGGCTTAAAACAAATCACAGTAGAGTTTTGTAGATGACATTCTCTGCGCCGTCTGAACTTAAAAGATGCCGAATGATGAATTGAAGTGGAAGAGTAAATTAACCTCATATAATGTTGAGATGGTTTAACAATTCAGCACGAAGATTAGCTACACGATCACTTTCATCCTGATCACATGGGACTAATACAAAGCTCATATCACTCAGATATCACTGCTCTAACAGTCTGGATAGCAGGCAGCGAAGCTTTTTGCTCACTTGGTCTGAAAGACATTATAAAGGAATTAGTGGAAGATCCAGCTACTTCATGCACTATTTGAAACGTGTTTATTATGACAGAATTGGTTTTACTTGTCGCTGTAGAACTGTTACAAAGCAGTATGGATGATGGATGGGTGGCCTGAGTGAACGCTTTTGTCCCTTTTTTTTCCCGAGATAGGATCGACTTTGAATAACTTTTTCAGTGTTGCTGAGTGTTTTTGCCGGTGCTCAGATGTGCGACACGCTGGTGAATCAGGTTTGTGACGAGACTGTGGGTGGATGAACCTCTCTCTCTCTCACTGAGTTTGAACCACACTGATCGTTGCGTCGTGCCAGACGCTAATTCACCATCAGATTCTGGACTTTTTTTTTCTTCTTCATAGTATTGTTCCCAACCGAACCCGAGACGCATTGAAATTGAAATCTGATGACAGTCTGGAAATTGTGATTATGTATGGAAAACCACAGGGTAGCTATAACATTATCCATCCTGTGTTTTGTATCAATAAAAACAAATACTGACACCACTTAACAACAGAAAGCTTTTTAAAAAAAAAGAAATGAATTTGTGTTGTGTATCGTTTGCTGTTTCATCCTGATGAATGAAAACTATTTGCTGTGTTAGGGCGCAGTAACCGGTCGAGTGAAGCTCAGTTCACTGCGTATAACAACTACAGATGCCAAACTTATTTTGACTCACATTTACATAAATGAGGCAATATTCAGATCCACAAGTCTATAAGTTAAGATGACTCAAGTTTTTGAATTATTCCCACTTTTTGTGGCTAAGTTCATCACTCTCCTTCAGGGTAGACACTCGAGCATCCTATCTGCTGTAAAATACATACATATTCATTCTAATAAGAAAAGTGTCAGCCGAGCCTTCCTTTTTAGCACAGTTTTGACACACTCTACACTCAGAGTGTTATTCATGGAAAGGTGGAGGGTGAAGGAGAAAGGCGCGAGTAGCTACTTGTAAGATTAAATAAGTAATTTATTAAACAATCGTCTAAGAATAAAATAAGAGTGAATGCAGATTGTTTCATTCCAGCTATTCAGTGAAATTGATTTTTGTTACTGATGTGATGAGAACACATTATTAGCTGCGAGACTCGAAATTGCTGCTGCTTCACTTTTTAGTGACTATGAAAATTGCCCGGTGTATTTTTGATATTACTTTCAAGTCGTATTGCAGATTTTAAGGGAGATTTCAAGTTGTTTGGTGGTAAAGCATGAGTGAACGTGTGATAACGCCATGAAGTTGACCTGCAGGGGTCACAGTCTGTGTTCCCAGATGTTTTGGGCTCGTTTTCTCACACTGTAAACTGAATTACTGATTGTAACCACACAGATCAATCACTGATATGGAGGAATAATGAAGTAATTATCAGTGCAAAAATCCCAAAACTCAGGCTGAGCTGAACATCAAAATATAAATCAACGTTTGTATGGATGGCATAGAAGAAAAAAACAAAAATGTTTAAGGAGGCATGCAGGAGAATCTTTTTCCTTTTTTTGCACGTTTGTTTCATGTATATTCCAAGCACGCGTCGTCAAGTCTCGCTGTTTTTAATAGTTGTGCATCAGATATTTGGTGTCGTTCTTTGTAAGAGTGCTGGACGTAAAAGTGGGCCGGTCCTCACTTCACACTCCAACAGTTCCCGGCGTCCTGTTCACACCTGATGTTTAGCTTTTTGCTTCTTAACATCCCTCTACCTGTTTTTTTTTTTTTTTTCTTCCAGCTGCTCCCTCCCACCTCCCTCCGCTGGAGCAGCTTTTCTCCTCTCCTGCCGCTGCCTCTCTCTCTCCCCCCCCCTCCAAGCCGTCCTCCCTCCATCCCTCTCCTCCCCCCTCGGTGCCTCGCCTCTCCTCCCTCCATCCTGGCTGTGTGGATGACAGCCGTGCTCTCATGGCATCTGTCTGCTGCTCCCCAGCTTGTCTGTGTGTGATCAGCTCCTCTCCAGCTCTCCTCCACACTTTATCTCCTCGTCTTAGTGCTCCCTTTTTTCACAGACCGCCGCTCGGCTGCCTCGCTGCCAACTCACTGTCGCTGTTAACTCACATACCATCTTATGTATTGCCAAAGCAGATTGTGTTTGGAGGGCAAGCAATTAAGGGGGAGGCAAGCGCAAAACTGTAATGTAATTTTGGCTGCGATATTTACGGGGGAGAAAGAAGAGGGGGGAGGGGGGCATGGAAGGGTGGGGTGGAGGGAGGGGGGGGGGGACAAAAAAGCACAGAGGAGGGCTTAAGCGGGTCGGACATTGCAGAGTCAACACCGTCGAGAATAATGATTCTGAGCTGAGATTTAGTGGGACGGAATCTGGCACTTCCCTAATTACGAGGGGCCAAATGTCAAGCCTGCTCGCTGTCAGCTTGGTGGCGGGCGGTGCTGCCTTCCCTCCGTCTCTCGCTCCCGCTCCCTCCCTCCCTCCCTCCCTCCCTCTCTCTCTCTCTCACGCTCTCCCTTTTTCTGCAAGTTTCTGCATGTTTTATGAATCTCATTAAAAGTCATTAAAAGTGTGGTGAGATTTTCACAGCCTCCGCTCCGTGGCCCTGTAGTCCTCCCTCTATCTGTCACAGATCTGAGAGAAGGAAGCAGAAAGAGATACACTGGCAACAAAAAAAAACAAAATAAAAACTGAGATATGAGTTGTGTGTGTGAGAGAGAGCGAGAGAGAAGCATTCAAGGTAAACAAGAAAGAAGAAAAGAGGAGAAAGACTCGAGGGCAGAGTTTCTAAGTGGATTAGATGGTAAGGTTTTTTTGAGATACCTCTCCGAAAGGTCTAATTTTTACAGGCCTGTAGCATTATTGCCACTTTTCAAGAAGCGAGCACTCTAATAAAATAACAGAATACGAGAATTTGAACAAACACCTTGTAGAAGCGGCGGTTTCAGACAATTTGGCCTATTTGGCAATCAGCATCTCTCTGCACAGCATTCTTTTCAATAAAAACTATTCTGCATTCGCGGCGCCCGTTTTTGGTGGATGCCCGACACAACAGAGGGTCGGAGTCAAGGTCTCCGCGCGTCGCTGAGTGGGAGAAACTTCAGATCCTGCTTACAAGCCAATACAAAGACCTGTTTTTCCTCCTCTCGGGGCGGGTCGGGTCGGGGTCGGAGGGCGCGACCCTTGCACCCAAGCGCACATTCTGGGCGATGATGTTCGCCCGTGAAAAGAATGAGCCTCCATTGCCATTCAGGAGAGACACCTGGATGGAAGGGTAGAAGGTGATAACGGGCAATGTCAAGCGACGGGGAGAGGGAGGAGAGAGTGGCGCGTGTGTGTGTGTGTGTGTGTGTGTGTGTGTGTGTGTGGATGGGAGAGAAAAGGAAAGAGAGAAGGCACTAAAAGCAGTTAGTCTGACTTATAGCATTCCAGGTTGCTACACCGCCGGTCATGCTCCCAATTACACCAGTTCAATAGAAAGCCTGAAATCACATTGGACCCTTGTGTTTGTGCACTCTGGCTACAGTGTCTCCTTCAGAACACACTTTCACACCTACACACACACACACACGCAGTGAGAGAGAGAGAGAGAGATAGAGAAAACTCCTACCTTCATACAAATGCACACACAAAGCCACACATTGTTGCTGACTGTGTAGCTAATTGACGGTGTGTGTGTGTGTGTTTGTGTGTGTGAAAGGTAAAAGTAGTTGTGCAACTGCAAGGTGACTTGGCTTGCAGTGCCAGCGCAACGGGGGCTTGTGCAGATGGCCCGCCGAGGTGGTGAGGACCGGTATATGTGTGTGTGTGTGTGTGTGTGTGTGTGTGCAATGGGGAGATAGCGCGTTGTGGAGCCTGGGGCACCGGTGCCCCCCACCCCACCCCCACCCCCGTGACTTGGCGGAGGCAAGTGAGTGAGGAACAAGTCTGCGTAGGCGGGTACCGGCAGAGGTATGAAATGGTTTGGAGAGGCGGCGGCGGCGGGTGGGTGGGGTGGGGGGGGGGGGGGAAGACGTCGGCAGGTGGGGGTTCAGGTGGAGGTTTGTCAGCAGTGGGGAAAGTTAAGGGAAAAGTGGCCGGGGGACAAAAGCAAAAGTTTTGTCATGTTTCGGAAAGAAATAACAGTATAATAGTTTGAAGTATTTGCTCGGTCTTTGTTTATGAGGCCTTCAGAAGACAGATTATATTATCTTCAAGGCTGATAAGTCATTTACAAAGAATTTTCAAAGTAATCTGACATTAATTGTTATGTTGTTCAAATAATTGAGATTAAATCAGATAAAAACAGCATTTAAAAATAATACAATTTATTAAAACACCAAAAATGCAGATGACTATAAGGAATGTGACAATGCCATGCTTACATATTATTATAGAGGAACCTTCTAAATGTTGGTTCTGTACAGAGACTTTCTACAGGTTTCACCTTCAAAGTGTGAATCTCCTTTATTTGCAGGAATAATCTTTTCTTATTTCATAAAGGCCTGAAACAACATTAGAGAGCTATGCAATATTCCTAAGTAAGTTCCTCAAGCGTTGCTGCTCAAAACCAAATGTTTAAGGTTTTGTTCCTGCTAAAGCAGCAGGTACGCAAGTGATTTATCTCTCTCAATCAGCCTTGGCCTCAACTTATACATGTATCGCACCATGAAGCGACAGGAGATATAATGTTTTAAAGAAAGAAACAGACTCAACTGCATCAGTAGAAAGGGTCATCTCAAGTGTTTCAGACTTTTTTCTTCTTCTAATAACGTTTTTTTTTTTATCTCGAGTTAATTCATGATATAAATTGAAAGTTATATACAATAGCTAAAGTCAGAAGGCATTAGTGGTTTAAGTAGCAAGAGAAGGCAATAAGGTTTCTGTTTCGAGTTGCAAGCGAGGATAAAACTCTTTCATTTAATCTGTTTAGTGTTGAAGAAGGTTTTTTGGTGTGTGTGCTTAGATCCTTAGGTGCACTGGAATGAGTTGAGTTGATTTGTTCTGTCCACTCATTGTTCAGTTGTTCATTGATATTCATTAATACTTAAAAAACATCAATATTGATGATAATTTTTTTTTTTTTTTTTGCAAATACAGCTATGACACTCAACCCACATACATACGCTCGTTGTATTTAGATTTTTTTGTTTTTTTACCATCCAGATTATAGATTAACTATCCTAATATATTAGTGAAGAAAAGGCCAAAAACAATCAATAGTTGAGCAAACACATTTAGTTTGTGTGTTCCCAGTATGCCTTCTACCCTGCAATCTTCATGACTATGGTTTATAATTAAGAAACACAGAAAATTTATATTTTTACGATAAAACTCTTCTGGAACGTATGTACAGAAATAAAAATGAACTCAACAGTGACAAAATATAGACTGTGATGTATATGGTCACGTTCAGCATTCGGCCAGTAGCCTGAATGTGTGTGCATGTGAGCCGGCGGCCGTGACCTTCCCGTTTGTTTGTGAAAACAGAAAGAAGAGTTCATCTATTCATCAGGTGGTCGTTTGTGCTCTGGACACACATGGAGTCACTCCACCAGCCTGCTGTGTTCAAGGTTCAAAGTCTCTCTCTGGAAATAGGCATATTTAAAAAAAAGGATTTTTTTTTTTCACATTTCAGAGTAAAATGTCACGTCTGCTGGTCAGGTGCTCCATGAATTACGATATCTTCAACTTTGTAACTAATACAATATGTTGCAATATGTGCATGTTTGAAACAAGTAACAGAAGTCTGACCTATCACAGTAACAGTCAAAACTGTAAAATCGAATTATATAATAATACTACTTGTATATTCCCTGAAAACAAGAAAAAAAAATCAATTTTTGCAATGACATTGTGTCATTTTTGCAAAATGAATGTCTGTTTCTGCTCCATTTTATTCTATTGTGAACATATTCTGAATGTAAAATTAACTTTATTCAGAACTGATTCTAACACGTCAGAGTAATAAAAGACAAATGAGGTCAACTATGAGCTCCTCTCCATTACTGAGACTCATCATTTTTATATAAATCCAGACAACACTGCAGAACAAAGAGGTCATTTCAATAAAAATACAAGCTTCTTTGTCATTAAGACATTTATTTTCACAATTGTTATTACTGCAGACAGTTTCAGTTGATATGGATCATTTTTATTAAATTTGCTACGTCTGCGGCAATATATGTTTAAAACTCACCAAATCTATATTAAAATTGTCAAAATTAAGCATCGGATAAAAGTTGAAGTGTCGCTTAGCATCAATATTAATAAAACATAAATTGTTGATATATTGATGTCATGAAGACAGTATAAATTGCGGCATCATAATAAATGTTTCAGATGTTTACACAGGCCAACTATAGCTTTCACTTTCAACTCGCTCCCTTGAACAGATGTCATTTATTTGTGATGGATCAGCTGTCGATAATAACATCTTTTACAGAAAACTGAACCGAAAATGACAACTTGGTGTGAGAGGAGTGGTGCGCAGAGAGAATATCAGCTCAGATGTGCTCGCATGAGTTTCCCTCTCAGTGTGTGAGAAGTAACAGCTCTGCCTCTTTTTTTTTTTTTTTTTTTTTTAAATTTTAAGACATTTATTTTAAGTGTCTTGTAAAGGCTGCAGGTTAGGCTTTAATAACTGTGCAGGGAATATCTTTTTTTTTTTTTTTTTTTTTTCCTCTCTGAAGTAAAATGATTGAAGCAGAAGGGGGACACGCAGACCAGATGGGGAGTGTATGGAGTACCTGCGATCCCTCCCAGCCAATCGCATCCTCTGTACATCCAAATAAATCCCATTACAAACATTATGCATTCAAATACTGATTAAGATATTTGTTGTGAGTTTTCAACACATGCTACAAAAAAAAAAAAAAAAAAAGAAAGAAAGAAAATTTCCATCATCATTTGGGATTTGATATTTTAAAATGTACAATGTTCTTAACCTTTTAAAGTCTCTGTTTTGTGTTTTTCTTGCTATTAGTGGAAGATTTATTTGGATTTTAGGTCTATTTTCCACCTGGACCTCCTGTTTCCAAAAAAACATTTTGATCCTAAAAGTGAATTTAGAATATGGGGTAAAAAAAAATCAAGAATCAGAGAAAAAAAACAAACACATCAAATACTTAAGGGAGCCTGCTTTGTTGCTCAGTCACTCCACAATATGCATATTAACACCCAGATTAGAATAGAATAGAATAAAATAGAAAAGAATAGAATAACAGATTTTGTAGGAACTTCAAGTTATCAAGTAGTTCACACAAGAAATCATCTAAAATATAAAATCCCAACAATTGACAATCAGATGGTTATACAAAGACACAGTAAGAACAAAAAGAGCAACACATATTATCTTTAATGCACTTATGAACAGATGCATGTTTAAAAGATAAGAAATTGTCAATACTGCACACAATAATACAGAAGTGTCTTTCTGACCTCAAGCATGTCATCGCTGTGAAATTTATTAATTTGCAGTATGGGGACTTGCTTTTTTCAGTTTTTAAAATTTCCATGTAGCGCTGTGCGGACTGAGGTCCCCACAGCAGCAGGAATACCTGGACACACCCACAACGGCTCCCAAACCCCCGAGTGACGGCGAGACGGGGAAGTGATGCGAGCAGCGGCGAGAAGTGGGAGCGTGCAGGGGAACCCCTACTGGGCACGAAGACACATGCCCGCGTGCATGCGCACGTGCGGCGCACGTGCACACGCTCGTCAAGACAGAGCCCTGCAGTCCCACCTTTGACACTAAGCTTCCAGAAGCAGGGAACTCTGGCTCATCCTCGCTAACACAGACTGGCAGGTGAAGCTAAGCGCCCTCTCTTCTTCTTCTTCTTCTTCTTCTTCTTCTTCTTCTTCTCCTCCACTCCACTCCTCTCCCTCTCTCTGTCTGTCTTCTCCACCTCTGTGCGCTTTTCTTTCTCACTTCCTCTCCTATTTCTGTTTTCCTATATCCATCTGTTTCTTTCTCGTACCCCCCCACCCTACCCTACCCCACCCCACCCCACCCGCCCCTCTTTTCTTTCTCTTTCTCTCTCCTCTCCTCTCCTCTCTTCCCCTCGGAGGCTGCAGGCTGGGGTTGAACTCATCTGTCAGGATCAGAAAGGGTCTGGAGTGACGGGAGACTCCTGTTTCAGCAAGATAAACAGCCAGCACAGATCAAAATACTCTACTTTAAACACACACACACACACATTTATACACGCACACCTACATGCAGGCACAAAAGGCACGCATACACACACACACACACACACACACACACACACACACGCCCGATCGCATACAACGGCGACGTCAGATTGAGGGTGTTAGCTTCTTGTCAGCTTAGACAAGGTGTAGCATCCAAATTCAGGAGGCACCTGGTTATTTACAAAGTTAATCAGGGAGAAATTCTGCTAAACTTGGCCAGGGAACTCAGGCGCCGCGTGATTGACGGTGACCGAGCGAAGACGCTGATATAGATCTTTAGAAGAGACGAACATATTTTTGGATGAGGCATAGAGACATCTGTATTCGCTTTGACTGATATGTTGAGAGCGGCTGAATATCTAAAAAAACTAACTTCCTCCTCAATCTCCCCCCCCTTTTTTTTTTTTTTTTTTTTGTTTTTCATATTGCAAACGAGCGATACTTCAACACTTGCCAAGATGACAACGGTTGCCCAAATGTTCTATTTGATGTTTCGAGCCTCAAGAGCAAGTGGGAGAGAAAGAGGGATACAGAGGGAGAGAAACCGAGGGGGAAACAGAGAAAATAAACGGCAATAAGAGCGAGGGAGAAAGGGGAGACTGAAAGCAAACGAGAATGAGAGGAGTGGAAAAGAACATTAGCTTGAGAGATGCCAAGTTCACTATCTGCCAGCCTGAGGTGTGTGCAGTCCTGGGTGTCGGAGTGGCGGCGGAGGGGGGGGGGGGGGGAGGGAGGGGTGAGGCAGTGGGTGTCAGGTATGTCTCTCTTTCTATCCGAGCACTCCAGCGCGCGCGCTTTTCTGCCGCAGCTGCTGCTTGCCCGGATAACAAATCATTCCCTACAGCGCCTTCTGGTAACCTCGTCATTCCCGCTAATAACATTTGGAGATGCTAAGCTTGTAAATTAGCGAATCTGGACCGAGGAGATATTATTTATGCTTGTCTCCCATCCTGAAAGACTTGTCTTGATGGGTAAATTGTGTTTAATTCTTGGAGGAAGCCGTTTTTTTCTGCGCCCCAGCGTGAGATGAGATTAATCCCTTGACAACCTTTGCGGGCGCACTTCAAAATTGCTCCCAAATGTCACCGCCGCCGCCGCCGCCGCCGCCGCCGCCGCCACCGCCGAGATTTGTGGAGGGGTGAAAGCAGGGAAGAAAACCAGCACCGTGCAGAAATGGGGACAAATTCGACTCACACGATTCTCCCCTGTACACACACACACACACACACACACACACACACACACACACACTCTTTAAGTGTATTTTCTTTCCCTTCTTAGCATTCACAGAATACACACACACACTCACGCACTCACACGCAAACGCGCGCGCGCAAACTCAAGGCACAAGCCGTCGCCCGCCCACATACGCAGACACACACCTTGCACCCTCCTATAGATTATGTTCTTGTTACACTGACACACACACACACACACACACACACACACACACACACACACACACGGACACACACATACCGTCACAAATAAAACTGTATCACTTCGAACTGTTTGAGCAGCGACAGCAGACACATGCGTTCACACACAGGAGCAGTTGTCCTTACGCACACACACACATGCGCGTGCGCACGCACGCACGCACACAACCACACAAACACACACACAACACTTACAGCTTGTTCCCCAGATTGCCTTTTACTAATTTGTTCCCTCCGAGTGAGAGTTTGTCTTTGATTTAATGTGTTCTTTATGGCTCTCGGTGAAAAGACAGTTTTTAGATTTATTTAACAAGAAGACAGACGTGGTAAGCGAGGCCCTGCCGCCTGGAGTTGCTTTTTTATTTGCACATAAATTCACACGGGCAAATTAAAATGCTGACAAAACACCTCCAGTCGTTTGCATGGAGCTTCACGGGGAGTCCAGAGGCGAGGCGCCCTCTTCCTCCCTCCCTCCCTCCCTCCCTCCCCTCCTCCCTCCCAGCCGGCGGAGGTTTGTCGAACGGGGCATCCCGGGTGATGAGCCCTGGTACCGGTTCAAACCCCCCCGCGGCTCGGAGATCAACTTTCCCAGAGCCGGGGATGGGGCGGCGGGGGTATGTCTCTCTTAATGACCCAGAGAGCGGCGGACATACCAACTGTCAGCACGCATCCGCCTCCCGCGCTTCCTCCATCCCCGTGTTTGCTTCTCGACATGTGGTCTCATCTTCATGGTTGTGGGCTTCCCTGCTTGTTGTGTTGTGTGTGTGCGTGTCCAAGTGTGTGTGTTCACAGCTGGGATTGGGCGGGGAGGCGGTGGTGGTTAGGCAGCGGGTAAAGAGGGAGAAAAAAAAAAAAAGAGAGAGAAAAGCACATAATTAGATTGTAAATGCTTCATGATATTTGAGGACTTCAAAGGGCACAACCGAAACGACGAGCGAGTTTTGTTGCGTGTTTACGCCTCTGTGTTGACAAGCGCTTGAGCCCGCAACGCCTGCTGTCCCCCCACGTGCCGCCTCGTTATGTGTATCCGCAGACTTGCGTGTGTGTTCTGCATTATCATTATCAAAGAGAGATGTGGACGGGGGGGGGGGGGCTGCTGACCCCTCTTTTCCACCAGCTTTGCGGCAGAAAGAAAAAAGAAAAAACACTCAGAAGTTCATTTCACACCAGCGTGTGAAGAGTTCAGCGGAAACCGCGGCATGACCGAAAACAATGATGCTTTAATGTGTTAAAAATGAGCCGGCGAGCGCTCAGAGTTGCACTGACATCTGACCGTCGCCATTCAAACATAAAATGACACGCGTGACTGTTTTCATGCAACAAGTCATTTCTGGTAATTACAGTTATTTGTGGCAACCGTTGCTTACACACCAATTACATCCGTCTGTGGCTCTCAGCGAGTGTGAGTATCAGAGAGGCAGAGAGAGGAAAAAGTTGAAAGCAAACAATTGTCTAAACCGTGGAGTTTAGAGGAGGAATTTCTCCCCCACGAGTTCGGATGAATACAGTTCAAGATGTGCTGTCGAACGGCATCGATTACCACTGGGAGCAAGTTTAGCTTGATGTTATTGTAAACCCCTTGTCTTGTCAGTGTCTAGTTTTATTAGAAAAAAAACAAAACAAAAAGATTGATTCAATAGCAAACAATTAATCCTTTACATTCACTGTGCTACTGACGCTTTGGTTTCCTCACCACTTCTGCCCACAGACCTCAGTCAAGCAGCTGCTTGAGAACTTGTCTGAGAATTTGTTCCTCAGCTATCGTTATGCTTTTAGCTCTCGATCAGCTCTTCTGCAGTCCCTCTCATTTTTCTATGACTCGACCATTTCTCTTCTTGCTGCGTTCAGCCTTCAGCAGAGTTTCGTTGGTACTATAGCAGCTTTCTGCTGTCATACAGTGACATCTAGTGGTCCAAGATACTATGTTATATAAAAAAACATGACCAGCCAAGCAGAAAAAGGTTACTTGTAGTCTAGCCCACAAAATACTGTACTGTAGGCTCTGTATATTATTAATCTATGTATTTTAGCCTAAAAGTTTACCGGATGAGTTTTTTTTTTCTGGTTTATTTTTCCTTCAGATAACCACAGATCTAAACTAACAAAATTCGCCAGAACAATAATGTTTTTCATCCGACAACTTTTTTTCTCCCTCTAAATCAAAATCACGGAGCTGAGTTCTGACCTCTCCAGCTAGAGAGGATTAGCCGACGTTCCCGTCTGTTGGTCTGCGTCCAGATCAATTTCTGCAAGGCCATGTTCATTGTGGCCGCATTTATTTTCACAACAACTTTGATGAAATATGTTTCATGATAAAAAAAAAAAGAAAAAAAAAAAAAAGGGAAAGGGTGGGGGCTTTAAAGTTGTTTTTACAGAGCTGACGAGATGTCATTTAAACAGAACATAATCCATAAGCTGAAATAACAAGCCGAGATGTTCGTTCTGTCCCAGCTCTTCTCTCGCTCTCTCTGCATGTGACACAGCCACATAATGTCTGTCTGTCGCTGTCTGAATGTAGGCTGTAGATCTGGCAGCGCGCACTTTTCACCAACACGCACACACACTCGAGCAGAAAGAGCTGTCCTCTTACACAGTAATGTTTATTTGTTGGAACAGTCGAGAGCCAACATACTTCTGTCGGTAAATTGACAGCTTGGCACAATGCTGAAAGGAGAAGCGCGCTGGACCGCCGCTTCATCTCGAAACCGATTGATTGGCAAGGAACAGAGGAAGGAAGAAAAAAAAAACCGTCCTATCGATTCCAACTCCTACTGTACTGTGGTGACTTTTTACTCAAGCAGAAGTCCATGTAATACGCGCATTTGATGCATTAAATGGATCCTCCAGTGGAAAAGCTACTTGTGAATTGAAAGCAATTTGTGGGGGAGAGCACAGCGAAATGTTCAATCTAATAATTTACAAATGATCAAACCTCTTATGGCTAGGACACCGAGATTTAGTTTGATTTTATGTTTGTTCAATTGTCCAAATGAGCAGTGAGTGAGTCCTTCTGCTTCTTTCTCCCAAGATCACTTCAGCTCTCGTTTTATATTCATCTATCCATCCAGCCCTGTTCTAGAAGGCTTTATAGAATTTTACAGAAAAGCCCCTCAAGCCTCAAACAACCCATGAGGGTAAACCACCGCTCTCTATTACATATTACTTCATTATTACCTTAAATGTTTGGGCAGATGGAAAAGAAACTCAGATAACGTTAACCTTCCTGAACCTTCCAAAGCTAATTACGCTGGATGATCATTGCCATTTCGCATCGAGTTCCTTAAGTGAATAACAATTTTTTGTTCCTTTAATGTGTTCAGTGGGACTCATGAAGTGCATGAATTGACTTGAAATAAACATATTTGATAGATGATTGTGTTTGACCAAGTGCTGCTGACGTTTCAGCGGCGGAGATGAGAAGCACTGTTCAGAATAATGCTGTGTTTTCCTGCTATATTCAGCCGGTGCTCAAGGTCTGGTTTGACTGTATTTCTTTAATTATGTGCAGAAACCAATTGAAAGCGACGGACAATGCCAGGAATGAGAACATGAATATGATTCATATTAAGTGTCGTCCAGTTTTAATGAGCAGAGCTATGAAGCACGTTGTCTAAAGACTCTGTAGAAAAGGTCCAGATAGATTTTCTTTTTTCATGATATAAATTCAGTTAAAAAAAAAAAAAAAGAAAAAAAAACAAGCAGATAAAACAGCATGTCTCTAATAGTGGAACATTTCCCCACAAAAAAACATAAGTTCACATCAGACGTCACCCTCTGAGACAAAGTTCAACTCTCAGAAGTCATTCATCTCTAAAGAAATCACTGGTACCTATTCCCAAACATGATCTGATTATCCAGATGGATGTGGATGTTTATCTGCGTCCTCCCACAGCACAAACATGAAAGCAGAAAATCACAGTTACAATCACTGTCATCTTGCGCTGGCGATCACACTCCGATAATGGGAGGTGTCACATCTATGGCGAGTGTGTGCCACATGTACCGCAGGGTCCTATAATCACGCCATTCAGAGATAACTGGAGCATATCATGCGCTTATTAGGGGTCACTCTTTGTGGACGACACGTTTGAAATCGACGCTATGCCAAGCGCACAGGTAGGAATGAAACTGTAAATACGAACTGCGCACGAGATAACACATTCAAAGGAACAGGATTACACTTCTGTCCGTTAACATATGGCTTTAATTGTTATAGAAAAACTACAAGATTGTGCTTACACAAGCACTGGATTGTCAGTTATGGTTTGGTTTTGCTAACCTATCAATGTTTTCATCACGCATACAAAGAAAAACTTTGAAAAAGTTTGAATTTAATGTTTATTATAACTGCCTAAAAACTTTCAGGTTTCTTAAATATTAATTTTATCAGATGCAGCAATATGGGATACATCTTTCTTTCTTTCCTTTTTTTTTTTTTTTTTTTTTTTAATTTAATCCATTTGTAGTCGACCCATAAGGTCTTCAGCTGAAATTAATTACAGGTAACAAATGATCATCTGATCTTCACTGTGCATGTGGAGCTGTGTTTTTCTGCTTGTATTCAAAGCTTGTTTTTTTTCCCCTCAAAAGTGTTTACCTTGCTAACACTTTGTAGGCAAAAAAACCTGTGTGAATATTGCCAATTTGTGCGTCGTGTGTTTTCCTTCCTCTTTTTAGGAGAAAATGCTGAGGCCCTTGGAAGATGCATGACAACTCAAACCCATTGAACTTGCTACTAGTCTTACATAAGTTTCTAATTTGGTATTCGGCTTCGGAAAAGCAGTACGTACTTTAGGAACTTTTTGTCTCCACGTAAAGACATTGAATATAATGAGTTTAAAAAGCTAAAACGGAAAAAAGTTTCATGTTGTGGCCACAATGGAAATGCGGTTCAGAGGAATGGGAAGCCGGCGGACATCACAGCATGTTGTTTCTGGGTAATTAAACCTGAAAGTTGTGAAAGAGACGAAGAAGAGGAAGAAGAAGAAGAAAAAAAAAAAAACGCTCCTGCCTTCCAAATGTGCAAGTTGTCCTCGTGCAACATTAAAATATATGCGGCGGTACATGCGTTTTGCAGACTTCGATGGAAAGTACAGGAGGTGCGTCAAGTGTATTCACAGATCGCGCACATGCACACACACACACACACAAAGTTAGTGGCAGAGATGAATTTCCTGGTAAATTTGACACAGTTAGAATTTGTTTACTCCACTGAAATATGAGGGCTTCCCAACTGACTGACAAAAAAAAAAAAAGTTTGGAAACAGTGCGATTTGTGTAGTTGTAAAGAAAAAAAGTGCAGCTTTGAAGCGTCTGTACAAACCTTGACATCAGTGCCATTGAGTAACGCCAGAATAATCATCTGCGCTGTCTCGGTCCGGGACTTCATCATTGTCTGTGAAGTTATCCCACAGACCTCCAGTCCTTGGCTCCGTCGCGCTCCGCTCTCTCTGACAGTGTTTATAGAGCTGTGTTTTGTGGTCAGTGTGGTCTCCCTCCCGTCCCCGAGGCCCTGTAAAGCGGCTCACCGTGGGGGCCGCGCCGCTGCAGCACGCTCCGACCACAATACCAGAACTCACACATCTGTCCGGCAGCGGCATGTCGGAGCGGCAGATTTACGTCCGCGACCCGACGGGACACCAGGAAGACTGAACGTCTCGCTACGGGTTTACAGTGTTCCTTGGCTGCAAGCGGCTGTTTTAGTTTCGCAGTCCAATTTATGATCATAAAAACGCTTTTGTTAAATATTTTGAGAGGTGAAAACGACTTGTAGTCAGACAGATCTGGGTCAGATTGGGTTCCACTCCAATTTTTATGCAAGGCTCTTATTAATCGGCTGCTCGGAAAATCTTAAGTAGCACAGATTCACAATGAAAAAAAAAAAAAAAAACTATTAATCTTTTAAACAACTTATTTTTCATGTGAAAGAGGCATAATTTGCGTTTTTTTTTATTGTGCATTTATTTTGTAATGATTTTCTTTTAGAAAATAGTTGGAATGAAACCGATGATGTGAAAATAAATTGCAGTGATTGTGCATAATCGGTGGAATTTCCCTCTTGATTAAATGCAACCAAAAGCTTTTCATTATCCAAAAAGCATTTTGGTTACATAAAGCATTCATTTGAATTCATTTAAAGCGTTTCACAAAAGTGTTTTTGTATTGTGAATGAGATTGGATTGGAATTTCAATGAACATCAAAGTTGCGAACACTTTATTGTCCTGAATCTTTCTCTTCCTCTCACGCATATTTCCATGCGCACATGCACACATGCACGCGCGTGCGCGTGCGTGCGCTCCCGGCCCCGAGATGATGGCTAACGCAAGCCGTTTAAACAATCGCCCCAATCCCCCCTTATCTTCAGGAGTTATGGGTCTAAATCTACTCATAATACACAGCTCACTGAGGGTGTAATCCCCGGGAACATCAGAATAAATCCACACTATATCCGCTACATGCAGACTAGCGGCCAGAGCCAGGGCCATTATGGAGGGACTGAGGAAGAGGAGGAGGAGGAGGAGGAGGTGGGTTATGGCGAAGGGCGCTAATGGGTCGTCTATGAATTCATATTAGCGCCACGCCATTAGGACACCTCCATCCAGGAAATCCCTGTGACCCTCATGATAGAACAGCTGTCCGAGGCTGAAACTTTAAACCCACAATCCCTCTGCTGTCACGACTCTTCCTGTCTCTCCCCCCCCCCCTTTGCTTTCCGTGCTCTTCTCCCTCTCCCCAAACCATACTGCGGCTGGATTGTCCTGGATCTGTCCCAATCGAAAAGTCTTAACAATTCCGCTCAACGGGGCCCAGAGGCAGGGAGAGATGGAGCCAGCTGGTTGCAGGGAGGACGCAAAAAAAAAAAAAAAAAAAAAACCGAGGACAAACAAGTGGCGACAATCAAGAGGGCAGTTTGTTATTTTCACGCAACCTTGCTTGACCTCCTGTGAAGCTGAAAAAAAAGAGCGAGAGACCGAACAGAGCTGGCAAAATCAAGTTGATCCCAACTCGGATTCAAAGTCATCTGTCAGGACACATGGCCGTTCGCTGTGGGGACGGCGGCGGTCGCGGTTCGCCGTCTGGAGAGCGCGCCGGGGCCGGGGGAATCCTTCGCATATTAAAAAAGTGAGGATGTATAAGTGGGCTTTTTAATCTTTGAGCAAAGTGAAGTGACGGGGCGATCATATTAAAAATGCAAACTTGAGTTCTCTCTCTCTCTCTTCCTCTCTCTGTCTGCATCTCTCTGCCATTCTTCGCCGGGGCCTCAGTGAGCAGCCAAAACAGCCATCTCAGTGCTGGGGGGAGGGGGTGCGGGGGGCGGGGGGGGACCGAGGCCCCTGGGTTCTTTGGCTCCTTGGCCGGACGACAGTTTCCTGGCCTGAAGGGGTCAGCGGTGGGCTGTCTGAGAAACTGGCAGCCATTGGGGCTCCAGAGGGGATGTTTTTCAAGAGAAGGAGGAGGTTTTTGAAGAGGGGGGGTATCTTGTGGCTGGTTGGCATGGAGCGGACACTGACAGTTTCCAAATAGTGCCGTCCCTGCCAGGGCCCGCTGAGCCTGTACACATTACACTACACACACTCAGGAAAAGACCAGAGGCACTGGAGGCTCGGCGCGACCAAGCCCCTGACAGATCCACAAGAAAACGATAGGGCGCCTTATTTACCCCGAGTGTATGTACCCCGTAATGTTTTACAACTCTCAATACTCCAAACAATTATGTTTTGTGACACGGAGTATAATCCCCGGTAGAAAACCAACTTCTTCAACGTTATAATAATTATGTTCAACAATTTTCCCAAAGTTTAGTCCGACCCTTTGCTCTTAATCACTTCACAAACATTTTTTTTTTATTCGGTGATTTTAATTACTGACTTAACTCACAACTGTTTTTTACATTTGGGTGCCAAAACGATGTTTACTTTTGATTTAATCAGCTGTGCCAAAACAGATTTTTTTTAATTTCTTGAAAAGAAAAAGAAAATCTGTTTTTTTGCAAACTTGGTTCTCACAAAAGGGCAAAAAAACTGAATGGCAATTATTATCTGAGTGACTGCACAGATATGCATGACTTCCTCCTTCAAATGCAAAGTTTCAGACACATTGTACTCTCTTTGATGTGGTGTGATTTCTTTTCCTTTTTTTTGTCTTCAATGCAAACTACCTTGGCATTCTTACATGTTTTAAGTACGTGAGCTTCTCAAGGTTAGTTTTATTGTCCTTAGACAGTTGTGATCTGAGATCGGAGGTTATAAATATCTCTTATCAGTACATTTATATACCAAATGGTGAAAATGAATGCAGCTTTTTCTCTTACAGTGGGGCAAAAACGTATTTATTCAGCCACCTATTGTGCAAGTTCTGCCACTTAAAAAGATGAGAGAGGCCTGTAATTGTCGGCATAGGTACACCTGAACTATGAGAGACAGAATGAAAAATGGTTGAAATTCCAAAACATCTTAGAGACAAACTGAAATCTCTAATCAAATGTTGAGTCTTTTGAAAAAGTGAAGAGCGAAAAAAGTTACTATAGTTACTATAAAACGAGATGTGAAAGTGTTGGAAACTTGAGGATTGTAACTGAACGCACAGTTGGGGGTTCGACATCCCATATCGTCCTTGAGCAAGACAGCCAGCCCGTGCGAATAAGGACCAGTGTGGAAAGCACCGTCTGCAACGGCACAAAAGCACCGCGTCAGTGTGTTTCATTTACATAATGGAGCGATAAGTTAAACGACGCACCGTTCGGCTGTGGGTCAAGAGCTTTACACTTCATTAATCATACATGTGAGAGCAGGGTAACCTTCTGAACACACACACTGCTCGGGTGCCGGGCTGGCTCGCGCTCAGCCTCGCTCCACCGCTGCAGAGTGAGGAGAACGAGTAATTTCTTTATTAAGACACACAAATATGGAGACAGTGCGCTGTCTGAAACAATAACAAAAGGAAAGGTTGACACTTTCAGACCTGTTTACGTTGATATAGAGTTAAGAGGGAAAGTTTCAGTCTTGATGCCTGAGGAGCGACAGACTGCCTGGAAGTTGATATTTGTTTGTTTGATGTGTTTTGTCTTGTCTGCTGGTGAAGTAGCTTTGATTGCTGTGAGAGGGCGGTGAACCCTCTCCCTTCAGGGGGGGATATGTCAGCCAGAGAGGGGAGGGGAGACCCCTTCCAGCTCATCCAGCCCAAAATTACATGTCACTGATTCAGGAGACAGGAAACAGAAACTTTTCTCCAGACGACAGTGCTTTCATAATTATGATTAAAATGAATGTCGTTGAATAATACAATGGAAAGGATCCTTCTAAATATATATTTCCCCTCCACTGTGCTGATTCTCCTTGTTTCACCTGGTAAATATCCGGAGGAAATCAGAGATGTGGATTGTAAGTTAGATTTACAGTTACTCACCGTTTCTCTTCTCTTCTGCAGAAGCCTTGTTTTCTTCTTTCCCCTTTCCTCCCTGTAAAACTTTTCCTGAACGACTTTAGCTTTTCCTGCACGCTGACATGTTTAATCTGCCTTCCCCTCTCCTCTTTTCTCTCTCCTCTTCCTTTCACAGTGCTTATTGCGTTATCCTTTTATTTACAGCCTCCTTTTACCACTCGCTTTTAAACGCTCCCCTTTCAACCCTCTCTGCTTATTTGTTTTACCTCTGTCCTTTCTGGCGTTCCCCTCGCCGCGTCCCCTGTTAATCCCCGTGTCTGCTCCATAAAGCCTTCTTACCCCTCGTCCTCCGCTCGCGCCTCTCCTGTCCCTCTGCTTCTCCGTATTTCCATATCCCTGAGCTGATTCCCTTGTCCCCTCACTTACAGCCTGTTGTATTCCCTGTCTCTCGTCTCATCCGTTTATCACTGGCCCTTGTTCTGTTAATCCCCGAGGGTTTTGTTTATTTGTGTTGGAGCTGCTTTTACAGCTTGCGACTGACCCCACCTATTTTCTCACCAGTCATTTGAACAGCAGGGCTGCTTTGCAGCTACTCCACCAATTAACATACCATTAGCATAATATTTGCATGTGTGCATTAGGGTGTTGATGGGGAGAGAAAATAACAGTTTTACAGCGTTTTTTTTTTTTTTTTTTTTTTTTTTTTTTTTTTCCCTCCATGTCTCAAAAAAATATATATTTCATGGAATGACGTTAAAGCGCCCACGGGCTTCTTTATCTCGCTTTGATATTGCTGCTCGGTGAACAACATCATGTTTTCAAGTTGACTGTGAAAAGTTGCGCCGGTTCCTGTGTGAGCGGCCCACCTACATGTGAACATCTGATCGCCGTCCCCATCTCTTCCCTCTCCCTCCGTTTTCACCGAGCCGTTACATAAATGTCAACAAATTAAAAAAACTTTCGTCTGCTTAAGCTGTCTTCTCTGCCGGATGTATTGCGGCTTCGAGAAAACCGAATTAAAAAGGGGAAAAGAGAGTAATTGTGCCTAAAGAGACAAAAAGTTTCATGAATGAAACGGAAATCACTGAAAAATTGACAGAAAAATTAAACAAAATGGCAGGAAAATGCCGATATGTGCAGGCAAGTAGACAAATTTGTACATTTGGAGGGAGATGGAAATGGAGAGAGGGGTGAAAGTAGGCCAGCTGCTGCCGCTGCCGAGTTTCATGCGAGAGTGGCGGCTGAGCAGAGGGGCGACGTGTCAGGGGCGCCGAGCCAGTTTCCCCAGTCTCGATCGGGGAAGGGCCCCCGCGGGCCCCCACTGCTCCGCTGCGCGCCACGCCTGTCCCTCACACGCCGCCGCTCTCAGATCTGTCACATTAGGGCCGTCGCTCAAACGCTGACGCCGCTTTGTTTTTCACTCGCCTCACGTCACGCCGATTACTCCTGCTCCCGTTTGAGACCTGACGGAGCGATAGCGGAGGAAGTGGAGGAAGTTGCGGCGGGGCGACCGCCAGCGGTGGCGGCTAATATCTGCTTGGTCACCGGCCACGTTTCCTTCAAGTCTTCCGTCACCGCCGGGCTCATCTGGAGACGACTCCACCTCCTTTCCCCCACGGATACGACTCCAGTTGATTGAAGATAATTTGTCGTGTTTGTGTCTTTTTAAGAGCAGGGCTGTCATGAGATCCTCCATGTGAACTGTCACACATCAGTCCCTGTGGAAGAGTTCTTAAATCTCCTAAAAAATTATAAAAAAAAAAAACTGGCGGTAGGCCAGAATATTGGGGGGGGTAAAAAAGCAGCATCCCATATGCTTGCATATCTGTATATTTCATTTAGCATTTCAGCATCATGTTACTTTATTTTTATGGTTTGAGTGCAGGCACTTTCTGATATGGGATTATTTTATGGACTCTTAATGCATCAGTCACCTAATATTAATGGCCAGGCACACAGCTTCTTCTCTTATTTCACTTTTGTAGCATTACTGAAGATGAGAGATGACTTATGAAATATTTGGAGGTAAAAAAAAAAAAAAAAAAAAAAAAAAAAAAATGCAGCTTAAGTGCTTGACTCGCTAAAATCCTTTTTTTTTAATGATACTTTTATGACTGCCTATTTTTTTTCTCTCCTTCTTTGGTTGTAATGATGCTGCAGTTTGAGTATACATTAGTATGTTAGACTGAGGATTAGCAAGGCTGCCAGAATCAAAGATGAAAGAGGAAAGAAACACAGCGAGCAGATACATATTTGGACTAATATCTGGGTTTGAGGGTTGAATTATTATTAAGTGCTGTGCTTTTCGCAGCTGTTACTCAAATAAGCTTAGATCTTTCTTGTAATTTTATACCTCGATTATCAGCTGTCGACACTGCGTCGCCTGGTATGTTTTGTCTGCACCGTGTGTTTTAAAATTCATTCATAAAGCTTAATCAATGCAAAAATATATTATATTTTAGCAATGGAGCAAAAATATCATTCTGTATTTAATTCCACCCCGCCACCGTATTCTTTTTGTGTGTGTGTGTGTGTGTGTGTGTAGTACTACCTCCTGCATTGTGAAATGTGTACTCAAGCGGTATAAATGTAGTTATATATAATATCTAGCAGGCCTGTTGGCCCCGGCTGCTGTGCTGCACTCAGCTCTCTAGCTGCTCTTGTCTCTGTATAATCCTCCTCCTCATGAATACATTAACGCCGGAGCCTTAAACTCAGCTTAGCTGGCGGCTCAGCGTCACAGCACATCCTATTACCGACTTTAAATCATTAATGTGACATCGTTTTCACTCAATTTCCAAACACCCACGGTCGAAAAACTGCATATTTCACCCAGCCGGTGCGCCGGGGCCGCACTCGAAGTCACACGGCCGACCCGGGCGCGTGTGCAGCGCGAAGACGTGGAAGTTTTCGGCGGATCCGTGCGCCATTAGATCTGTCCTCGCGAGGAAAACTTTGAGCAAATGAAAAGACGTTGAAGATTCTGCACAGAAAACATTTACAGGCGCGGTAGTTTTCAGTCCTGGATCGAGACTGCTGTGGTTTGAGCTGAGCTAAACTCCTACAGTACACCTTCAGGTGTGTGTGTGTGTGTGTGTGTGTGTGTGTGTGTGTGTGAGATTTAATCCGAGTCTGTTTGCCACTGTTTGCTTCCTCCAGCGTCTCGTGTAGTGCTGACAATAAAGGAAAAAAAGGGAGGATCTGAATCCCCTTTCTGCTCTTCAACTATTCACACATAAACCTTTTTCTCAGGTTTTTACCTCCAGGCTGCCTCTGAAAAATTCACAATGCCCAGAGAACAAACTAAGTCCTTCACTTACCGGAGGAGTTGTGGATCTGCCCCCCTTCATCCTGCCTCTTTATTGCATCAAAAGGTTTTTTTTTTTTTTTTTTTCCCCTGTGTGAAGCTATGTTAATTAGCAAAGCACGTTAAAATCGTCTCCTCGGAGTGCATTTAACTGTTTTTATGTGCAGCGGAGGCTGATTGTGGAACATATGGACACAGATGGGGGACAGCGCTTTAATGGGCGCTCTGAGTGGGGTTTGCTGTTTTAACCCTTGGAAGCGGAGGAGCGAGCAACCTCAACATCCGTTCGCCGGCATCAATTAAAGATTCGCTTTTTTAAAACAAGGCGACAGCGGCACGGACGGCTGGCATCGGGCGAGGCCACACGGTCTCCTCTTTTTTATTTTTTTATTTTTGTGACTTATATACACACACACACGCAGACATTTCATCACACACATACCCTCCTCCCTCCCCTGGTTCCTTGTTGTGCTTAATTAGGTTATCAGGTTGCTAAAGGGCCGTGATTCTTCCCCACGCCTCCCAGCTGGCCCTCTGATTGGAGGGGCAAGAAGGTGGACTTCGCATAATTAGCACGTTGTTATGGAGATGATTGAGTCGTTGGGCGACGTACAGGCGGCGGCCGCCGCCACCGCCGCCGCGGCTCGCGATGTGTCACTCAAGAAAGGTGATATTTGAGGCTAAAATTAAACGTGAGGGTGGAAAACGTCGACGTGCACTGAAATGAGAGGTTTTAGAAGTGACTCTATTGAGTTTTGCTGATCTAAAAGTGTAAATTTCCGTTAAATAATAGTCCTACCTTACATTACCTTATTTCTTTTTAGAAATGATTAAAGGGATAATGCCAGCTGGCCGCAGGAATTCCTGTGAAATCTCCTCCAACACGACCGCTGACCTACTTCATTTGACCTTTTTGCTTTCATTATTCCCCCATAAACGAGTGCGGTTGCGTCCACTGAGCTCCCCATATCCACGGCACTCGCGCGAGCGCGCGCGCGGCCACTCGCTTAAAAATAAAGCGCGGCGTATTTATATGTTTGCGTGAAAGCGTCCGAGCTGTTAGAACCATTGTGTGAAGGCATGTGTGGACGAAAAAGAAGTGACCAGGACCAGCACAAGTTTTACTGAACACATTGCTGTCTTTATTAGAGCCTTGTCTGGCAGTAATACTGAAAAAAAGTGAACTTAGAACAGATGGTGGTGGCAGCCCACGGCTTTTTTTTTTTTTTTTTTTCCTGTTTTTCTTTATTTCTTTGATATTTTTCTTCATTTTTTTTGTGAGAGCACAGCGACTCTTGCTTTTCTGTGGCATGGATAACATCAATAAAAGAGACAGTAGGGAGAGAAAAAAAGAAATATACAACTTATATTACACTGTGTTATGAACAAAATATAAATCTATAACTCTATGTTATATTTACATAATTATCTTTCTTGATTTTTCAAGTTGAGATGGTAAGATATTTTTTTTTTTTGTTTACTTGTAATAATTCTTACTTTGTTTTGAGCTCCACTCATGACTTTGATTGTCTTAAATAATATCATCATTTTCATTGTCTTGATAGGGGGACAAACCTTGCCAGCAGGGATGATTTGATGTCTAAATGCCTCGCCCACCCTCATAAAAAAACACGGATCGATCCACTTAGTCCCCTCCCCCCCCCGCCTCTTTCCAGCATTGGGTTGAACAATGGTGTGATAACGGGGAGGGGGGGTTGGGGGTGACTATACAGCAAAATTAAGACCCAGAAGCTGGTTATGTGGCGCGTAGCGAACATCTATAGCGGGGGATGATTGTGGGGATCACCACGTGACGGCACACCTGAAGAGTAGTCATGGCTCCTGTAGCATCGCGTGGAGCTCAAACAAAGCAAAGGGCTCCTGATGACAAGGTAAAGATACTGTCGAGGCGCCCGGTCGGCTCACGCGCACAGCGGCACACCCTTGGCAGATCACGGTAAACACTGCTTTCCTATGATTATTCATTAAAAAAAAAAAAAAAAAAAATCACTGCTATCACAAAAAAAAAAAAAAAAATATGTACAGGGAAAAACAGAAAGGACAGCATCAGATTGGTTTGGTTTGTCATGATAATCTCTTCGTCGTAAATGTGTGACGTGCGGACGTGATTGTGTTTGTGCATGTACGTGTGGCGTGGATCCGGGCCAAAGGTGCTCCGCTGTGTCGCGGCGAGGCGGCCAGGCCCAGTAAACCGGGACGGGTCTCTCAGTTCACGGAAAACAGCTTCCAAAAAGAAACGAAACCGATTCCCAATGAGGAAAAAAAAAAAAAAAAAAAAAGAAAAAGAGAGGAAACTTCACATTATACATTATGATAATCATTACAAATAAAATTATAATAACAATAAAAAGTCATGTTCTTCTTTTTCTCTGACTGCGCAGAGGCTGAGTGCTTCTTAGAAATGGGTTTGGACGTGATAGAAAGGTCTTCAGCTCGGAGGAGAGCGAGGCGGCGAGTCCGGATGCTGTCCCAACTCCACCCGCCCGTCCCTCCGCGGGATTAATACAAAACAAACGCATTGAAAAAAGAAGGGGAACCCCCAACTGGGGGGGGAAACAAAAATTAAGGTAAAATGACAACTTTTTGTTTAGATCTAAATAACTAACAGCTAAATAGAATGCGTCATCGACTGTCATAGTTTCATATGGTCATAAAAACCCAATAAAGAGGAGAAAAATAAATTATACTGTACATAACTTACTAAACTTAGGAAACGTTGACCATCCTTAGAATTATTGTTAATAATATTATTAGACTAAGAGGCAGTTTGAAGAGAAATAATAAAATACAGAATTCAAATACAAACAGAAACACTGACTGGCTGACTTCACCTCGGCTTCGACCGCTGTGTCTCAGCAGGACGAACGTGATTGGAGGGGAGCGAGGAAACACTGACAAACAGAACAATAGTGTGTGTGTGTGTGTGTGTGTGTGTGCAGTAAATAACAGCAGCAGCAAGAGTTGCCTGTTTGTGTGTATGCGTCGCTTGTTTTCTTCAAGGGGAAGAGTGTTTGTCCTGTAAATGAGCACACTTGACACACGCTCCGACACACACACACACACACACACACACACACACACACACACACACACACACATGCACGCACACACACAGCGATAAGTCGTACTGATGTTTTGCCCTGGACGAGATCGAGATGAGAGGGACGGAGCGAGAAGGAAACTGCTGGATTGTCTCACAAACACAGTGCTTTTGTTTCTGCTCCTCGATGCCAGAGAGACTCCCGCACTTACACCCCCCAACACACACACACACACACACACACACACACACACACACACACACACACACACACCCTGAGAATCCGCTCAGAGTGGGACAGTCCACGCTGTGCTGGTCAGTCCTGGCTGGACTGTCCCGTTTGGATCCCAGAACAGGGGGAGGAAGGGACGGCGGGCTGTCACCAAAACACAGAGGGAGGGGAGGGGGGGGCGGGGGGAACCGCTGGCAGCAACACTGCCAGGCCCAAGAAGAAAACATATCTTTTTGTTAAAAATAAACGTCTGATGTCTTTCAGGTGCTTTACAACAAAAGGGTGGGGGGGAAAAAAAGAAATGTCTCTTTTTTCTATTATTATTCAAACTTGTAGCACAAAAACAACAAATCACATTCACAAGCCACTTATTGGCACCGTGTACCTGAGTGAGAATATTATAGAACCAAAGAACAAAAAAAGCTGTTTTTTTTTTTTTTTTTTTTAAAAGTGTCTCTTGATAATAAACAGGTCCGCCATCTTTAAAGTGTCGTCTGTTCGCCTTTGACAGGTCCACTTGTTAAAAGTTCTCCTTTTTTTTTTAAATTTTTCTACAAACAGGACTTGAAAGGTTGCTTTCTGAGAGCAGTCGGCAGTTCTCCTCACTCGTGGCGTCGCGCTCGAGACTCTCGCAGTAGTACTGGAACGTTTTCCCCCGGGCTCGGCGGTCGTCTTCGGGCCCCGCGGACACCAGCTCTGTGTAACAGTCAGTGTGAGTGACGGGTCCTGTGCTTCAGTTGATTGATCAGATGCTGGTATCAGGACTCAGGGAGGGGGGGAGGGGAAGGGGGGGGGGGGGGGGGGGGGGGGGCAGCTGGCTCTATTAAAAAGAGTCCATGTTAGTTAAAGAGGAACGGGGGAAGTCGGTGGCTTTTCGTTCTGGTGAAATTGTTTCTCAAGGTGATTGGCAAAAGAGAGTTTTCTTCCTGATTGGTTGGGTTTGGGTTTTTTTTTTGTTTTGTTTTGTTTTTAATAGTTTTTTTGTTTTTCCTGTGTGTGTGACATTTAACCAGCTGGGCGGGCGGCGAGGCCGCCCTATTGGGTGATGTGGTTCTCGTTGTCGCTGGCGTAGTCCGCCTCCTCGTCCTCGTAGTCGAAGTCGTCGTACACGTCGCCGTTGCTGTCGTCTAGCCGCAGCTCCTCCTCCTTGATGCGGGGCTCGTCGCCCTTCAGGCCGGTCACATGGGGGTTCGGGTGGTGGTTGGCGTTGGGCTCGGGGCTGCTGGACATGCTCGAGTGCTCGGAGGGCATCTGGGGGGAGGGCATTCCGGCCATGGAGAGGGCGCCGGGGTAAACCACGCCTGCCGAGGACAAGGGGAGCTGGCCTTGCTGCCTGTATACACACACACACACACACACACACACACACACACACACACACAGAGGGAGGGAGATTTCAGCATTTCAGTCAATTAAAAACCTGACTAAAAATACAGCAAATGTCACTGCTCCAACGGATCAAAATCCACAATCTCAAACCGACTGAATTCAATCCAGAACTAAATAAACTTTTTTTTTTTTTAAAGGAAAAATGTTAAATTTCTTTTTTTGTTTTTCTTTCCGGCAAACGTACAGACAACTTCTCTGTACCAGCTGTGCTTTTTAAGGCCAGGAAAGACTTGATTTGACCTTTTAAAAAGAGCAAATATCAAGCGAAATCCTGCAACCCTGAAACATCTCAATGTCTAAAATAACTACATTTTCTAAGAATTCTTTTTTTTTTTCCAAAACAGAATCAGATAATGTTGCTACGACTAGTTGAAGAGGCCCTAAAACAGTGTTTTCATAACCTTCTGAGAAGGCAAAAGTACGTATTGTTATGGAAAAACAGAGTTAAAAAGTACACACATACACACACATTCACACTACTATTATAGTGATAGAGTAATATATTTTTACATTTTTAATCACTCAATTAATGTCCACAAATATCTACCTAAGAACAGAAGTAAAGTGGAAATCATTTGTTTATTGACATCTCTATTAACTGCCAGCTTTGAGAAATATTGAATTAGTGTGCTTTTAAAAAAGAGACATGGCCGAAGAGCATGAAGTTGTCACAGTGTAACTGTTTTCTTTGACCTAACAAATTAAAAAAAACACTAGAAAACCACCAAAGATAAAAAAAAAAAAAAGGAAAAATAACGTGGCAATTAATTCCACTATATACTGTATTCGTTGGTTTCGATGTGTTAAAAATGAACTATTCAGCTGTGCGAATAATTTCAAATCTGGATTGGAACGAGTCAAATCTCGCTGTCGTCTCTTGGCTCCCTCACCCCACACTGAAGTATTGTCTCATCTCCTGCCTGCGGGACCTCATGATGGCTTTGTACTCGCCAATGCGCAGCTTCTTGCCGTCCACCAGGCAGGTGCGTTTGGGCCGCGGCTTGTACTTGTAGTCGGGGTACTTTTCCAGGTGCTGCTTGCTGAGGCGCGCCTGCTCCTCGTAGTACGGCTGCTTCTCCAGGTTGGTCATGGCTTTCCAGCGCGAGCCTGGATGGGAAAAAGAAAAAAAAAAAAAAAAAAAAACTATCATCAGTGACAATAATGATCAATTTAGGCTCTTTCAAGAGAGAGAGAGAGAAAAAAAAAAAGAGGCTACAAAGAGCCGAGACAGACAGTTGTGAAAATGCAGCATGAAAAACGGCAAAAGCAGCGAGCGTGTAATAAGCCGGTAAAACGGGTCGTGATCGTTTTAACGGCGACCGGATGATAAAGATCAGTCCGAAGTGATTCAAACGGAGCGTGTATATCGGCGACGGGCATCAGTTACGCCGCGAGTGTCTGCGTGGCTCACATGTACATGCCGACACCGCATTTAAAGAACACTTTCACACATCTTACAGACACACATACACACACACACACGCACGCGCGCGCGCACGACGGTTTCGCCCGGAAAGAGACGGCGGAGGGAAAAAGGGGGTTAATGAGGGGAGCAGCGGGGACGACAGGTACTCATCTCCGCTAATGAGGACTTCACTTAACCTGCTGTCATCTCTCCCGGCTCGCTCTCCGCTCATACATTTGTCGTATCAGTTCCCCCGCATGTGTGTGTGGGTGTAATCTTGAGCATGTCTTCCCCCTGTGTGTTTCATATCTGGTCTGAATTTGCACTTGACTACTGTATGTTTAATGGGTAAAAGCTGTCAGCACTTGGCCGTTCTCTCTCTCTCTCTCTCTCTGTCTTTCTCTCTCTGTGTTCTGCGATCTGTTAGCAATCGAGAGAAAGAGAGAGGGAGAGAGAGAGAGAGAGAGAGAGAGAGAGGAGGCTTATTAAAACCAGATTTCCCTGTGTTATAAAACGCTTAGGAGCTCTTTAAAATGTCAGGGCCGATCCCGGCGGTCTGGGGGAAATGTCAGGCGGCCTTGCGCTGCTTGTTTAATGCATAATGAATTATATCATCATTTGTCGGAGCCGCGCTCTCCCCAGCCGTTCATTAACAGCCGCTTACACAATGCCACCGCTTGTAAAGAAATCACTACGAGTGTGTATTGTGTGTGTGTGTGTGTGTGTGTGCGCGAGCGAGCGGGGAAATCCGCAGATCTTCCTCTCGTTATTCAGATTAGGTGATGAGGGCAGGACGGAGGCGCCCGTCACTCAGACGATGTGCGTCTGGATTGTTTTTTACCGAGGATCTTGCTGATGTTGGAGTTGTGCATGTCGGGGAAGGCCTGCAGGATCTTCCGCCGCTCGTCCTTGGCCCACACCATGAAGGCGTTCATCGGCCGTTTGATGTGCGGCTCGCTGCTGCTCCGACCTCGAGCCTCGCGGAATATTCTGGAGTCGGACACGCTGGGGGAGCCTGCGGAGGGGGACGAATTCAGGAGTGATCAAGTTAAATCAGTGTTTTTTTTTTTCTTTTTTGAAACAGAAATACACACTTGAGTGAAGAGTGTGAGTGACACTCCTGCTGAACGTGGTCGTATTGTGAGTGCACTCATGCTGCGTTGTGTTTGTGCTTCATATGTCATTCAGCTCCTTATTTTTATTCAAAATGAAAAAAAAAATCACACTTTTTTTTTTTTAGCTGAATTGCAGCGTGCCTGAACTGTGTGTGTGTGTGTGTGTGTGTGTGTGTGTGTGTGTGTGTGTGTGTGTGTTTGTCCCTACCGTCAGACTCCCCGCTCATGGTGAAGTCCAGCATGGCGTGGCTGAACTTGTCCTCCGCCTGCTGCTTCAGCTGTTGACTCAGACTCTCCAAGGCAGCTTTGTCCTAAACAACACAAACAGTTCACAGTTGCGGTCGGTCAGCAACTGAGTCACACACACACACACGCACACGCACGCACACACGCTGCGAATATATGAATGAATGAATGAAGCCACAGATCTGTAGTAAAACCAAACAACTTCTCCTTAAAAACGCAGACGCCGCCGCCGCAAAACCAGCTCTGAAGGGTTAATATCAGAAATAAGAGGCGACTCTTTATTTGTCTTCAAGGAAAAGATGTGATAGAAGAAGAAAAAAGCAAGTAACAAAAAAAGAAAATGAAAGTGAATAAAAACGATTCACATCCAGAGGGTGGGGGGGAAAAAAAAAAAAAAAACTACACCAGTGAGAGAGATGATTTCCATAGTTTGTGTTTTGGTTCATTCCAGTGTCACTTTGCGGAAATGTTAATGTCAGCCTCAAATTGTTTGAGTGCTGGATGCCCGCATGCTTCGACACACATCTGTGTGTACGTTTGCATGTGCAAGAATGTCAATTACATTTACTCCTATTTGGATGTTTACCGCTTTGTGTGAATACCCCAGTATTATAATGTGTGTGTGTGTGTGCGAGTGTGTGTGTGTGTGCAGCGACTCCTGGCAGCCACCTGCGCGAGTGGAGTGCCGCGGCTCGCCTCTCTCTTGCAGAGGCCCCCGAGGGTCGACGCATTAGAGAGAGAGAGAACGGGAGAGTGCGGCGCGGACGAGAGCGAGGCCACGCCGCACGGCCCCCTGGGTATTTATTACAACCAATAAAAGGCTGATTTACTGAGCATTTACATGCTTAATGCAAGCAGCCGGAGCACTCGGCGGACTTGACTACGGAAGAACACACACACACACACACACACACACACACACGCCCGCACACACACACACACACGCTGCAGTGCGCCAATGTTTTACAGTTTAATTATACGATTAGGAGCGCTACCCAAAACACTGTCGTCTTCTAAAACAACCTTCCAAAAAGTGTCCCTCTCCATTTACATGTGACCCTGACGAGCTGGCTGGCTGGATGGAGGGAGGGAAGAATGATAATGAAATGCATTTTCTCTGTTTTTAGTCCAATAGAGTTTAATTGTTAGAGATAATTCCCCCCTAGATTGGTATAAATAGACAGGAAGGGACGAGGGAGGCTGAAAGCAACGCACACGCAGGAAACAAATGTTTTTTGTTCCCTTTTCAAGCAGTTCACAAGTATATTTTATTTTTTTTTCCTTTTCGAATTTTAATGTGTTTATAAATGCACAATTACCAGCCAATGGGCTTGAGATATTCAATCATTTTGTACGTACATCAAAAAATATTTGGGGAATTTTCCTCATTTGGCACAGATGAATGGCTCATTGAAACCCCGTTCCAGGAAAAAGAGAGCACAAAATGTGCCTCACACTTTCAGATTTTAAGATTAAATGTGCTCTTTGAAATGACTTTACGCAACGCGTGCGTGTGTGTGTGTGTGTGTGTGCGTGCGTGAGGCAGAGATGAAGACGAACAGGGAGACGGAGTGGATGACAGCGTAGTCTGACATTAAGCCCCGGTACAGTACATGAGAAAAGTGGATTGAATGGCTGACACTGGAGCCAAGACACAAAGTAGCGACAAAACTAATCCTGCCAGTGTGTCAAAGACGTGACACTGTTGTATCCCGAACGCCGGCGAGGGATCGCCGGCT
This sequence comes from Salarias fasciatus, assembly GCF_902148845.1. Taxonomy (NCBI): domain Eukaryota; kingdom Metazoa; phylum Chordata; class Actinopteri; order Blenniiformes; family Blenniidae; genus Salarias; species Salarias fasciatus. Next base: position 7,100,004 of record NC_043761.1, on the reverse strand, counting down.
TCTCCCCCGCGCTGCACAAAGCCAGGGGGACGAGGGAAGAGGCGCCGGCGCCAGCGCGCAAACGTGGGGGGGGGGGGGATATAAAAAAAAAAATAAAAAAAAAAATCATAGTCACTTCTTGTATTTAAACCTAGATCAAAATAAATCATTCTAACAAAATGGTTTGAAAAAATAATTCTGTAATTCCTTTTTTTTTTATTTGTTTTATTTTAAAAATTTAGTATTTCAAGAAGAAAATGTACAAATATTAACACAATAAATAATAATTAATCTCTTTCATTATTGTAGTCCATTTTAAAGTCACAAGAAGAAAAATTTAAACTAATTTCTTAACATTTTTAAAATTTTGCAAATTAATAAGCAAAAAAAAAAAAAAAGGAATTTTTACCATTCTTTCTTTAAGAAGCATCTGGAACAGACTATAAAATATGCTCCCGTGTTTCCTCTTTTCTCAGGGGAATTGCTCAGAAAACATAAATACTCACTGACAAAAGCACGTAAACAAGTAACGTATAAATGAAGGAGGATTTTACTGAAAATGTCGGGTGTAAATGAGCAAAATGAACCTGGTGGAATCTGCCGATCAGTGTTTGACTGCCTGAAACACGTCTTGTGAAAGAGTGAGAAAAAGGAAGAAAGAGAAAGAGACAGATAGAGCTGTTGAATGTCAGCGGTGCAGATGCTTCAAGCACACTGTTTGTGTGTGTGTGTGGATCTGTGTGTGTGTGTGTGTGTGTGTGTGCGTGCGTGCACCAGCTGACTCCCAATGTGTTTAACAAATAACCACAATTTAGCCACGCTGCCGAGGAGCCGGCGCCGTCATTTCACATTACCGTCTCTTTGACGCTCCGCTCTGCCACACACACACACACGTACGTACACTGAACGCGCACAAACAAACACACACACACACACACACACACACGCGTGCGCGCAGCCCTGCAGTGCGCCTCGCAGACACACTCATTACCTCCGCGACGCTGCTGGTTTTACCTTATCTGGCCCTGTTTAGCTTCAACACATTTCAGCGAGTACATTGTACACCGATTTACCTCCTACATGGTGCAGCAGGGATGGCATATGGCAAGACAAATTATTACACACACTGACAATGAGACCGTACCGCTCGGGACGACTTTGGAGACTTGAGTGGATTTATATATTTTGTCTTTAGAATATAGAATCCCTTCCTTTTTCTTGTTCTTCTTTTTTTTTTTTCACCCAGGATAAAATATACTGATCTTTATTTATTTCTGAAGGGGGCTCCCACACATGTTTTGAACGAAAATCTGCATTTTATCACGCGCAGCAGGAGTTCCGAGCGCGGCGTACCTTGTCTGAGCGTCCGTTGTTGAGGCTGAGGTTGCTGACGGCGGCCACCTTGGCGTCCAGGACCTGCTGCTCTCTCTTCAGCTGCTCCTTCATCTGCCGGGCCTCGGCGAAGGCCTTGGTCACGGCCTCGTGGTCGTTCAGGTAGGCGGTTGAGGACAGTGACGACAACAAGTCTGCTGAGGCGCAGACGAAGGCGAGCACATGGGGAGACGGGGGGAGAGAGAGAGAGAGAGAGAAAAGTCAGTGGCAGGACGCTGGAGAGAGAGAAAATCTACCTGAAACTGAAGCTGAGAGTTTGTGAGTCGAATACAAGATGAACTGGAATAGCATTTGCTTTTACAGTTGAGCAAATAAACATGTCTCTTTGTGTGCATGCGTGTGTGTGTGTGTGTGTGTGTGTGTGTGTGTGTTTGTGGTTTATTTTTGGGTTGCTGACAGGAGCTTTTCATCCAGAATAAATCTTCTCCTGAACCATGAGGTAAAGACATTAACATACACTTGATGAGGGGAGTTTGCCGGGGCATCTGTGTGTGTGTGTGTGTGTGTGTGTGTGCGTGCCTAACTCGCACACACTGACCATTTGATTGTCGAGCTGGGCGTGTGAGTCAGAGCGTGCCCCCTAGCCAGAGTCGCTACAAGCTGCCCACCACCTCCCCACCTGCTGTCACGCACACACACACACATTCAGAATAGTATAAACAGCCACTCTCTCAAGACCTTGACCGCTTAAAACACACACACATCTGACAGATCCGTCGCTTTTCATCCGAGCCCACGCAGCTCCACTTTGAAGCGAGGTGGCCAGATGACTCTTATTACAGCTCAAAAGTCCTGCTAATTTCCCCAGTTGAGAACATCTGCTCCGCCGCCGCGCAAAGATCACGTCTCTCCCGTCGCCTATTATTCGTATTATTTCTGCGGCTTAGCCTCCGAAGAGGCGTCCGAGGCATCTGCTCCGACCGCGGTGCGTGCGTGCGCGCGTGCACGCGCGGGAGTCGGTGCGCGCCGCCGGGCTATCGCCCCTCTCGATCAGCCGGGTTAGTTCTTAACAAAGAGCCGCGGCGGGCTTACCAGGCCTTTATCTGCGCTAATCCGCACCGCTAATGCCATCTCAGGCCAGATTACCAGCTTCAGATTGGTAATGACAGAGCTGTGAACTCTTTCAGAAGTCATAACCGGAAAATCTGGATGCGAGCGGAGCCAACAACAAAAACCGCGTGGGGGTGGCGGTGGGCGGCGGCGGCGGGGCAGGGGGGGTTGAGGGAGGACAGAGGAGAGGGCGACGGAATCGGGTGGCAGTCGATTTTAATCTGGAGTCCAAAGAGAGGGGAGGGGGGGGGGCTGATAGATATTCTTGCACACATGATTGTGTGTGTTGCTTAAAGTGACAGAAATGCCAACCATCCAGACAAGTGAATGTGACCCAGATAGGGGTGTGTGTGTGTGTGTGTGTGTGTGTCAGGGAGAGGGTATCTTTTTCCTTCTCTTGGTCGCTGTACCAACACAGGAGTGTTTTTTTTTTTTTTTTTTCCCCCCCTCTCCCTTCAGACAGACGGAATACTTTTTGGAAAACACAGAAGCAGGGGAGGGGGGTTTCGGGGGAGCGGCAGCATGCTGCGAAGACAAAAGTGTGATGGAGGTGGACGTTACAGGCGTTGACAGCCCTTCGGTTCGGTTTGAGACGTGGAGATGGACGTACGACGGGGCGAAGAGGGAAGAAGAGCACGCCTGAAGGACGAGGGGCGTCAAAACAGGACACTGTGGCGGAGTGATCACACTCTTTAAACTCATTTCTCTGGTATAAACAGAAGCGGTGAATCTAAATTAGACGAAGAGTGATGTCTTTTATTTATTGGGTGAGCAGCATTTTGAAGCTGCAATTATAATTTTTCATAAATTTGTTGCAATTATACAATTTCAGAAAATAAACCATGATTCAAAGATACAATACGAGTAAAATATTAGAGAAAACAGGAAGAAAAGAAGTTATTTGCTAATATTAAGTGTTTCAAAGCACTTTATTTATCTCATTAAAGAAAGGAGGGTAAATTCAGTGGTTGTTAATTTTCCCACCACATGAATTCACAGCCAGGCTCACTTCCCACATCAGAAACAACCACGCCGAACGCGTGTTCACGTTCACTTGCCCCTTCCCTCCGCTGAGAACCCCGCCGCCGGACTCCTAACACCACTCTAGACTGCAATATCGGCGGCGCCGGGTGACCGGCGGCTAAACTCAGCGCCGGCAGATGGGACAGCGAGCCCCCGGCGTACCGGGGATCTGACACGCTGGTCTCCCAGGCGCTCGTAATTCAGCGGGGATCACACACAAACTTTAAACACTGTAATCCATTTTTCTGAACAAAAAACATCTGGGACTGAAAATCCACTAATCTGATATTAAATCCGGCGATTTGTTGAAAAACAGTGAGATTAGCCAGGAAGTCAGGGAGAGAGAGAGAAAAAAAAAATGACTAACTGCCTATTGCATAGGAGGAGGAGGAGGTGGTGGGATTGTGTGTGTGTGTGTGTGTGTGTGTGTGTGTGTGTGTGTGAGCCTTTGTGTGTATTTGACTGTGCGTTTGAGTGTGTGCGCTGTCATTGTGTCATTATTGCTGGGTGTTTGCGCTGTCCTGGCTCATGTAAGAGGCTTGTCTAATCTCATTGGTGATACCTCCTGTCTGTCATGCACTCCTCTCTTTATTATTCCCCCGCTTCATTGCTTGTAAAAAAAAAAAAAAAAAAAAGTGCTAATCCCTCTCTCCCTCTCTCTCTCTCCCTCTCTCTCTCTCTCTCTATCCCCTCACTCCTCTGTCTCTCTGTCTCTTTCAGTCACTAATAAACACATAACAATGAAGCAGCCCCGCGGGCAAATAGCGACACGCAAGAAAAACACAAACACACTAATTATAGCCTGTTACATATGTGTAATATTTGAACTATCAGCGTTGCGTGAAAAATGGATTAGGAGTACAAAATAGTGATTCATTTATGTCATATTTTATGTATGGGTGCATATGGCCGGGTATGATTATGGCACTGGCACTCGCAACAATGGCACCACTGCGAGGAAAACACTGTTCCTGTCACTGTCACGATGACTGTTTCCTCCTGTGAAGTTTATCGTCACTGTCGGTTCCACATTTTAACAACTTTTTTACTGCAGGTGTGTTTATTTGGGGGAAAAAAAAACCCGCTTATTTCTGCAGTTTTGATCAATACATTTACGTAGAACAACTGGTGAAGCACGATAGAATTATTTTAGATGTTATGCTGTTAAATAAACAATAAGGTTTTTCCGATTTTACGAATTTTATAACCAGTTATACACTGACAACAAGTATATTTTTGGTCATTAGTGCATCAGTGAGCTGAACGGCCTCGCTTCTCCATGAGCGGCTCCTCAGGCGCGTTTTCAGCAACTTCACTGGTGCTTTGCAGTTATTAACCCTTAAAGACTTGAGGCATTATTTAGACTCTTTTATTATCATTTGTGGATTTTGTGCAGTTTCCGCTTTCGAGCCACATGACTCAATCGGTCTTGATCGATTGTGTGATCTAAAACACATTAAAGTCACATCTGATGCGAACAGAAGAATTTCATATTTGTTGCTCAAGGTCTCAGTGGGTTAAGGTGCAAAAAAGAGAGAATTGACTGTATCTGAACCCGACTATCAGAAGGATGCATGTTGATATTTATATTTCTACAACACTGACTGTCAATCTCACAAGAATGCATCTCAGATGTCGTGGCGTAAAAGTGCTGCAGAGAGTGGCGCATCCCTCCAGTCCCTCTACGTCCTTCTGCTCAATGATTTCTGACAAGAGGTGGGAGAAAATCAATTATCCTCTCGTGTTGATCCAAGCTCCTTCACCAGCAAAACACATCAAATCAATGTATTTTAAAATCTAATGCAAGGCCGCTAAATCTCATCTCAGGGAAAACTCCTGCACTTGACTCTGAACTCCCACGTTAACAGCGCACACGTTTGTCTCGCGACGCGGCGAATTTGGACCGAGTGCTGGACGTTGAAATATTTGGGGTTTTTGTTTTTTTTTTTATTGCTACTGGGACTGTGGATTAAGAGAACCTTTTACTACAGTCTTCACAACAAGTGGAGTAACAAAGCAAAGAAACATTCTTTCTTTTAATATATTACAGCAGATACTAACATAACCATAACAGTCCAGTTGGTTTGTTCTTCTGCCTTACCTGTGGTGTGAATGTGTGTGTTGAACATCTAAATCCACTTACCTATTGAGCTGACTCTCGCCGGTGGTCCACCAATGCTGGAGGGGGCAACGCTGTGCTTCATGGAGCCGGCAGGGCCCAGCTTGGTGGCGGCAGCAGCAGCAGGGACCTGTGGGGAAGTTGGGGGGGAGTTGGGTGACTTGCTCTCGGATGCCTTAGGCTTGGCCGACAGGTTCAGTGGCTGTGCACCCTCACTGTCCTGCAAAAACCAAAACAGCACAGTTTCGCCTGCTGTGACCACCGTCAGGAATCTGGAGGTGGGAGGGCGGGGGTCGGGGACCCCCCGCCCTCCCTTCAAACCGCTCGCAAATGGAGGCTTTAACACTTGCCCATGCAGAGAAACATCTGAGGCAAAGCCCGGCGGGGCGGATGACAGGGTGCATGCCACTGCCCAGGGACGGTACACAACCAAACACTGCTGCAAACCACTGACATTCACATGCAGAGTGACCGGCGTCCCGAACCGCGCCGGGCGGGAGCAATTCATGCAAATGCACGTGCACACTCCACATGCGGCGAACATGCACTGTCACACTGCTTCAAACAAGGCCGACGACAAGGGCAACGGCCGAAAAACGCGCGAGGCGGAGAGCTTCAAACCCACAGCGGACTGCTCCCCTCTCGCAGTGAGTAACACCTCCCTCTGACGGCGCGAGAGTCTGCAGACGCCGCCGCGGCTCAAAGTATCAGACAGCAGACACAACGGCCAACTGTCCTGTCACTTCAATGTGCACTTGGTCCATTAGGAGGAGGGGACCTTCATGGTCGTGAACATGTGAACGAGTGCGCCGGGCAGCACTTTCTGCCTTGGAGGCAGCCACACGTGCGCTCACGAGCCGCCGCTCTGAACAATCAATACAGCCTCTGAAGAAGCAGGGGGAATTTTTTTTTGTTTTGTTTTGTTTCAGGCTCATGTCGGTAATGTTACCAGCTTCGCTCCTGTCGCCGTATTGGCCGACACACGCCACGCACACAGATCGGCATGCGGACCCCTGCGCCACGCCGGGGGCTGTTATCACGTTAATCGTCATGGCAACATCACCCCTGCCGATGACCTAATCCAATCAGGGGGAACCTCCGAGGGTCACATGACAGGAAGGGAGGAATTAGATCGCAGAGGGGCCAGATGTACACAGACCACTCTGTGTAATTAAAACTCCACAATTAAAAGCCAGACACAACATGGGGGCAAGGGACAGCTTAATGGGCCAGCCAGTTAAAGACACTCCACAACAGTGTCAAACCCGGGCGTCAGAATTACACTTTAGTGGCTGTTTCTGAAACCACACGGACGTGTGAAGACAACTCTCAGCATCACAGGTGTGGCCCCATTGTAGTGGAATGTATACCTTTAAGCAGAACAGAAAAGAGACATTATTTGCCTTTATTTTCTGGTCATTAGTGTAATTGCTGCTTAGGCGGAGAAGAAACCGGCATACAGTGGGATCCAAAAAGAGGGAGAGCATTGTCTGTCTGCGCGTGCGTGCGAGTGCGCGTGTGCGGTATATTCACTCATTAAGGCCGACTTTTCCTGATTCCCACTCCTTGAGTCGTACTAAGCCTTATGAGCCCCTCACAACTCAATTAAACCCTTCCAATTAAGCCCCTACATGTGTACGCGCCCATGCGTGTGTGCGATCACCACTTAGCGTGTGTGTACGTGTGTGTGCGTGCCTGTGTGAGGAGGCCTAACCGGATTGTCCTTCATTAGATGGGTGTGGAGGGGGGGAGTGATGCGGTGGGGTAAGACAACGATGTCTTTCTAAACAGACAGAGGACCTCCAAAGATGCCTTTAGTCAAAGACAATGGGCCGGAGAAGAAGAGGAGAGAAAGGAGGAAACTGAGCGGGATCTTCTCAATCCTGACCCATATTATGGTGGGCTTTGGCTGGGAACGCGTTTGAATATTTATTACAAATAGATAATGCCTCCGCCTCTTGTACAGTGGATGGGGGAGTTTCCTCTTCGCGCCAAGCCAAATCCTGCGGTGGGAAGGTGGCCAACCTGCATTATGCCAGTGTGGAGGAATTAGTTTAGACAGTGGAGCTGAGAGGCTTGGACTGAGTTGTTTGTGTGTGTGTGTGTGCGTGTGTGTTCGAGTGTGTGTGTGTGTGTGTGTGTGTGTGTGTGTGTGTGCATGCGAGGCCTCTAAAGCCTCTGAAAGGCTTGGAGTCTTGAATTAATACAATTGCTTTTGTGTCTCTCTTGGCTGATGAAACAGTCTCCAGCTTTGAGACCGAAAACATGCAGAGTGACAGCGAGAGCCAGAGGGACACAGAGAGATGGAGAGGAAGCAGAAGGGGAGAGATAATGTGTGTGTGTGTGTGTGTGTGTGTGCGTGCGCGCGTGCGTGCGTGTGTGTGGGCTGTATTTCACTTCTGCCGACGCCGACATGTGAAAGCGACATCAGGGTTCTGCATCTTATCACGGGAGCTGACGGTTCAATTAACAGGACAAGTGTGTGTGCCGCTGCTGTTTATCCCAGTCAAGTCTGCACACACGCGCGCGCGCATGCACGCGCGCGTGTGTGTGTGTGTGTGTAACTGTGTGTGTAGGTGTGTGAAGCTGTGGCCGTGTCAAGACCCTCAAATGTGCCGCCCTCTCTTTGTCTCTCCATCTTCCCTCCTCGCTTCCTCTCCTTCCAGCTACAAGCGACTGTGTGGATATTAATTATATTGTCATATCAAATTGTCTTAGACAGTGGAGGACACAGAGTGGGCAGACATGCCACTGCTTCTTACGTGGCAGCGTTTCAACTTAACTCCTCGCGTATAAAAATACACATCACATTTTTTTTTTCTTTCATTTGGAGCGAATAGTCATGATTGTTTGTTGTTTTTCTTTTTTTTTCTTCTTCTTCTTTTTTTTTTTTTTTGCTTCTAATATTTTTAATTAATTGGAACAGGCCTGTTCCCTCGACACGATTCATCAGATTAAAAGAATTATTCACTTTCCTGCAGCGTCTGAAATGTGAGGCTTTTCACTGGAAAGTCAGTTTTAATGGATTAGATGAAACCCTTTGGTAGCCCTTTTAAACCTTACACTTTTATGGATATCCAGGCTCATAAGAGCACACAAAGTGCCAGTGTATATCCTCTTTTATGCGGCGAGAGCTCGGACATTGATTTGAAGCATTAGAAGACAAATCCAAATCCTTCAATCAAGTACAAACAGCAAAACCGCACACAAGTAGTGAAAGTATAGTTTATACTATAATATCCAAATGTTTAAAGATGATTTTAAGAATTCTTTTGCATATTTGAACTGTAATATGATAATATATTGACATATTTTATGTAGATAATCAGCATATTTGAATTAGAAGCCATACAATTGACAAGAAATGTCATTACCTTATCTGTAAAATGCAGTGAAATAGAGTCATAGAGAAGAGAGAATTCAAAATTCACTTTGCTAAGCCGATTAAGTACACTTAGGTTAGTTTAGCCGCTGCGTGCATGTGATGCATATCAGCGAATGGGCTACATATGGTGCACAATTTCCAGCGCGCCACTGTCCGGGTCTGCATGCGTGCCTGCCTACATCTGCAGACCCACTCTTGCATATATGAAAACTGCATGTCGGCAGCAGTGATTCGAGCATGTGTGTGCGTGGGTGTGAAAAGTGACTGCATGGTTCCGAGCTGGTGTCTTGTTCTACACCTGTGTGTTGCGTGTGCGCATTTTGGAGCCGGCGCGTGTGTCCATGTCTCACCCGAGGGTAAAGCACTTAAGCGGTGTGCGCCCGAGTCCAAACAGCTGTGAGCAGAGGCAGGCGGTGGGCCTTTAAATGACTGGAGACCAGAGATGGAGCCCACAGGGGGAGCGCACCTCTGAAATATACATGTCACTCGGCCAGAAGGAGAGACGGACGAAAAAGAGACGGTGTGAGGCAAGAAAAAAAAATAAAAAAAATGAGGGAGGATGCATTAGTGGCGAGTCTGAAGGAAAGAAAGAACGAATGATAGAAAGAAAGTATCCTTCAAAATGTCTCTAATCTTTGTCAACAACTCAGTGGTCAGTCGGGTATTTTGGCTCCACAGGGACTGTCGGGGTCCAGGTTGGTCCACTCCCCAGTCGGCCTCTCCCGCTGGATGGGGGGGAGGCCATTACGACTCCCCACTTTCCCTCCACCGCAGGCCGCAGCACTCGCCTGTCAGCCCAACTCCATATATATGGTAATAAGATGTGTGTGACAGTGCGGCGTGATGTGTGTGTGTGTGTGTGTGTGTGTGTGTGTGTGTGTGTGTGTGTGTGTGTGTGTGTGTGTGTGTGTGTCCTGTTGGAGATGTAGGGAGGGGCTGATGGACAAGAGAGCAGTAGTACAAGCTCTGAGGTCAACCACAAGCTTTAATCTGAGCCATGAGCCACTCCCAACAGTAAGAGTGTGCGTGCGTGTGCACATGCACACGCGTGTGTGTGTGTGTGTGTGTGTGTGTGTGTGTGTGTTTGTAGAGTGAGCTCTTTTAACTTAAGAACCTTGTGGAGGAAAGGAGTGAGGATGCAGAGGGTAAAAGTCGTAAAGGAAAGAGTGCATAAAGGGGACAGAGCATCATATGAAAGTAAAATGGAAAAAAAAAAAGAAAAGGAGATCAGGAAAGAAGAGAAAAGTAAAGGGATTGAAATGAAAGAGAAGAAAGTTGAGGCACTTCTACATTTTAAAAAAAAAGTGAAACTCAAATCTGAATTCAGATTGTCAAACTCTGCAAGATTATATGTTTGTCTACATAAATCCGTGTATGTGTGTGTGTGTGTGTTTGTGATTGACTGCTACATTTGTGGGGGGTCATATAGTGGACAGAGGATGGCTGGAGGCATGGGGTTATGCCAGTGTGTGTGTATGTGTGTGTGTGTGAGCAGGGGGAGGTGGTCAGGGTCCCAAAGCCAGACCAGATATTCATAGAATTCCACTTGGATGGACACAAGGCCCCCATTGGGCAGCCAGCCGAGAAAACTGCAGAAACACCAATACATCCTCGAATCTGCCGCCGCCACCAGACGCCAGCTGGAGTTCAGCGGTAAAGTTGAAGAGTCTGATTTTTGCGGAGGCGGGGTGACTGGGGGCTTTGTTGAGGTGTGGGGGGGGGGCGCCGTTCGAGGGGCGCGTCGCTGCTCGGGACACTTGTTTGATAGGCGGGTGGAAAAACAAGAAGCAAAGCAAGAAAGAGCCAAACAAGCTTCACACACACATAGACACACACATTTTCACTTCATGCAGCACAATCCTGTTCACATCGTTCAATCACTAAAAGTTCAAGCTGCATACAGAAAAGTCAGATCTGGCTGTGACTGATCTCAAAAGAGACCGATTTTAGAAAACTGTGACAATATTTCTACTTTTTGAGAGAGAAAAAAAAACTAAACTTGTTTGAAATATTGGAAGTTCAGTTCCAGCCAGAAGTAACTTGAAATTTGAATATCTGAGATATTAACAGATCTGCATCTTCTGAAACAACATTGCATTGTGGGAAACACAGACCAAGCAGCATTGTTGGCCGGATTTTAAGCGCACACACACACACAGACACACAGATGTGTTTTGTCCGTACCTTGGTCTTGCTTGGCGGCGGGGAGCTGCGGCCCTTGTCGCTCTGCGAGTGTGTGTTGGTGGGTGGGGAGTGTGTGCCCAGGTTGGCTTGAGGTGGGAGGCTGCCTCCGTGCTGCTTGGCCCCCGGGGACACCTGCATGGCCGCCAGCTGGGCGGCGTACAACTGCTGCAAGGTGGGAGAGACAGGTAGAGAGCAAGAGAGAGAGAGAGAGAGAGAGAGACAGGGGAGGAGGAGGAGGAGAGGAGCGAAGGGTGGGGCAGGAGTGGGGAGAAGGAGAAGAAAAGGATGACATGAATAAATGAATACTTGAGAGCGCGTGCACACGCACACAAAAAGAAAGAGAAAAGGCGGCTAAAAAGCTCTGGAAGCAGAGCCCATTAGCGGCGCGGCCTCTGTTTGTGTGACAGAGAGAGAGAGAGAGGGACATCTCTACTGTCAACCGACCCCCCCCCCCCATCCGCCAACCCTCACCCCCCATGGGAGAAGCGCTAACAGCCTCTCTCTCTGACAGGCCCCAGAAGATGGCCATGTCCCCTCCAGGTGCATCGTGGGAGAAAGAGGCAAACATCGCGGCTATCGAGGTCACACCGGAGAGCGCGGCTCCCGCTCAAGGTGAAAAAAAAAGAAAGAAAAAGTGACGATGGAGGAAGAGACGCGGACAGAAACGAGAGAGAAACGGAGGGAGAGAGAGGGAAATTTGTGACGCCACATGCCAGATGGGACATGCCAGAAGTGTGTGATGTTTTTAGTGTGTCGGCAATAAGACACAAAACCACACACAAATGCAAGAAAATAGGGCCAAAATAAAGATAAACTGATTGTATAACTGCCATGGGAAGCAGGGAAGGGGGGGAAAAAAAAGCTTCCCTATTCTTATTTATGTATTTAATTAATTTCCAATTAAATAAAAGCATTATGGTGTGAGCTGCTATGGTGTGAACATACTCCGGGATATATTTATGCAATAGCATTGTATCACACAAAACAGTCTCTGGCCGGTATTTCCACAGCAACAGACACGG